>NC_084902.1:24904063-25208875 GCF_949316345.1 Pungitius pungitius | reverse complement strand
AGTGTATAGAGTAAGGGAGACTTTTTCAAATAGAAATTTCATTTTAATGGTGCATTTTGTTAATATTAATGCATATTTAAGACATGTTTAAAATATTATTATGGTTTTCAACCTTTTTGACAGAATAGCACTTATTCTTGTTCGTGCAATTGCAAGACATTGCAGAGCCTTATTCTGCCCAAGTGACCAAAGCTGCTTGGAACAACCGCACAACGAATGGGTGACGCCTCCTGATGCGTAGCCCCCTCTCCAGTGGTAATCTCCCAGCAGACAGGCCCTAAATGGGGAAGGACTCAGCAGATAGGAGCTCTGTCTAATTCCTGTTAATTACTGTCCATGGGGCGATAAGACCTGGTCGGAGAGGCTAAGAGACAGAGATAAGGAGGATCAGGGATTCCACCTGAAGGATTTCCGCCCCCCGGGGCAAAAACACTCAGTTATTCAGAAATAGTCTAGAGTTTGATGCTATCCTCAAGTGGTTGCTCTTCACTTTCCGAACTACTGGACCAGAATATTTTTACACTCTTTTAAGTGCACTAGTAGTGGGGGCCATGAACAGTCGCAGTGACACAATCTTTGAGAGTTGAATTCTTGCGTAAATTCCCAGTAGTGCAACAATGCTTGTGAATGCTAGTGTTTCTATTGCGTTGATATTCTATCGAAAGACCTGTAGCATCCAGCAATGTAATAACTTCCCAAAAATGTAATGAGTCACACTTAACCTTATGAGAAACCCACTAATATAATAACTTGACCAATCATGTAATAACCTGTTCTGACTCGAATTGTAATTACCTTTTAAATTATTCCGTAATAAATTATTCAGTGATCATTATATTTTAGAAATGTATTACAGCCCAGCCTAAGACAATTTCATAGTACAAAAACACTAAAATATTGTCTGATGACCTCAAATTGTACTTTAATGAATTTTCACTCCTGGTTCACCTCTGGAGCCCGTGGCTGTATCACATCGTCATCAGTCGGAGATTGATTTGCTCGGTTACCATGGAAATTGAGTTCAAACCTTCTGAGCCGCTGCTGGGACATTAAATCCATTGTAGTTTAGGAAGTTGAGCAGCTCGATCTGCTAATGAATACCATGTGGTCAAAAGCAAGTGGACCTTGAATGTGTATTGTTTCGCCAGAGCTGTAAATAAAACATTTTTTTAACTTAAAACAAGTGTAATCAAATTTTTATTGTGAGTTATAAAATTCCATTATTTCCCATCCCTCACTAATTCAGGAAAGCAAATGAAAACAGGCGTATGGAAACCCTCTCAAAGTGCACTTGCGTAAAGACAATTTACTCAGCAAATATTCACAGCATGACTTGAGAATATTTCAAAGCAATTCACCAGAAAACATGAGCCCTGTGAGACCCGATTCATTTCTCCTGCCACATTCCAATCCCCCATTAGCATGCGCCGGGGATGAATCTCCCAAGTTGTCAGTCACCTCCGTTCTGCTGTGCAATCCGACCGGGTCCCGGCCGCTGTTTGTCTGCTTTTCACTGCAGAGGAGACCCTCTGACCTGATAACAACCGAGGCCTTTCACTTGTGCACAGAAAGGAACTAGTGATTTGTGATACTGTAGTCTCCGGCGGAGGAGGCTGATGAGAGAGGACACTGTGTGGCTCTCTGAAGGAAGTGAACCGCCGAGGCTCTGCGGGGGGCCCCCGGCCGCGCATATATGAGCTCATAGTGGAGGAACGAGGCTAGTTGTCTCACTGCATTACCGAAATAGGACCTGGGAGGAGGAGGGGAGTGGTCCTGTGTATCTGCATGTTGACCTTGTTAGTATGAAGTTGTTGAATCCCTCTCCGGGGGTGGTCATGCTGCCTGGGGCGCCATTTTAGGCTGTTTTCTTCCCTCGGAAACTCATCATTAGCGCCCGAAACATATTTTGCTCTTGTTATACACAGAACACTTGAGATACTAATTACCTCTCAGTCACCAATGAAGCTGGGCTCTACCCCCTTATTCTCATCGAACAGCCGCTGCTGTAAAGCGTCGGTTCCAGTCAGGCGTGTGTTGAGTGTCCATACAAATCACACGTAATATGACAGCCATTCATCGGTTTGATAAATGATTATCAAAGGGAGCTACTGGGGGGATGCAAATTTCAGCGCTGAGGCGTCCCAGTGTACTTCGCTCAGTGATTAGAGGGAGAACACGCAAACATTGAGTGACCGGCAAGTAGGAATGGATAGTTTTAGATTACACAGAGAGATAAGCGCCCTTTTTCTTTTAAACACACTGAAACCCGTCAAGTTTCATTCTCCAGTTGGAATGGCTGTAAATGCTCATAATTAAATCTCCTCTGTCATCAGTGGTCTCTCACTCTATGAAATACTGCAATGTGCTTTTTGTGATACTGCAGCAGCAAAGTATGCGCTATTTTGGTGTGCTTCTGATCAAGGGCCTGCCGCTCCTAGTTCAAAGTCGCTGAGGTATTGTTGCTTGTGGCAACAATTCTGGAAAGGTGGAACATGATTTTCCCAGTTTGGTCTGTGACGGCTTGACTTCTGTGCACAATGCCCTGGTTTCTGGTACCCATTGTGCATCTTCAGAATGAACTACAATGCCCAATGTGAGCATGAACTCATCGCCCAACCTCATTGGTCAACCTCACACCATATTCGTGATAGTCTGAGGGAGACTCTTTGGATCCCAATACAATACATTGGATCTGTTAAACTGGAACAAACCCCCCCCCCAACCCTCAGAATAAAAGTGTTGTGATGAGTTGGGTGAGGCGGAAGATATGACGGGGGAGGGAGGCTTGTGGGTGAGTCAGTGAGCGGAGGAGACGGAGGGATGTGTGCGGAGGAAACAAAGACAGCGAGGGAGGACGGTCCAGTAACTTTCTCGTCCGATGAAGCTATTCTGGCTTCACATGACCCAGTTTCCGTGCCAGCAGATTGGCAAATACTTCAGCGATCACGAGTCGGTTTTGAGGTTTATCATTTCCGTGCCTGAAATGTGCACGGTGAACCAACCAACCGGCTGTGAGATCCTAAACGGAACGGGGTGTCGAGTTTGAGTGTGTGTATGCATCCTGATTCCTAATCCATCCTTTGTGATGCGAGCATTGATTTTCCCGGAGACAAAACTTGGCGTATGGTGATTATCACAGAACACGCCATCACTCTCCTGCCGCCTCTGGTGTGCCCATCGCACATCACACATCGGCTACAGAGAAGATCGGCGCGTTACGCCAAGCACCAAGTGGGCGTTTTGGGCACGACAGGCGACATACCTTGTGGTTTATCATGAAGTCTATTACTGCTGTTTGCATTTAGAATGAAACCGGCTTTCATCATACTGCTGAAACCACAATGTACTTAGTTCACTGAGAGCTTTAGCGTGTGCCGTTACAGATCTATTTCTCCATCGTCAAGGTCCCTCTTTCTATCTTCTCGACGCACGGTGCTTTTAAACTTGTTTGGCTGCAAATCCTCAAATGCGCTGAATACGATCGATGCCCTGCCACCCATGGTGCACATCACAAGGAAAACTGCCAAGTGGTGTTTCATGAAGAGGTCCCGACTCGGGCAACATTGGTGTATACTACAGGTATCCCTTAACATCTTATCTCTTAAACTATTAATATGATATAAATAAACTAAATAATAATGTGCATCACACAACCCCCTAGATCATGAGTGTCAAACTCATTTCAGGTTTGGGCCAGATGCTGCCCAGTATTGATGCTGCCCGGGCCTTGAGTTTGACACATGTGCCCTGGATAGATAACGGAGCTCTGTTGGAGTTTTTGGGACTCCACTAAACTACAGAAACACTCACTCGCTGATGTACGATGATGGCACACAACATCTTTGGCAGAGTGCAGTGCGCACACACACACACACACACACACACACGGTCTTCTTCTGCTACAAACAGAATTTACATCGTGACAGCTGATGTTTTGTGCAGCCCACAACGTTTTTTCCTTCTGAAAGCGACAGTAGTGTAATTATTTCTTTGACAAAATCCTGAGCTGTAGATTCCCTTTAGCTCCCTCCAAGCAGCTGCTGCGGCTGCAGTTTCTGCCGCTTTGCACCACCATCAAAACTTGGTCAAAGAAGTCGTGGCTCCTCATCACGCTTTCAATGAGTGTTTCTGACCTTCACAGAAAGACACTTTATCCAGCTTTTGTCTGGTGTATCTTCGGCTGGTCCTTGCAGCACTGGACATCACTGGATCATCAATACCGCATCAGTATGTGTACAGCATCCGCCCAGACGCCAGCGTGCATGTGTTTCTGTATTAGGACCAAGAAAAGAACTGTGTTGTAATGCTAACGGCATTCAAACAACTTTAATGTGACCGCTTTCCCGGCTTGTCCAAAAACCACTAGGGTTATGGAGAGACAAAAGTATTGGTCTCTTAGCGGAAATGAGAAGGAAATAACAGTTGCAAATTTTCTTGTATATCCAGAGTTTTCAGTCTCCGCGCCTCTTTTTTATGATCCATCGAAGCATTACAGTTGCAAAACAATAAATTACACAAAGCACTAACGTGAGTCTGTTGTCTTGTCACACGCAGAAATGTAATGTCTAATGTGCATAATTGTCATGGTTCTTTTAAATTAAATGCTAGATGCCGTGAATAGAAAGCAATTTCAAAACATTAACCGCCCTATTATATTGTTTTTCTTTTTTTGACAGCCAACAATTATCAAAACCCTTAATGTCGTCGTTAACGCCCACAGCTGTTGACTTTGGTTTTGTCTCCCCCTTTTAAACCTCTGGAAGCACCAGGGATGGTCGTCACTACTCCAGTGTCACTTTAACGAGCTTCTGATTCCAAACGGCATCGTCCACAGCGTGATTGGGATTGAGATGCAGGTCACCGCAGTGTGCCACTGTCGTTCCAGCGTGCAGGCTGAACCGCCTGAAGCACTAAGCCCAAAATCGGTGTCAACACAACACTGTTTAACCCTCAGACGCCCCCCACACCCACCCACACACACCCTCATGACCCGCACACGGAGGCCTCCTCAAACTATGCAAATGAATGCATTCTGTTTGTGCGGCGCAAACACGGGACAATAAAATGTTGCGGGAAAAGACGGGGAGGGGGGGTCTATGCACACTGTGGCTCCGTTGCCCCAGAGTGCTCGGTGAATTATTTATGAAAGTGCTGACAGAGGAGGTGCAGGTTCAACAAGGCGCGTTTCTCTGGGGGGGGCGAGAACAGCCGACAGTCAGGTGGGGCTCTGTTTGTCTTGCGGCTCGTGGATTTTAATGATGGTCCAGCGGTCTCGTTATGCGATTCTTCACTGCAGCGTTTCTTCCGGGTCAGCTGAAAAGAGTGGCCGCATGCGAATCTGTAATCTCTGCTGCCCCTCCACCTCTTTTTTTACTCTTGTACTCTCGCCCCATCGCTTCCACTCTTCTTTCTGTCTCTTGGAGTCTCCACCTCTGTCGACCCTTACCTTCCACACGTTGTCATTTCTCCTCGCGTTTTTATACCCCCCCCCCCCGTGTGTGTCTATTTCTGAATTGCTCCCGTCCGCCTACTCCACACTGCCATCACGTACATCTTGCTCCATCTGCACACTCCTCGCACCATCACTGATGACTGACTGTGCACTAAAAATAATGTAAATCATCCCTTTTAACTTACATTAGCTAATTAGAAGTCTTTCTACTTCTGTGCTTGCGGTAAGGAAAAGAAGGACGGTAGCTTAGCCTTAAAATCAGTATTCAAGAGTGATTAAATCGCCATGGTATAAATTGCATCGAAACAATCTGTACAGAGTAGTTATTCAGGTGGTTTTCGCCTTCGTCGGACATCGAGTCTCATGGTTTGGTACTTTTGCGGGGGAGAGATTAGCCTGTGAACCTCGAGGAGCTGCCCACAGGATTGTACCAGCAGGCGATGGTATGTGGCTGCAGCCGATAAGACTTAAAAACACTTCAATAAAACTTTTTCTTTCAGAATAGCTTTTTTTTACCATTACCAACATCAATTGCTGAAGAAGTTGGATAAGGTCAGCAGCAGGATCCAAAAACTTTGGAGCCTTCTTGTGGGAATAACTGATGAATTATTGATGGTTTGTGTTACAATTTTCTGAATATATTTTAAAATAATCATCTCTCCATCAAAACAACATGTGGGTTTCTTCAACCATGCCTGATTTATCACCACTTTGTTACACTGTGTAGTCTTTCCAAAGTAAGAACTGCGAGACCAGGCTCATTTGTTGATTTAACGTTAGATCTGAGGTGATGCAGTTTCTTATTATAATGATGAATGTGACGGTTTATTTGATCACCGCCGTTCCTTTTAAAATTAATAAAAACAGTGCTGAAGCTGGTTATTTGTGTAATTAAAATCTGCTCTTCACACCATAGCATGTTACTACATTGAGGAGCTGCTTTATAAATGGTTTCACCCTCACATCTTTGAATTAAGAAACATATTTTGTGCTGCTGCATCCTGTCTTCAAGGTATCATTGCTATGTAAGTGATTAAGGACGGTTACAATTCACATCTTCCATATCTATGACACCAAACAAGTGTTCATGATAACTTCAATTCAATTTTGTATTGACCTTCCTAAACGGATGATGCCGACAGTACTGTTAACTTATTTACCACCACGGATTAAGGTATTGTACAACGTTTAGTGTTGGCACTTTGTCTTTTTATCTTGGACCCAATGTTCCAAATAGCTCACCTTTTTTTAAGAAGTTCAAACGTTCATAAATGGCTGCCTTTCAGCAGATATATTTGCACATGTACAACCACAGTCTTCTTAAGACACCCGCCCTAATCTATTGTGCCTCAGGGCTGCTGCATAAAATGACAGCAACGCCGCGTGTAGGTTTTCTCACTGTCAGAATCACCTCTCCTGAGGATGGACACATCACAGGTCTGTGCTCCCACCATCTCCCCCAAGGCTCACTTGTCAACTGGAGCAGCACCTCCAATGTTTAACCCCAGGGGAGCAGAGAGAGAAGAGGCAAGAGGGATGGGACCGATTTTGATAGACATGGAATAGCTGAAACATTTACATGTTGCACAGATAGTTTCATGTTTTTTTTGTGTATTATGGATGGAATCGAGAACTAATGTGCAGCTTTGCTTTTGTTATAGTATTTTGGGGAGGTTTTGGAAGTACAATAAGGCACTATTTTAGTGGGGGGGCAATGTACTTGACAGACACTTGTCGTGCTCCCCAGCTGTTATCCCCCGTCCAAATCAGCCTTAAAAATACAATGTATACTCATAATCTCCCCCTGTAGGTTGCAAATGACTATAATCTGCCAGAGAAAAGTCAGACAACACAACTGCTCAGTTGGTTAGAATGCAGTAATATGCAGAGTTACCCTCTGATTGCGACCCCCGATGGCAGAGTCAGGGTGGTGGGGATTTATTTCTCAGCCTCTTTGGAGAACCAATGTGCCAGCGTGTTTTCGTTGGTCGGAGCTTAATCGGCTCTTTGTGTTTTCTGCGCAGAAAACACCCTTTTTAATCCAGCTCGAATTCTGCTTGCTGTGCTTTCTTATCTCCTGTGTTGTGGACAAGCTCTCATACAACCCTGTTTACAGGGAAGCGATGTCCTGGCCTTCATATCCGACTATATTCCACTCTGAATCCTCAAATTGAAGTCACGACTTTGGTACGAGCTGCTCCATTCTGCCCACATTTCCATCTGATAACAAAGAATTGTTCTTCCGTCTCACATTTCTGCCATTGTGACCAAATCTCCCTCACCGCAGTGCATTTTCACATCTATTATTTCTGCTCTATTCCGCAACGATTAGATACGGCACATCCTTCCGAAAATCCCCAACTTTAACCTTGTGAAAAAAGCTTGCAGATTGAACTATCTCTGCAGTTCCCAGCGACTCTGAGCTGACAGGATGTGTTCAGGCGTCATCCGACAATTTGACAGGCCAACGTGCCCGCGCCCCAACACACATACACAAAGGCCCTCTCTGCTGTGAGGCAGGAGGCCAATTAAGGGCCGATGTGACAGGGAACGGCTGTAGGGAAGTCAGTGTCCCCCCCGGGCGGGCGACTGTGCGCCCAACACACCATGCCAGCATGTCCACTGACAGGGATAGGAGTCCTGTGATACCTCAGCACGGGAAGCAAAGGCCCAATAGAAACCGTAGAGCTTTTGTGAAGGAAAAGTTGTCAGTGGTTTCAGAGCAGACACTAATCCGATCACATTGAACTGTGCTCACTCGCCCACTCTATTGAGGTAGAAATTAGCCAGTGCTTTCTCACTAGAATCTCATCTCCTGGGTTAAATGTAAAACATTACATTACATGTCATTTAGCTGATGCTTTCATCCAAAGCGACTTGCAATAAGTGCATTTCCACATAGAGATACAAACTCAGAAGAACAAGTAACAAGAAAGTACAATTTTCAACAAATAAGCAGTTTCAAAACATGTTATAGAAAAGTGCCACTATAAGTACAATTTAAGTGCTACCATCTCTGTCTTCTGACCAAAACATCTTTCAGAGGCACTTTATTTGGGAAACTGGGCAGTCTAAGCACGATTCTCAAGTAGGGAAGTGCCATGCCATGCCACTCATGATAGTATATACTGTGTGTGTATATATATATATATATATATATATTTACAGGAAATACAGCACAAAGTGCTTGACAATAATGATTAGAGAATAGACATATTATCATGCCAATTATTGTAATTCCCCAAAGCATTAGTAAGTACTTTATTACCATATTTAAATATATACTTGGCACCAAGCTAGTTTTCTGGTAGAACTGTATCCAATCAAATTTGAAATGACGGGTAGATAATGCTCTACTTTAAAAGGATGTGTCAGTCGGTTTCCATCATCACGTCCTTTTTTAGAGGCAGCATTTCAGTGTTGGACCCGCTGGCTTTAAATCAAGCTGTTCCCCTAATGATGAACTTGTTGACTGCCGGCTTTTCAGTCTCCAGAAAGAATACCTGTATCTTTCTATTTCCCATCATTGTTCTGTAGCAGAGACCCTCCGTAGGTTTGTTCAAACGCTCAGAGTTGAATTAAATGAAAGCTTAGCGTTGACAGTCGGTTTCATATACGCATATAGAGTATTTTACAAAAGTACACAAACGGAAAGGCATAGCCTTTAGAAGATACCTCCAAGGTTATTAAATGCACACACATGTCAATAGCGCTCTTGAATTGAAGTGCATCCAAACCGTGATATTGCAAAACCATAGAAGAAGAAGATCAAAGAATAGGAGTTGGTTTGTTGCATTTTGACATCAACTCAAAGTGTTCAGGGCAAAACGTGAGGCGACAACAAGTGAGCAAGCTCAATGTCCCGTCCGGCCCCCAGTTTAATTATCTTTAGTTGCCAGAGAAAATTACCCTCCTCTCCAATATTAATAATATTGTGGGAATCATAACTTGTGGAATAATGAATAGTAAAAAGATTTTTGTAAGATTTATGTTGGCCCTGAATTGAATGCAAAAAAAACAGGCATTTTAGGTCCAATGAAGTATTTTTTGAAGTGTTGATAAAATAAGGTTATAGCACATATACTACTTAGAAAGCATCCACTTTATACCGTTACAAAATAGCCTTTTCATCTCTGGGTTCATTCTGCCGGCTGTGTACTTATCGTCTTCCTGCGGATAAGTTGGCAGCAGGCACAATCATTTTCAGCTCAAAAACCAAAGTGCAGAGGCTTCTCTAGTCCAACATTTTCACATTCGGTCTTCATACACGGAGGAATCCATGCTCGATGTGCCAGAGATACCAGTTTATTTAGAAACTGAACAGACTCAAAAACCCAGAGTGCCACCTGTCACCTTTTTCTTCAGCAGAGAAAAGATTTCTCACTCCACTTTGGCTGCCATTGCTGCACCGTCCACCCACACGTCACCCCGCAACCACACGAGAGATTGAAGCTAAATCTGTGCGTCAGGGACTCATTACCAGGAGAAAATGTAAGCAGACGATGCAAGAGCAGATTCTGAAAAACAACAAAGTCTATTCAACATTAGAGAACGAATGGTTCAACTCTTCAAACTCTAAATTAAAAGAAAATATTTGGAAAACATGACACTGGACTTGCTGAGGTTGCGGAAACAATCAGCATTTCCCATTATATCACATTTGGGATTTTCCCCATCATTTAGATGAAACCTGTTTTAAGGACTGTTTTAAGTGCAGGGTCAAGTCAACAAACAGAAGACTCAAGTTTCCTAAATTATGCGAGGACATCATTGTGCAGGGACGTGACTCAAATAATGCCCTCGCTGTTAACGATAATATTTGAAATTTTCAAGGAAAGCCACTGAGTCTGAAAACAAAGAGGCCAATATCTCCTGGCAAATGTGACAGCTGCCAGTAGAATAAACGCACAGGGCTTTTCGGGCCTCTGTCACAGTGCGTTCTGTGTGCATTTACATTTAAAACTCGAATGCTGTGTGTAACAACTAAGCCTTTCCCCGTGGCACAAAGAGCTGTGTGGGCTGGGGGGTGCGTGGCAGCTCGTGTGGCCCCTGCTCCTCTGGCATGGAGTGTCCTGCCACCAGAGCCATGCAGCTCCCAGGGACAGTGCACATGCTTGTCCCTCCCTTGACCAATCACAGCAAGGCTCCACACCCCCCACACCCCCTCCCACCCCCCCTCCCCCACCCTCCGCATCTCTCCCTTGTTTATTCTGGGAGAATTTGTCAGTCGATGTCGGTGTGTTTCCTGTCCCCTGCACATATGCCTCCTCTGTGACCGCTGACCGCTCCCTATGCGCCCCTTTCCATCGGTTGTGCCCCCTCGGTTCCTACAGCTTAAACACCACATATTGTCGGAGACCTTGAGCCCTGCTGTATGCTTGCCCCCCCCCCCCCCCCCCCCCCCCCGTTGAATTCGTATACATCCCCGCTTCAGCAGTCCCACGGAGTCTGCCCCCCCCCTCCTCCCCCCCCCCCCTTAATAGAAATGATTCACGAGCGGTTTTCAAAGGCCACCGTGGATGGAGGCTTAAGCTCACTGGGAATACGTCAGCATGTGTAGGAGTGTTGTTGACGCTCGCATTGTCGACACCGCCGCCGTACTGTCGGTCCCAATAGTGAGAATCGTGCAAATAATGCAAGAACATATCTGAAGGGTTATAATTTCTCCTTCTCTCCACAAAAAAACGCTATTATCAGCTTTTAGTTGAGACAATATTCATATGTTCATTTGTGGTGCGTATGGGGCTAATTTTCCGCTACCTGTTGAGACTGAAAGTGTAGTACTCATTTTTTTTGTTTTGCCTGGATTTGGCCTCTTTGTAAATAGCAATAGAATGTTAAATGTTTTGTGTTTGATTGCGTACACCACGTTTAAATTGGCAGTCAAGCTGTTAGGATTTTGAAGTATATCGTTGAAGCGGCTGGATAACCAAGTCTTCAGGTGTTAGGATAGTGTACTTAAGCGTTAGAAGTAGAAGCACATCTTCAGCAGAATGTCCTTGTATTTTAGCACTTGGAAGTGTTCCATCTGTAATGTATTAACCTCCTTGGATTAAGCCAAAAGGGGTCAGTGGTCCTTTTATGCTTGCTGTGATTGCTTCCTAAATGGCACCGAGTCAGAACTGTTCTGCTCGCTCCTATTAAAGGCAGTGTGCAGCTGCAGGTGTCAGATAATGTAAGTTTGTAGATGACAGATTAGACTAGAAGACTGAAAACAGAGGCCTTTTAGCTTGAAGCATGCTCAAGGGAAATTATTACATTCTCCTAAACTGTCCTGGAAAGGTTCAAAATCTGTCATGCCTGGGTGTGAGTAAAGGCTGTCTATTTTTCAATTGCTTTTTTCCTCGTGCTCTTATATCTTTGTTCCTTCATTTTTTTTCTTCAAGCAAAGTTTTTGTCTCCCTGAGCTTTGCAGCTATAATCGGACGTCACTGAGAGTGGAGAACGTTCTCTCATAATGCGTTTTTACGCACGGCTCCGCGGACTTAGCAGAAGGGGGGGCACTGTGCAGACATCAGGACGCGGCACGTCTCGGCTGTCCAAGCGACACACACACTCACTTTGCTGTGCAAAGCCGCGTGAGTCCTGCCGATGCAGCCGTGGACCTGCAGACGAAAGAAACCCTCTCCTCTTCTTGACCCAATGTGCATCGCGCCAAGCTCTTCCTTCAGCACTTTTGGATTTCATCTTTTTATTTTATTCCAAAAGGTATTCTGCTTCTCACATAATCGACGAATCGGCATGGATACAGGTCACATGACCCATCATTTTCATATATGCAACTCCTCCCCTTGATCAGTTCTAGTTTGCATCATCCCTGCAAATCAAAAAAATTGACTTTGTAATTGAATATAATTTGCAGGGTTGTCATGTACCAACAAAGAGGAACGATTCCTTGAAAAAAAGGCATAAATCTGAATATTTTGCCACGGCGTGTAGTACATTGGGTGTGAGGGGAAAGAGGCTGTTGATTGCTGATCTTTTCCTTTGTCCTATCGACTTAGTTGCTAAGCTGTGTTTTTTAGTTCTAAACCACCATTGATCTGCAGCTTCTTTACACACCTTCATCAGCCAGACTGAAGGAAAAAAAAGAGTCAAAATGGCTTTGCTTGGCCTCGCCACAATGCAGCAAGGCCTTCGAAATACGGTTTTGATTTTGTGCCCAAAATCCCAGAAATGTCAAGTGACCTTTCCATTCCAGCACATTCCTAGTGTTTCCTTTTCTCAGCAAGCTTCGGCTGAGGGAGCCGAATTGTTTCATCCTGCAGAGCAACGCTGCCTCTGAGGAATGTTTGGGTAGCTCCAACGACAATCTGTCAGATGTTCGTTTCTAAAATGGACCCATCCAGCCTCGGTCCCCTCCTCTTTGCTCAGTTGCTTTTGCGTTCACAGGTTCATCCGTACAGCGCCAGAAACAGAGAACTCACTCTTTCTGATATCTGCTGTGTATTTCAGCTGGGGAATTGTTGCATTGACACAGCCAATACATTCAGCCGATTCAGCAACACTAGCACACACACAGTTTCACAGTGCCTGTTTTTTGATTTGAGCACGCCCTGGTACATCATATAATGTTCTTTCAACACTGATAATCTGTTATTCAGGGATTTTCTAGCTTGACGTCTGAAGTTACTGAAGACTGTTTGCTTCAGACGTGAGAGACAGGCGTTTCCTTCATTTTTCTCAAAAGGACACAAAATTCAAAAGGAATCATAGAATTACGACGTTTGGATTTGAAAAAAATACTGCTGTAATTCCAAAGAAATCATGCAGCATGTCCGTTCTGCGTTAAATCATGACATCATTTTGTGTGTACTGTAAAAGAAGGCTGGCAACCTTCGTTTTTGACCAAAAGGGATCACGATGGCTTAAAGTAACCATGGCTATGGTATCTGAAGGACATGAAGAAAGCTTCTGTTGGAAATTCACCAAACAAACAAGCCGAATGGCTATATTTTTCTTAGTTTACCTGAATAAAACTTTTGGCATTCACATGCCGTTGTGATGACAAGCTTGAACTCGTATTTCACATTGGCAACAATTAACCCAGTTGCTACTCTGTTTTCAGAAGATAATGGGGGGCAGCCTTGTGGGAAGAAGAAAGTACAGGAAAGAATCAGGTCTGACCTGCCTTAGATTCAGGCAGCTGCACTCTGGGGCATCAGGAGCTCTGGCTGAATGCAGATGTGTGCAGTAAAAGAGCCCCAAGTCATACAATTCCTAGGAACCTACTCTTTTCTGCCATGACGAGAAGCCGACCACACGGCGCAACATCATTGGGCTAACCAAATATTTCATTGTGGATTTGGTTGCGGTCTTCTTGCTAAGGTGGTTGCTAAGATGTGACTAAAATGCACCATAGTTATTACAGAGTATAAAATAGTGTAAACTTTAGTACCTTCTCAGAAGTTGTTTCCATCTTTTAATACCTGCTCATAAGTAGGTGGAGTTGCAACAGCAGAATGGTGACAGCGGCACAAATAGAGGCCTGTTGAGCTGTTTGTGTAACAGCGATATTGGGCCACTAGCTTTGGGGAAAGCCTCCTGCCGTGCCGATTGGTTCCAGTCTGCTAGAAAACCAATATGAAGTTTCGGGGCAGTGATAGCCTGATGGAATGGAAGTGTATTTGCAGTTTTAAAAAAAGTAGCTTTTTCAAAGCCCCCAAAGCAGGAGGCGAATCTAGCATGCAAGAACTTGAAGAAACCCATACTTCTCTCTCCATACCTTGGTAAATCATACTGTCTAGCTGCTCCTGAGCAAGGCACTTAACCCCACTGGCGCCGGTGGGCGATATTCAAAGAGCGGAGCAGGAGTGCAAATATTTGCAGAAACTCTGCCAGACTGTCACTGTGAATGAAAGTGTGTTGTTAGTCAACCTGCCGGCTGAAATAAAGTCAGAGCGTGCAGTGTCAGTAGTTTATTAGCCGTGCTAATGCATTTCTTGCATGTAAGCTTTTCTGTCGGCCAGGGACGAGGGCAGCTCTCCAACAATATGCTCCGTAGTTAGGGAGGTAGCTCTAAAGTGGGTTTAGAGAACACCGATGAGCATAATGTGATGATCACGAATATGTTAATTCAGTTATTGTGTTTTAGTCCTCATAATCCTTTTTGTTGTGTACATAGATTACGTGACAGAATTAAGAGAGATAACCACCAGCACAAACACGTGCAGACAGAATGAAGCCTTCTTTTTACTATGCCGAGGCAGCACTTGGCTGAGAAATGACAGCATGATCATTTAAGGTAATGTTTACTTTAAAGCTGCCCCCCTCATTTGGTGAATGGTCGTCTGTTGCAGAGGACGCTGTCAGTGGGAAATTAACAATGGTTGTTCAGGGCAATGAAAGAACAGAATACCAACTCTCGTGTCTTTTTTTTAGTAATACATCTCAATATTTTCGCTGTTGGCCTTTTACTACTGTGCATAAGCCTGTGACATGCTTTGAGGGGAGTCTGCCACTGTGATGAGGGACGCCAGCTGGCTCTATTAGCTTCGCCCCGTGGCTCCTTTTGCGCACCACCGGCCTGGTGAACCCGTCACTGCCCCAGCCGATACCTCCGTCCATCCACGCCTTGCCGGCCGTCCGTCAATCAGGGGAAGAGAGCGAGGCGAGCAGTGACACTCGGGCGTCCCCTGTGTTTGGATAGCTCCAAAGCCGCGAGGCCGACGCGCATTAGCCGTGTTTATGCCACGGATGGGGCACAAGTCGCGGAAGGTCACGACAGTAAGCGGCCTGATGAAAGTGTCAGACGGGGGGGGGGGGGGCAAAAAAAAACAACTGCCGGCAAATTTGTTGCAATAGCGCTAACTCTGAGAGATAATGTGTGAGGAGGCGGGGAGAGGGGGACAGAGGGGGTGGGAGTGCAAATGCAGAGAATCGTAAATCTTTTCCTTTGATCACAGATAAAGATGTGGGTGGATTTGTTGTCTCCGCCAGCATGCCTCTGGAAGTGTGTCATGTCATTTGCCGCATGCCTCCCTCCTCCTGACAATCACTTCTCGGGCGGTCTCATCTCTCCGTATTGTTATCTTCTCCGCTATAAATAAAACGGATGAGGCTCACTTTAAAGGGACTGCTGTCAAAACAAGGCGCTTTTCATGTTACCTTTGCAGCGTTGACCTTTTTGATGAGTTTGGATTCTTTTGTTGAGATCCAGGTGAGGCCTTCGGGATGCTGGCAGTGTTTGCTCTGTTATACTTTTTTTCCTCAACCCCCCCCCCCCCCACCCCCCGCTAACAAAAGGTGAAGTCAAAGGCCACTCTTGTGATGAATTCTTCACAACTGCAGCTGGAAGTGAAGTCGGTGGACATCGGCCCCATGACAAATCCCACTGTGAGTGAAACTTGAGGGCCTCACAGTCAGACACGCTATAATGAGCACAGAGAGTGCCGGGTTTTTTTTGGTACTGGAGCAATTTTGGCCTTTTATTTGCAGCAAAGCCTTCACCGTAGGCCCATGGCTCCAGCAGACAGTCAATCCCAGTAATTACCACGGAGTACCACCACAGGTACGAATGGAAATTTGTACAAAATGGTGAGTGTTCAATCACTTAAATTTTCTCATAGAGCCTCCACATATAGACATACAAGTATAAAAGCCATACTGTACAACCTAAATTAAAAAAAATAAATGGCAGTTACTTATTTTTATTTACATTGATGATTATGACATTTGGACCCTTTGAGGTGCACTTCCAGCATTTGAAGCTCTCTTTTACATAAACCAATGCTCTGCTGCAAGCTGCTCCGTCTAAAAGCCTCAAATAATCCACATCACTTAACAACGCATTTGTCTCGTTAGCGTTCCACTCACTACAGTGCAATCCGCCATTTTTCGTTTGCTTCTCCGTATGAGAAAGGACAACTGCCCGCGGTGCTGTATGCTGCAGGATCAGTGAAGACAGTAACCATTACAATCATAATAGATTCCATTATAGTTAGTTTCTGGTGAGGCACTTAGGGCCACAAGCTGCAATTAAACTCTAAATAAAATATTATTTTGCAGCCTCCCTGTGTGCAGTGGGGGGAATCCAAATTATTTTAGTAATGCCTCATTTAGGATCCACAGTGTTCCCATTTGGGCACTTGGACTCATTTTGGACTGCGGGACCCATCCTGGACCTACATTCTTCGGCAGTGAAGCCCAGCAGGCCTGATTTCAGGTTGGACAATGGCTTGGGTTGTGTGTGTGTGTGTGTGTGTGTGTGTGTGTGTGTGTGTGTGTGTGTGTGTGTGTGTGTGTGTGTGTGTGTGTGTGTGTGTGTGTGTGTGTGTGTGTGTGTGTGTGTGTGTGTGTGTGTGTGTGTGTGTGTGTGTGTGTGTGCGCGCTTGCAAGCATTGCTGGTTTGCTTATTGCTTTGTATGACCTCCTCCCAGCCGATTGGACATCAGCATCGTAGTGCAGACAAATTGGTTTATTAAGCAAAGACAGCAGCTTGATTAGATGCTACCTGCACCGACGTGTTCATCACTCTCATCCCGAGCTCAACAAGTCACACTCCTCAACTGTCCACTCTCATCAGGCTTTCAGTTTTTTTAATGACTCCATGAATGGATCAGCGAGCTCGGCACGGGAGAACTTTCAGTAACGTACGGCTCCTTGACCACATGAATCATCAAAGTCATGTCTTTTGTAAAATTCTCTTGATTTGAATATTTCTCATTACCTCTCTGAATTTATATTCAGATATTTATCGACAGGCGTCTTTCGTCTCTGATGACCTTGACATTTTACAGTCCTGAATGTTCCACCCACATAAACTATCCCACACTGCTATCATTAACTTTGTCCATCTCGCATGTGGCACTCCATTATTTGCAATCAGTGCTTCAGCTGCATAAAAAGTCCCTGAAAGTGTGGCACAGCGGGGGCTTAGAGGAAAGCATACCCAGTCAACTGATTCGGAGATGTTTTTCTTGCTAACGACCACGATCACAGCCGGGGGGCGAGATGTAAATGTGTGGCTAGCATCACGGAGCTCATTTGCTCTTATGTGGTGTTCCGCTGCAGATTACAGGCCCGACGCTTGCAACTGGGCAGTTAAGCGTTTTATCAAGAAATGTTTCCATGATGACTGGTGATTTCAGCACAGTAAGGAATGGCTTTGGCCATCGATCCGGGGCCGTCCCAATTGAAAATTGGATCGGTAAATAGACGAGAAATCCCAAACTTGTTATATAAGTACATAAATGCTGGTCTCCTGCCTGAAAGTCTAATGGGTTGTGAGATCTTCATACTCCCCCCGACCCCCCCGACTGTCTACTCCGCGCTACTTTGTCTGTAAATAATGCAGTGCACACATCTTTGGTAAAGTTGAACTTTTTGGGGAAGTCATTACGACAATGTAGGAGGCTCATTCCCCGATGTTCCCATTTGACAAACCTTCACAAAAGAGGCATGAGCAACAGCCACAGTTGATGAAAATGAGACTTTAAAAATGATAGTTCTCAAGTTTGCTTAATACCTGCATTTCCCCTGTCAGGCTGGGATTTTGGGTCTTAGTGAGCAAAATCTCCAACGGCAAACGACAATTAACCTCGCCGCGTTGTGCTCTCCCCCCTCCCGGATCGGTGCGAGGCGCCGGACGCTCGCTTCCCACCGCCTGCGCTCTCCTCCCGCGTGCCTCGGCATCTGCGAGGTGAAGCCTCCGCTGCCGGGGAACGGAATAAAACAATGGAGTTAGTGAGACGTAGCGCGGCTAATGGATTCACCGCCGCCTCTCCCCCACCTTCGCTCTTCATGTGCAAAAGTATTCATCGAGTCCTGATGGCGCCGGCCACGCGTGACACTGATCCATTTAAATGGCCTGGAGGGAAAAAAAATGAGAATCTTTCACACACCTGCAGAGTTGGCAGAAAAACAATTCGGCAGCGGTTTATTATTGAATCAGCATTTTTTATCTCAAGATGGTGCAAATGTTTGTTTACTGGTTTAAGGCGTCCTGTAATGGCCCAGGTGGGGCTTTGGTAGATTGTTTTGCCGGCAATGATTGTATCGCGTGTTCTAGTCACACACAGACTCCCGTGTTCCCCTACAACATGGCAGGTGACACCGGCTGGCGAGTAAGCAAAAGCTGTCTTTAGGGCCAAGCGGTTTTGTTGACTCCACAGAACAGAATTTTACTGACCAAGCAGAACCAGCGTATTTAAAATAAGGGGGAAACATCCTCTTATTCTGTGGACCAAAAATACAATTTTGCTCAGAGTTAAATTATAGATCAGGGCCGTGCCCAAGTGCTGAAGTCCTATTGTGTATTCCTAATGTATCTAGAAAACCGGGATGAAAAGGTCTAACATCATATGACTCGCTATGACCGTACATGCTCGACTCTGCTGCTGTGTTGTTTTTTAATCCATTTTTCAGCTTGGAGTTGTCCCTTTTTTTAACCTTTTTTATGTTGGCCATCATCAATTATGGATGATTATACCGTGGTTCCTGTAATGGATGTATCCAGTAACTTTCCAATTATATTTGAGTGGGAAAATGGCTCTATTCTGGCCGTGTTTCACTGCCTGTTCACACCCAAGTGGCCGCAGTGCCTGTTTTCTAAACACATTAAGTTTTCATAGACCGCTGAAACGCCTAACCTGGTATGCCGCTATTGTAATGGAGATGTCTAGGATGATTTTACAGCTTTCAGAAAAGGTCCAAAGCATCTTTTTCCATTTAAAAACATCCACTGTGTTCAAAGAAGGTTTTGGTTGCTTTTACGCAGTGTGAATGAATTGCTTTTGCTTCCCTTGAGTTGAATGTAAGCGGACACCTTATTCAATTTGCTTGCTGTATAATATTCAGTGACTTGAGATACAGTGGTGCTGGCAGGGTAATTTGATAACTTGCCACCTATATCAAAAAGCGGATGTGTTGAATATTCTATTTTGTGTAGTTAAGCAGCAAAATTTGCTTCAGCGGGCTATTTTCAGCTCAGGTAGCATTGTGGGTAAATTGGTTGGATACAGACGCTGTGTGGCCGCTCCGGTTCCTTTCTTTGCTTTGATGACACCTAAGATTAAACGGTTGCTGTTGGGCTGAAATTCAAAGCCGTGCAGTTCGGGACTCTACAGCAAACACGCTGTATGGGACCCACTCTTCTGCCTTTTGTGTGTCTGTGAGTTTGCACTGTCCCAGTAGAAAGTGAGAAGACTCATTGCATTGTTCGGTCCGTGGAGTCGAGCACATTTCACCTGGCTTAATACAATGAGGAGGAGACTCCTATTGAGGGTGTGATACATATGTATGCGTATACACATATAGTGAGTACAGAGCCAATGCAGGGTGTGACCACACTTCATATAATGGAATAATGTGCCCAGAGCTATTGCGATATGCATATACATATAGATTTTCTTTACTTACTAAACCACGCAGCATCTTCTGCACATTGGAGCACAGTGAAAGTCATTAAAACGCAGATCCCATGTTAGTCACCATTAGGACCGGCTGATTAGGTTTCATTTGATTATGTTTCTGCTTATTAAAAGATCAATTCCTCGAAGAGGTGATTGATAAATGCAAGGTAAACAATTGTAATTTCTGTATTTAATTAAGCTTAACGTCGGAACAAGAGCTGCAAAACATGTGAGATTCATGAAATGATTAATAAACGGGCAGTCGGCATTGTAAACGTGCTAATGACCGGTTTTATTCCCGTCAGGTATCCAAGCCTACGTTCACATGTGTGCCAACACAGAGCTGTTGTTAGAACCAGAGAATTACTGTGTGGTTTCAGATTATCATTCCCTTGCGCAACAATCCTGTTTCGCTGGTGCATTAGAAGTCACAAGAGTGGAACAAATGGCACAGTTTCCACAATCATTCTGAATTAATTAGTCACTCCTGCACAGAAAATGCAAATTTCCAAACGCTAGATTGCTTCTGAAAACAGGACTAAGGCAGGCAGGGGGTGTGGGGTGAGGGTGGGGGGGGGATTCAGCCATTTTAGAAACAAGCTTCAGATGCCTTCCTCTGGTATAACCCAGTGTCACAGAATGCTTCCCTTTTATAATGGGAGGGCTTTATAAATCAACACAGTTTTGCTTCCATATCATGCTGCAGTGTGGCAAAGTTATGCAGTTTCTTGTTTTTTTGCACTTTGCTATCATTGCATTAACTACAATGTATCTACAATGTAAAATATCTTTGGCACAAAAAACACTAACTCCATGCAATGGGTTTCGTCCCACTGCTTAGGTAAAGTAGGACTGTTTCAGAAACTCTCCCACTTGTGTTTGTGTAGTTGCCCTAGAGTGGTTTGGACTATACTGAACTTCTTCCATCGGCCTGCGACTGCACAGTGTGGTCAACATTGGCAAAGTGTCTTCCCTCAGATGAGACACAACCACAGACAAGAAGAAAGAAAGCAAGAAGAGAGTTAGTAAAAAGCCAGAAGCGGATGACTTTGACGCTGAACTTTTTAGAGGCCGCCCAGCCAGCGCCTCGTGCTTTCATGTCTTATCTCTCTCGGAGAGTACTGCTGTGTCAGTGTGTGCACGCGTCTGTGTTGTGCCATCGGAGCCCGTGTTGCTGTCGACTCCATGTCGGGCATCCGGATCTCCGTGTGGACCTGGCCCGTTCCCCAGAGATGCATGATGGGTGAGGCAGAGATGTTTGATGTAATCTGTCACATCGCTCCGCTGGCGTCCGCCACATAATGCGCCACCGGTCGGAAGGACACGAGCGCGGCGCCTGTGACACGGGAGGAGCGCTTTCACTCATGTGCTGATTAACCTTGAGCTGCCGTCCACTGTAACGACACAGCAGGGGTTTCACTCCTTTTGAATAATGACCAACCCACCTAAAGGGAAAGGCCCCCGACATGAAGCCCAGCACGCGCTTGTGTAGTTAAAAAAGCCCCCTGCGCGAGCAGGTCGTCAGTCCAACTCTAAAGCTGTGACCTTGTGCCGGCGCGTCACAGCGGCAACGCCGGAAGACGGAAACGATACCAGCGGGGGGGGGCAACTGGAAAATGTGTCACTGGCACAGGATGGACAGCTAGTGGCGGCGTAATCCTGCACCTCAGCTGTTAGTCTGCTACACGTCTCGCCTGTGTGTGTGTGTGTGTGTGTGTGTGTGTGTGTGTGTGTGTGTGCATGAGTGTTTGCTCTTCTCACTGGATAACTGGTGCCGGATGGGTTTACAGTCTCGTTTTTTCACGTTTTTCCCAGCGTTTGGCTTGGTCAGACGCGGGCGGATTATAGAAGATTTACATGCTGCATATAATACCAGAGTCCTCCACCGTGGGACCTTTTTTAATCTTAATTAATTTTCTGATAATTCCTCAGGAACATTGCAGACGTAAGGGGCTCCATAGCCAAAAAGCAACCATGCAAGACCCCATTTCGAACTTCGTCGAGCCCCAACTCCACCCAAGAGACGAAAAAAGCAAGCTGAGATACATGTGAGGGAGACAGGGGGACCATGTGACGGGTCTTCTTGTGCGTGTGCTGAACCATAGAGCGATACCGTGAAGGGAACACAGACAGAAGGAATAACAACAGAAGGTTTGACGTGACCTTGCAAATGTTCATCAGTGTCAAACGGTGTGTCACCTTGGGTTCACGTTGTACATTCCCTCCCCCATGTCCTCCAGTCCTTAGCAGGTAGTTGAGTAATGACTAATGCCTCCGCATGACATTATGGAACGTGGGTTTGAACAGAGAGAAAAGAAGAGCGAGAAATGATTAATAATTCATGCTCTGCAGATGATCTCTGAATAGGAGTAGTAAACAGGCCTTCATGGCTTTTAAATCACCAATATTACAGCCCTGCCTGAAAAGGAACATGGCCGGCGTCGCCATTATTGGAGCAATTTAGATTCAACTAGTTGTGGCTAGCTAAAGAAAAAGAAAGTAGTAGCCTTGTGAATGGGAAGACCAACTTTGTTAGCTTTGTTTGTTTCATATCCATTGTAAGTGGTGCACCGTTATACGCCAGTATCCCTCCGCACAATAACTCGCCTTTGATGATTGATAATGTGGAATGAGGGCCGTGGCGCGACAGGCATCAATTTATCGGTAATTGTATTGTTTTTTCATGAAAACCTCCGTCAGAGAAGTAATTTCGGGGAGAAATGGGTTTGCGCTATGCAACATAGTACGCATTATGTAGATGCGGCGGAGGATATCAAAAGGAATTGTGCATCATTCCGTCTCTCCTGTACTGTATTTCAGAGGCGGCTCATAAGTCGGCTAGCTCGTTTTTGATCATGCAACGAGGCAGGATTCAACATCCCGGCTGCCAAAATGGCCCTGCAGGCTGTTTTGTACTCGTATTTTGAGTTATTTTTAATTTGTGGTTGCCCCCCTCACCCCCTACCATCCACGTTTCTCCTCCCTCTTTTTTCTTCTTCTCCCTTTTCTTCTCTCCGTAGTAAGAACATGCAATGTGTGAATTTTTTATAATGTTATATAAGAAGCTCCGGCACCCCCAGAGACCCGTGTCCTGGTTCTGGTGTGTTCAAAACAAGCACACGAGAGAAAGAGAGCAGAAAAGGGTGGTGGTGGTGGTGGTAGCAAGGAGGATCGGGGGGGGGGGGGTGTTGTAAGAGTTCATAGAGGTTTGAGGGAAATGGATTACTGGAGGAGGAGAGTGGAAGACGCAGAAAGCATTGCATAAAAGGGAAAGCGGCAGGAAGAGGAGAGAGAAGAGGGGAAATCTAAGAGGAGAGAGGATTAAATGAGAGCAGGATGCATGCGGTAGAGGAGCCTGTGGGGGCAGATCTTCCCATTAGGCGCACTGCTCGGCTCTCTGATCGGAGTTGTGTTGTGATGGCAGACAAGAATACTCTTGGGCGACAACCGCTGCCACTCCAGAAAGGGCTCCTCGGTGACTGATATTCAAATACCGTGTGCCTCTTCCGTGAGGAGAGGAGGGAAGGACACAAAGGAGGAGAGGGATGGAAGCAAGGGAGGAGGAGGAGGAGGGAGGGATGAGACAGGAGGGCGATGAGCCGCTATCGTAGGGGAAGGCTTTCCTCAAAGAGGGACAGGGAACTGCCAAGCGCTACGCAAACTTTTCTGTTTGCACTGAGATCCTCTGCAGGTTGAGCAAAGTAATGCGCAAAATCTGATGTGAAGTCGAATCTGTAACACAACACAAAAAATACCGTGCAAAATATTGGCTTGGAGTACCTACGACTTGGAAACTCCCATTCGTGCTTTAGTTAGGTCCCGTTTAAAAGCAGGAATGCGTGTGGTTGTTGTTGCCGTGTGTGCATCCAAAGCGCGATTCCTCTGAGCCATGTTACCCACTCTGCGAGGCGACGTGATCCTTTATTTTAATGAGGGCCGTGGACGCCCATTTGGCACGGGCCTCGCGCACAAGGTCCCGCTGCAGCATCGGACGCGCAACAAACAGCAGCTAAACTGCAAATGCTTTGTTTTTGTATTCTTTAAGAAACGTCGGCTAAAGACTGTAGTGCCCCCCTCTATTGGGAAATTACTCAGCCTTGCCTGTCTTTATGTTTGTGAGCCACTTTTAAAGATTTACGTCTTCAGTGGAAACGGTTAGCCTCTTACTTAGAGGCATTGTGTGTAACATTTTGGGAGATCGATTGGCTGAACCATGTTTTCGTTGGTGTATTTTGATGGTCTGTTTTCATCAGCTTAGGATGAGTCCTTTACACCTACAAAGGGAGCAGCACCTTTTCACACATTATAAAACAAACAAATCAGCATTAACAGGTATATTCAGGTTCAAATTAACATTTTATTATCAGTTAAGGAAATAAATTACTTCTGCTCTACTTCTGCTGAAGTTTTTATTTTACTCTCTGCTATCAATCTTTCTATCTAACTATCCTTATTATTTCAATATGATATTTCAGATACTGCTCTGACTGCCTGAGCAGAAATATAGAAGCTATTCAGGAAATAGATAGGGGAAATATGTTCTCCTTTCTTAGAATATATCCGCCTTCTTGACAGAAAGATTAAGCATCTCTGACAGCCAGGCTCTATTACCCAATATTGGGTTTTGGGCCAGTACTGAGGGTAGATAAGTCATCTGACAAGGTATGATGACAAAGAGTCAGTTGGAACTTTTTAAGGTGTTTTTCAGTGCCCAAGAGACCTGCCTTTTCCCCCTGGGTTGTAAATCTTCCCTCAGAAATATTTAATACGAGAAGGCGGCTTCTCTTTTCCTGGACTGTTGCTTTCTGAGACGCACGGTGAACTGCACATAATCCGCCACTGGAAAGAATGCTGCGAAAAGCAGCACCGATAGGCTCGTTCGTCCCGTGTCAAATTGTGTCCAAAATAATGAAGATGGGATTTGATAAAATGGTGATCGCCTCACCTTAGGGACCCGTTTATTTTATTATTTGCCAGTTGACATTATCATGATCATTATGTCCATGCCGCCGGCGTGATCCGTACATGATTGTCCTATTCCAGCTAATGAAGCCGGCTCGGCGAGCCCGGATAGCGGTCACCCCGCCAAAACCTCGGCTCCCCTTGATTGCCTCTGGTCCCAGTCATTTATTTGTTTATTTTCATTAGCAGAAACATTAGGTACCTTTTCTTACCGGATACGGCAAACACGTTAATGAACATGCCATTTCAAATGAAGATGAAAGCGGCAGTTAATTATCTCCTCCAACATTGTGCGGGACAGATTGAGTCATTACCGTCGGCTCGACTTGTCAATGTGTTGATCTGAGGAGCTGTTTACCGGGTTCATACGGAATGGAATTAAAATGGTCCATGTGACCTCATTACAGATATCAGACCATAGTGGGGAGAAAAAAAGGAAAATGGCTAATTACAAATTCAATAAAACCAATCGAACGCATTGAAATTCTTCTGACCTAAAGATGTGTCACCTGACCACGAGGTTACACTGAGAATGAAAATGGTCCTGCTGTACCAAAAGCTTAAATTAAACCGCTAATAATAGCAACACGACTTAAAAAACGTTATGGTTACATCGCTTTTTATGTCCCAACGCAGTTCAATAAATAATCCAGACAGCAGACAAAGTGGAAGGAGGAAAGACCGTTAAAAGCGCTGACCGTCTCTGATCTGCGTGTTTACTGCTTTCATTAGAAGAGCATCACAGTGTACAATTGATTGTGTAGTAGTGGCTCAGCAGGGGGCCGCACATTCACACTCCGCAGGAAACTTGTTGTTAATCGAAAGGAAGTCGTGCGCTGAAGATGTCTAAACAGACCCTTAAAGCGTGCATGTGTGTGTTTGTGTGTGTGTGTGTGTTTTACAGCTCCATTCACTTTGTCCATGTGTGTTGTGAGATTTAAATTCTTAGGAATTAACATTATGGGTCTCCGACCCCGGTGTCTTTCTGAAAGCTCACAAGCGATCCCTCCCCATTCCCCACAATGCTCTGTGACTTGCATGCGTCCACATTACCGAGCGCTTATGCAAACGCGGTGGCCTAAAATAACCCCTTAATGACGCGGCTTGTTTAATGGAGGTGATCGAGGGTGGCCGGAGGCGGATTGGTGGCGAAAGTAATCAACTGATTCTAACCCTGTTTCCCCTCTGGCTTTTTCCCGCCTTCCTTTCTGTCATCTCCACCCACACTGCCTGGGGAAGAGGGGGGGTGCGAGTCTTCTTTACATCATCACAGCCTTTGGTGTTATGTGCCCTCCTGCTCAAAATTCATGTATTCGGCCCGCCTCCCACTCCCGCGGATCACCGAGGGAGAGAGAAGCGACTTGTTGGTCCGTTAGCGGCCCCCGGCTCGAGCTCGGACGGATGGCTGACGGAGAGAGCACAGGGGGGGGGGGCCCTCGGCAATCGTCGGCCAGCTCGTTTAGTCATGGTCCTGGTAATCTCCGGTGACCTTGGCTGCCTCCTCACTGGCTGGGTTTCCGCAGTGCCGCATTAATATTCACGCAGTTAGGAGACGGGCTCTCGACCCGTCTTTGAGTCTGATTCTGTCCGTCTTCTTCTGTCCGCCTTTACACACACACACACACACACACACACACACTCTGCTGCTCTCGCTCTCTGTCCATCGTCTTCGCTCTCCTTTCCTTTTGTGTCTCCCCCTTTTCAGAAATTACTGGCAGCCATCGCTCTCCAGCTCACCCTTTCCCCTACCGTCCATAAAACAATCACGGACCTCAGAATTTATGTTGGCATCTCAATTGGGTTGGTGTCAGAATTTGGCAGCCCGAAGGGTTTTTGAGTTTATTTTCATGGCACTTCCGCTTTATTAGATAATGTGCAACCTCGCAAGACAGAGGGGGATGCAGGCTAAAGATGAGTTATAACGGGGTGCGCTATTTCGTCCATTGATAAGCTTTGATATTTATTTTTCTTCTCGCCACATCAAGTCTTGATTTTCTTGCTTACGTCAAAGAGAGGTCAGAGGTCCTGGTTAGCTACTAAACATCTTGCTCAAGGACACTGAAACGTTGACTGACACAATGAATTGTTTGGTACAAATGCAGCTTTTTTCCCACCATTCCTCATCTGCTGTGTGGGGAAATAGACAGTTTTTTGACCAATGTCACTTGGTATTGGCTTAGTGGGGAAAAGAATAAGAGAGAAGACAGTGTGTCCCTTAAACTACTGACGCTGCATTTCATATTATAATTCATTTCTGCAGGCAGAAACCGGAGGTGACAGCACCAAAAAAAATCCAGTAGACCGTAAAAAAGGATCGACTGACATTGGAAATAATATTACATTTTTATCCTTGAGTTGATGAATTAGTGGAATTCTGATTGTCGATGTGTTCATGCTGAGTGAATGTCTCTAAATGCAGCGGTTTAAAATTAATACACTTAACATTAGTGCTTGTCAAAGTCTAACAATGACTGCCTTTCTTCATCACATCAGACCTCCGTGGCCGTTTAATGGCAAGAGAAATCTAATTCAATTACTTTATGGCATCCTCTTCATCTCTGCAGGGAAATTATACTGTTTTCATAGCCCTCTTAAAGCCTGAAGTCTTTATCACATGTATTCTTTTTTTTTTGAAGTCCAACCAAGGGCACTGCCTCCTTGTTTTTTCTTTACTATCGGTGGAGGGAAATCCGGAGGAGGATGAACGAGACGGAAGCAGTTTGGCAGTGATATCATGTAGGACTAAGTTGCAATCCAGGTAGGCATACTGATGGCCTAACAGCAGAGCAGGTTTGGCTTGATTGATATACCTGAGCGATGGTCTTGGCATGTGATCAATATCAAACGCAGTGCTTTAAGTCCTGTGGAGCTCCTGCTCAGATATTATGAAGCTGGAGTGGTTTTATGCCGACCTCCAGGCACGTTCCTGCATTATCTGCCGAAGTGGCGTGTGGAGGAGGGGTGAAAAAGTTCAGAACTTTTATTGTTGGGTCTTTCCCACAAGGAATTTATTAGCCGCAGAAGGAAAGTTCAAATTTCTGTGAGTGTACACGCAGCTTTGTTTTAGAGCAGGGTCGGAGGATGTGGATGTAACCATGTGGTATTGAGCGTTTAATGCCAAAACCGCTGCCTTGTCATCGTTGGTCAGCCTTCCTGCTCCAATACTCGTAGATTCGGATGAAATTGGAGCAACTGCACCAAATGCAATTTTAGAAAAATGAATCAAGTCAATCTTGATTGAGCTTCTGTCTTTTTCGCTCTTCCGTCACAGACTTTTTAATCATTTTGAAATTATAAATGGTTTTCTAAATAAATATTCCACATTCCATGGATAGATTGTATCTGTATTTATTCATCATATAATATTTTTCTCGTAGTATTACTAGGCTTATCTGCTGAAAATATTTAGTAGTGAAAAAGCCCTTCCTGAACTGTCATATTTCAACACATTTAACCAAATAGATCTTAGGATCATAGGATATTTGATGCGGTTTACATGTTGTGTCCCATTACCCTTATCTTGTTATGTTATGAATCTATTTTTTTTGTCAGGTTTTAATACGCCCAAAGTGCTTCTAATATCTAAAATCACATTCATTTTAGCATTTGTATCTGGTGCTCGTCGTTTTTTCTTCTGAAGCAAACTGCATTTAAATGAAGCTTGTTGGGAGTAGTTAAACACTCAAACCCCTCCCCAACTCCCAAACCTTTAACTGCAGCCATAAACAAAATTGTAAACCACCCAATTCCAAAGGAAATATGTGAGAAAAGCTGATGGCACCTTAAAACACACTTCTCTTCATACCCGTATCCAACTGCTTCAGTGGGAGCACTTACCAAAGGAGAGCCCCGGTCAGGCCAGCTGGGGAACAATTGCATTCATTTAGTGTACGCGGCCACCTCTGCGGATAGTTTGCTTATATTGGATTACTCCCATTGTTACCTCGCCCTGACCCCGGCGAAGAGTCCTTGACTGGACGGATTCAGAACATTTCTGAGCTCCAGGTGGAGTTATTGTAAATTCAACTGGCAAAAAAGTTCTAATTTGCTGACACTGTGCATGAATACATTGTTTAAACTGCTACGCACCTGAGCATCGCTCACCTTCAGTCCCATCCCTCACTCCCCCATTGCGTGAACTACGGGCGCTTCGGGAGGGAAAAGATGTGGCGCAGCACGTGCTAATGGGATTCTTCCTAAGCTTCTAAATGGAGCAGAATAGGATGGCTTACTTTGCATCCGGAAAATGAACCGCCCGTTATCAGCTAGTTGGCAGAGAGATAAGGGAATTACAGTTTGTGTGATGAGGGAGTTGTTTTTCATGTGTGGACATATAACTGTGTTTGTGTGTGTGGCTTAAAGTATGCCTGCATGGTTATGTAACTAAAAAGTAGCTCAAAATGACCAGATTGGGCTTGTGTTCATCTCTTATTTAATTAGTTTCACAGTTGAAAGTGTTTCTGACCTAAATACAAGCGCTTCATGTGCAGTGTCTTAATGGTATTCATTTAGAATTGATACTATTTTCTTAAATTTATATTGTTTTTTATTTTAATCTCATAGGCTTGGTACATTCAGGCTATTTTGGAGATATTTCGGAAGAGTTTTTCGACCAGCTTTTAATCATTCATGCTATGAAGGCTTGCAGCTCGACTGTTCCAATAAATGACTCACTTGCCTCTGTAGATTCACTGTTTGAATAAGACAATGTGGGATTTGCCGGTAATTTGTGTTGTAATGTCGGGAGAGCCTCCTCTTGTAGGTGAAACATTCTGAAAACGACTTGTTTGGCGACTTTTAGTCACCTTTAGCCTGAGAAAAAAGATTGGAAATAACTGACCTGTGTCCTTGGCCTGCATTCACCATGAAATGGCGTTCTGCATTTTTCCCTTCACCCTTCCCTTCAGTTGTGAATGCAATGTCCGTGGAATAAGAACTAATTTTATTCATCCTAGAACTCATGTTTTCGGTGTTTTTAGAAAAAACATTTAGTCACCAAACCCATCTATGAGATGCTTTTTATACGGAGGATTTTTGGCCGAGTTGGGAAGCTTTGTAGTCAATATGCTGTCAATGATGAGTTGACTCAACCCTGGCTATTTACTTTGTGATTGCACCTCTAATCCGTTTTATGGTGCTCTGATCTTGAATAACGTCAAACCCGACTCCGATCCAACTTGGTACGGGAAAAACAAGCAAAGAATGGATTATGTTTGATGCCGTGTCGGTCTGTGTGACGAGCAGAACATTACTCACCCTCTTGGCCTGTGAAAACGTGCCGCCCCAGCCAAAAAGTCCCAAATTACCACCTCCAGTGCAGAAATCTGAAATTAAAAGGCATTGGCATTTCCGGGAAACATGGCAGCCAGCTGTCCTCACTTCCCCATGTCACTGCCTGAACACTGTCACCGACAATGAGTGTACTGTATCATATTATCTCGTTTGTAATTGTATTGTGGGGAGAGGGGGGGGGGGGGTCAGTGTACAGCAGGTAGTTTTTTGTTCCAGTGTTTGACAGTAATGTCCTCTAATGGGAGGCTCTGGCTCTACTCTTGTTCCAGGCCACTAGGTTTCCCTGGATCCACGGCTGCCCGTGTGAGTGTGTGACTAACTCTCGTGTGTGTGTGTGTGTGTGTGTGTGTGTCATTTTGCTTTTTGAATGTAACTCTGTGTGTTTAACTGGCAGAAATGCTTCATTCTGCATTGCCCCTGCCTGACTGGATTCCTTTAAATAATTCTGAAATAGCTTTTTTTCGCTTTGTAAACTCGACCTTGAAAACGTATCCGTATGAGTCCGCCTCCACTTGTGCTGGCTTACTGGTGATTTCCAGTGGCGGACTGATATGCGGCACCTTACCCGTGTTGCTTTCGTGGGCCCCTACAGTCCTCGCTGAACTGCAGCTCAAATCATTTCTCCATCATAATCTTCCTCCTCTGTCATTGAACTGGCAGCACATCCTCCCCTCACACGCCCACTCTTCTGCACGAGAAACTGAATAGCTCGGAGAAAGGGAGAGGTGGAAGCAGACGGGGAGGGGGGATAGATAGTAAGAGAGAGAGAGAGAGACGCTCTGATAGTTAACGCTGTGGGGGTGAAAATATAAGGTCAGAGTTGACGTATGCGAGGCGACACTAGCGCCCATCAGGCCGCCGCCTGCTGCTCGCTTTTGTTTCACGTTGGAGCCATTTCCTCATCTCACAGGTAGCTGGCGCAGCGGGCGATGTGACGAGGCTCGCCGTCCATCTGGGCGGCGCTCTATTTTTCACCCAACGCTCAATTTTTTATTAATCCCCCCCCCCCCGGCGCACGGGCACCGGAGCACAACGCCCAAACGGTGTGTCGGTGTCTGTAGTGGACCCGGCGAGGGTCTGAGTCACCGGCTCAGCGCGCCCACACCTCCATGATACAGCGACAGAACAACAGGCCGACGGGGCTGCCGACGGAGGCGTCACGAATCGCGGGGCCTCTTCTCACTGTGTGTTTTTGCACCCGCGTGGGCGGCCAAGAGAGAGAGAGAGAGGCAGAGAGAGACTGCGTGTGTGTGTGGAGAGCGTCTTATCCACACTCCAGTCCTATGTGCGCAGTCATGTCTGCAATGCAGCAATCGGGTATTTCTTCTGTTTTTTTTTTTTTTTTTTTTTTTCAGCAGTCAGTATTGTTTGTGTTGTGTGTCCCGATGCCTCCCAAGGCTGTTTGTTAGATGAGAGGATTAGTGGCGCTGTGGGTAACAGAAGGCCGCTTTACTGATTACATAGCGCTCTCTCTCCCCGGAGTAGGCGCCCCGGTCATAAAAGGATCGCTTGTACATCTGCTCCCTGTCCAACGTTTCCCCCAAAATGGGCCCCGCGTTGAGATTAAACATATGGATACATGTCAATATTCATCGTTTGATCGGCCAGGGGAATCAAAATGCAGTGCGGCTGCCCATTTAAAAGTCAGAGTAGAAGTCATCACTGATTCACGCAGCGAGCTGACTTAATAGGAGGATGCGACACTCCAAGAGTGGGGTGATGTTTCTTTTTTTCTCCAACGAGTGCTATCGAGCATTGGCGGCAAAACAGACCTGGTCACGACAATAGATTCAAACAGGCTGATTCACAAACTGCTTCTTTTACTACTTCCTGTTTAGGCTAAGATTAGTCACTGATTTGTATTGCCTAGTTCTTGCCCCCTTTAAAATGATATTTGGGAGGAGTCTTGCGTATACTGTGCTACACTGAGTCAATTTCAGAAGCTGCAACTGTAAAATGATGTCCTTGTCTGTCTCACTTCAGCTGTTAAAGGACAAATAAATGTCTTGATTTGGGATTTTACGCTACGGTTGTTTCCCTTTTCCTGCTGCCCAAACAAAACACTTTTCTAAAATAAAACATTTTTTGTTTATTGACATGTGATTTTTTTTTTTTTTTTTTTGAAGCAGATTAAATGGCTTATAGGTATGATTTCCGCCCCATAAACTGTGGCCAAAAGGAACTGTTTCTAGTCTATCGAGACCCACATGTGTGTGTTTATGCTCCCCCGTGCCTCTCCCCTGCAAGGTTCCATCCCTGTGAAGTTAGCCATGTCCCCTTTTCCCATCAGCACCCCTTCTGCGCTCCCTGTCCCCGGCAGCGCTTAACCCGTGATTGGAGACAGCGGGCGCCGCTCTCTCCGGAGGCTGTGTCCAATCACGGGAGCCGAATCTGACGCGGAAGGGCGGCAAGATTGCCGGCAATGTTTACTTTGCGATAGGACGAAAAGCAGTTTGCTTTTTTTTTCCTTTTTTTTTTGTCATTTCTTTCTCTCCCCAATCACACAAGTATTTGCATATAAATGACGGCCCGGTGGCTGTCAAGGAAGAGAGGGAGTTGGAGAGAGAGACAAATGAAGATGAAGTGTCATGAGAGTAAAGTGCAGGCAAGACGGGAAGCGAGAGGGATCTGTTTTATCTTCTTGTGCGGAACTAGCAGGAGGACGGGAGGTACAGTAAATGTCACTGCAGTCATGAAATAAGCTGGGCAGGCCCCCCTCCCCCCTGCAAGAACATCAATCTTCACATCACATCTCTTTCTTAATCCTGAAAACGTGACAAAATGGTCTTAGTGCATTATCTTTGGATTCAAAAGATAGCTCCGACATTTTGGGAAGTACACGTTTGCTTTCGGCCTCTCAAAATGCGAAATGAGAAAACCAATGCGGATGCTTAGAGTTCAACCTACGTTGTAACTTTGGAGCCGTGGTTGCAGCTTGCCTAGCTTAGCATAACGACTTGAAATAAGGAGGAACAGCTTGAATTTCTCCAGCTGAAGTGAATTAAAGTCTATTTGTAGCTACTGGGTGCTGAACACCAGCGTGTCCATCTGTGCAGTTCTGTTGTGCGGTGTCTGTGTCTGTTGCGGATGAGGCTTCAGATGAGCAGAGTATGTCGATTGTAGTTTAGGTGAGCCAGGACGCCATGTTACGCGTCCCACTATGGCGCTTTTTAGGCCCCTCCTACTGGTCATTCTTCTTTTTGTTAACGTATGGATCCCAACGGGTCATTTTAGCATTTGCATTTTCTTTATTTTGCAATACACAGCCTTAATGACCCCTCCTATCAGGCCAAAGTTTTCTTATTGCTTCAGAAGGCTTGTGTGTGTTTGTATAGTAAATTGTCTGTTTGCGTTAACCTACTCTCCCATGCAGAGGCTTTTGCTGATTGCTTTGTCGGCTAATGACTCTTTTTCAACTCGCTGGTGGTACTTCAATCATGCAGGTAATGTCCCCCTGAATGAGAGGTTATCCTTCCCACGCATCGGAGCCATTTTCCTCTTAATTGAGACCCACTCTGCTGCGACAGCATTCTCCCAAGATGCAAAATGGCAGGTCAAGATATCGAGACATCTTCCTCCTCCCCTGCCTCCCTCCCGCGAGCCAAAGTGGCTGTGAAGCTGATAAGTTTATTTAGGGGCCCTGGAGCCCGGCCAGCTAAGACACTACACTCCAGGAGGGCAAGTAAAGGTCGATGTTGAATCGCCTCACGGACTGTGTGTGGACGTGTGTCCCCATGCGTGTGTGTTTGTCCAATCAGCTTGCGCATAATGGGCGCGTGGCTTTCTGATTGAATTAACCGGGGCCCTTTTATAGAGAAAAATGGTAGCGGACCATCTCCCTGAGTGCTTATGAGAGAACCGACACGCTGTGGGAGTGTCCGTGGTGACCTGACTCAATCTGCATACGATTGCCCCTCAGCAGACCTGTAACCCAATTTATGAGCCGATCACCTCGTCTCCAGAGGGAGCACATGCTTGTTCTCAAGTGGCAGTAACATGGACACCACGTTTGTTAAGCTTTACTGTGGTGCCCTTTAAACTACAAATGCATCACAGTTGGGGAGGGGGGGGGGTTACGCATCGTCTTGGTCACATCTGTGCCACGTCTTGTTGTGGCAGACAAGATTATTTTGTATGAATATATTTCACAACACGGACTCTTTATAAATTCAGGTGGACAACGTTCCAATAAAATGGAGATGCATGTTTAAATTATAAAAACAAATGCATAGGTAAGTGGAGAATGACTTGAGTGGAGATCCCATTGTGATCTTCTATGTGGCTGAAATGAATATAATGAACATTATAACGTTAAATATGTATGCCTTGGAAATATAATTTGGCGCTAAGAATCAAAAGACCTTTTTGGAAATTTCCTTTTTTTTAACCTTGATATTTCCTTTTTTTAAACCTTGATGATAATGAATAATTTGTCCATACTTCCGTTTAAAGCTGATGTTATTTGCAAAATACAGTTTTGTATGAAAATGGTTCAATACATATATGCAGCCAATTACCTTGGGCATTGTTTTGGCTTATATTCATAAGGATGAAAGCCTTTTTTTCTAAATGGTGCCCCAGTCTTTTACACAAGTGGACCAATGAGATAAACATGACAAACATAAAAATCTGGGCAGGCCTGACTAGTGGCTCCGTCTTGGCTTAATGGCGTGGTTAAATCGGGATATGGCAAAACCCCCATTTCGGCGTGGCGTCAGTGCTTGCGGCTCTATTAAGCCCCGATTTCCATGCAGGCCGCGGTGCAAACATTTGCTCTGTGATCATTTGGCAGAACAGCTGACAGGTACCAGTTACCGTTCCTCCAGCTGACAAACGCAAGCGTTTGGACCCTGGACAGGCTCCCGTGGACCCGACTGACTGTTTGCTCACGGGCCCGCGTGCGCAACCACAAGCGGCGTTAGCGCGCGGCGGTCCAAGACGCAGCAGAGCCGTGGGTCGTTCATTCGCACAAAGCAGATTGGCCAATTCCCCCACCAATTGTGATCCGGCAGAATGGAAATCTGGTGAGCTGGGAAATGTTAATCGAGTTCAATTAGGCTTTGTACCATGTTTGTTGCCTGCCAACAGATTACACGGAATCCCCGCCTTCGCTTACTGAAATGAACGATAACCCTCTGTCAAAATAAGAAAACGGGCAGTTTGAGGATGGGTGGAAAATAACGGATATCCTCGTGGCGCCATCGGAGATAATTGCAGACAGCCCTTTGAGTTTGAACAGTTGGGCTCAAATTCACCCTTAACGCGAAAATTAATTTAGGTATTTTTTTAAATGTGTTTTTATTGTTTTCTTGAGTTCTGGCGACGCGTTTAAAATCCAGACCAGTAATCCAGTGCTTTAGGGTGGTTGGAAAAGCAGTAGTTGACCATTTCATAATTATTATTTTTGCATCACTTTTTTCTTTGTTTCATTTATCTTTTTCTCAAATGAATACCAATGTCCATGTTATTAAATAATTAAGCACAGACTGTATTATCCACATGTACTTATGTTTCACTGGGCCATCTGTGGAGATGCATTTGTCCAATGGGGACTGTCATGCTGTCTACTCTCAGGCTGTGTCTAAATCCAGTGTGTTCACATAGATGTGCAGAGAACAGTTAAGTGGTCACATAAACTTTATAAACATTGAATCTTAGTCCTAAGTGTTCAGATTTCTGCACGTTATCTCGCTGAACAAAGCAAACAAGCAGCATAAGTGTCTCAAAAAATGATGAACAAAGATGTATATTCAGTTGTAAACTGTATTTAATTGTTGTAATAAATGTAGGTGATATTAATATCACCATTGAGTTAAACTAGTGTTAGAAGGTTTTGTTTCTAAATATTTCAATACAGTGAAGCCCTGGGTCAGTTTGTGAGATTATTTGCTGTTTGTTAAGGAACCTGGTGGATCCTGAGGTCTGCGTTAACATCATGTCAAAGAGATTTATTGTATCACTGTTGAATTCTGATTTCAGTGCAAGACAACGGGTTCTACGGCGTACGTGACACAAAGAGACTTCTCAGAAAGATAACGGCACGCACACTTTGGCCGGACTAATCGTGTTCTCTGTTTGAGCGGCTGCCTGCTTACGTGACCTTCTCCACTCCCCTGCTGTTTTTAGACGCTGTGTGGGTAAAACACTTCAGTCTCCAAATTAGGAAACGTGATTAGAAGCGAGACCATCTTGGCTGCAGTTGTCTCGACTTAAGCCTTCAACTTTTTTATCGGCCACAAACTAATTAGCGAGTTCTTGATAAGCGAGGGTAGACCCTGTGTTGCCGTGGCAACAGTTGGACTTAATCACAATGAAAGGAATGCGGTGTCGGGTGGCTGGCAGAGCGCACACAGCCCTCTTAAGCGTTTGCATTTGCTTAATTTCATTTCTAGTTATTCACTATTCACTCGGGTTGTACAATTTATGTGTTTTTTTCCCCTTGTTTTGCTCGTGGGAGGACACACTTACACTTCAAAAGGAGGTTTTGAGGCGTACGGCAAAAGGTTGCTTTTGAACACAGTGTTCTTGCGAGATGAAGACTGCGACTTCGTATTGAAGATTAAAAATTTTATCGGATCAGGAAAGGTGCTGCGGATCTCACATGGCAGCTACCGGCAGAAGGAGATGTCAAATCTACTGTACAGTCAAATTACAGGGCTAATGACTAATTGAGTGTATTTAAAGGCAGCGTTCACCCTCAAATAGCTGTTTGTTTAGCGTTCATTTAATTGAAGGACTCCTTCATGCAGTATTCTTTTCTTTTTTTTTCTTTAAAACTGATTGACGACATTTTCCCGAAATCCTCTCAACATCCTTGAGAAAAGATGGTTGATGAGATATGCAGAATTATTAGAAATTCGTCATAGAGGAAAAAGAGAGGCAATTGTTATGAAGTCATGTGTATGTAACAAAAATCCACCAAACATCCAAAATGTGCGGATTTACTACTTTTTCCTGCTTTATGTTATTGTGAACAAAAAAGCTCTTTTTGACAAACCAAAATGCACGGCTGAAACTCAAATGACCAATGTGGCCCCCCTGTGACCCCGCTTCTCTGTACATTATGTACAGTCTTCCTATGCCGGCCCTGTGGAAATTAGATTAAGTCCTAATGTAGAAATCCTCATTATGTAAACTCTGCACGGCTGGGTTCTTCAACGCCGATCAATAGGCACAAATATCTCTTCCTGCTGGTTTTTGGTAACTGATGTATCTTTTGCTATTGAACGCCCACCAGTGTCGCTGCCGCCGCTCCCAGCGTGACCCCCTGCTGCACCCCACAATACCGCACAATGACATAAATCAGCGTGGCTTAATCAATTCACAGACAACATCCCTCCCCCGGTTACCCGCTATGACTCCCTGCAACCTCGCTGATTGGTGCCCGAGTTGCGTCTCATTTATAGAGGCTCAATTAGCGAAGCCTGTTGAGTGTTCGGCAGCTGTGCTCGCCAGCTGTTTTTAAAGGAAGAGAGATGCATCGAGGTGAGGCGAGGGGAAAAAAGGATGTCAAGCAGGAAGGGGAGGCGGGGGGTGTTATGAGGCAAGAGCAGGAAGAAGGCTGTTATCTCAGGTTGGGCCCCGTTATTTTTTTACATATACGGCACAGTAAATATAGCTGAGCGAAATAAGTGTATTCGTATCATAAGCGACCAAATCGCTCTCCTCTGCAAACTCAGTTGCTTTTATCTGATTCCTATATTACGAATTGAGTCATTTTCCCCTATTGTAAAGCTGTCATTCCAACATGGAGGGAATTGGTTTCATCTCTCAGGTTACCATTGGGATTTTCTCAAGTCCAAACAGGAAAAGCTGAGATAAGCCCACAGCCAGCTTACTAACTCGCTAATCTTGCTTCATGAGTATAGCTCACTTGAAAGTGCTTTTCTTGCATTTGTAAAATCCACCCAACTGCTTTACTTGTTTGATAACGACTGTTGCTTACTGTGCTTACCTCAGGGCTTTTTCGTGGCTCTCTATCGATGAGAATCAGCAACCCAGGAGTTTGGCATTATCTGCGTCACGACTCGGGAAAAAATTATAATGCCAATTTACTATTGTGTTTTAGGGTTAGTTTCCAAAGATGGAAAGAACAGCCTGAGAACCAAATCCACCTGCTGGCCTGCTGTGCACGGATAGTGCAGTTATTTTTGATCTTTGTAACTGCTCTCGACTGACGGTTGGTGGGCTTCATCAGTCGTCTCATCCTGGGGGCCCCCATTGCTCTGCCCTGACATGTGCAGCGACACAACAGGAGACCAGCTCCGTTTTTTCCTTTTATATGAGCCAAAACCTCCTTTGAGACCGAGGGTAGTCTGAAAGGCTCGGGCAGATTCACTGCAGCGCCTCGCTTCCTCCGGTCCAATGTAGATGAGGCCCGTCGCCGATATTGACGGGGCCAGCGTGTTGCCAGTAGACTCAATTCATGCACCACACGGTGACACGCCAGTCAAATATAAATACGATAATGTCTGCAGGTAAAGGCAGGCAGGCAGAAGGAAGGCAGACTGATGCCAGCGCTGAAAGTGGTCTTGTGGCTGCCGCATTCCCTTTCCATGATTACAAATAGCCCCTGCTTGGCTCGGGTATGATGTGCATTGGCTCCAACAAAGCCTTTCATAGCAGCTCCCGCTTAATTCTCCTGTCCTCTGTCCTCTTCTTTCAGTGGAAGGCTGCACGGATTGGTCGGTGGACTACCTGAAATATAAGGTGCTACTGGGGGAACCCGTGCGGATTAAGTGCGCTTTGTTCTATGGATATATCCGGGCCAACTACACCCATGCGCAGAGCGCGGGGCTCAGCCTCATGTGGTACAAGAGCGCGGGCCACGGGGACTTCGAGGAGCCCATCAGCTTCGACGGCGCGAGGATGAGCAAGGAGGAGGACGCCATATGGTTTCGACCGGCGGAGTTGGACGACGTGGGGTACTACTCCTGCGTGCTACGGTGAGTCCCTTCAGCACATACTCACTGCCCCTCACCATTTCTGGCAAATGTAAAATTGATGCTTGCATTGTTTTGACCTTGAACTGGAGGAAGCGTTGGTGAGAAAGTCTTCCACCATTTCGGATTTGTTTTGCCAGCATTGTGACGGTTGTTTAGTGGGGGTAAATAACATTTTGTAGACCCCTGTGGGCACGAGTGAAGCTATTCTGAAGGCATCCCCTGGTGAGATGTAATGCGGTGTCTCATCTCTGGCCAAAGGAGCACTGGTCGTAGCTCCACGGTGCATCTTCTAACCGTATGGGGCCCCTTTGCTCTGCTTTCTATGCTAAATGATTTCTTAATCCATCTCTGGGGGGCAATAAGCCATTAGGTGCAATTGGTAAATCCCTAACTCTCGAGTCCTTCTTTCTATATAGAAAAAAAAACATGAAAGAGCAAGGAGTGAGGTGAAAGCACGGACAGTAATAAAGTAGGAGAGGACTGAGGAAAGGGAAACGGCACCTAAGATTAAAAAGAAGAAAATGAAATGGGGGTGATTTGTGCTATCTTTTTCCACTTGCTTGATGGTGGTGGTAGACAATTGTTAGATTTATTAGCTCTTTAATGTGGTGCAATTCCTGGCCTCCTAGCTCAAATTGGCAGAAGTTTTGAATAACACAGAGGTCATCCGTGGCGAGGACAAGAGGAACTTTGAAAGACGGAGCCCAATCCTTTTAGAATTCACAACAACCCACACAAACATTTGGGTTTCCATCCAAACACAAATGATCTAGGACACTTTTTAAACTGACAGAAAGAGAATAATGTACTGTTGAGCCGTTGCACTCAACACAGCCCTCCTTGGGTTTCACAAGCTCAATTGAACGAGGTTTTGGCCATTACTATTCATCGCCATTAGCACCCTCCCCTTTGCCGAGGCGGCCGCCGTGAATGGAGACGGGCAGCACCGATCCAACAATCCCCCATTCAGGGACATCGGCAGCGTTTTCTGGAGGTAGACAATCATTCAGCTCCGAGTTATTGTGTAGTCACGGGGAAAGTAGAGCCGTGAGATTTGATTTGGAGTTCTAGTTGCTTTGTCGCCATTCAGAAGCAAATTAAGGGGCAACGCTTATTTGCCCATCGTGGAGAGAAATAACAACCACTCTGAATGCAGAGCATTCGGCATTTCTCTGTGCAGGCATTTCTCTGGACTATTGTTGGCTTCCGTTACTTTCTCCAGGCTTCGAGTCAGCACACGGATGTTGGCTTTTTTACATTGTTCAGAACTTAGTAGTTGCCTCTGAAATTAAATAGCTACAACTCTGACCTTTTTTCATTGAAAATGCCCGGTCTGATTTCTGTGTTAATCAAAGCTTCCCATGCACCTTGGGGGTGATCCCATTAGCTCCAGCACAGCAAGACCATGTCATGATGACAATACTCCCTCGTGTGATTGCATGTAGATCAGTGACGAAATTATGTTAAAAAAAAAATCAACTTGTTTATCTTTTTAATTGGGAAATAGTCAACAAAAGGTAAGACCCTAACAGATTAACTCTCAATTGTTGCTGCATTTAATTTGAAGGAAGCTGAATAATAAGCACTTTCTTTTTCATAAGGTAATGGGGGATTGTTGGTACCGGCTCATTATTCATCTCGGCACAGCGACACACGGTGGCTTTTAACAGTGGGATTGCTCGGGACCGAGGGTCATTGGTTACTACGTGTGTGTGTGTGTGTGTCACATGTTTAGTTTAGTGCAGCTTTCTGAAATGCACAGCGATTGACTTGCCCGCACAGGAGCAAATTGGAATGATTTATAGTCCTGTATTAATATGTGAGTTGTGAAGCCGCAATAGAAATGGCCAAGGCTCAATCCAGATGACTGACAATGCACGGCTTTAAGGGAGGCCGACTTCTGATTGCTTTCCCTGATCAACGAAAACTGAATCCGTCTATGGTGGAAAACGTCTGAAAATTACACGGTCACATGATGTTTTCCAAAAAGGAGAAAGGTTAAAGGCCAAAGCACCTTCATAGTAATAACACTTGACCTTCTGCTTTTAAAGCTATTGACCTTAAATGTCAACAGTTTGACGCTTGCCACCACATTTGCTTTTGACACTCATTCCTTCACCCGAGCTTTGACAATGCGTTAAAAAAAAAAAAATTGCAGGAATGGGTTTGTCCAATTTTTTTTACAAGCACACAGCAGCGCTGTTATGCGGACGTGACTCATTTCAATTCCCAGTCACCGCAGCCAGATCCGCTGCTCTTCTCTTTTGTCCCAGCGGCGTGGGTCCTATAGATGATCAGCGCTTGCATATGTTAACATATCACATTTGGATTAGGCTGTTGGCAGAGTGTTTTCCTTGAGGATCCTCACCCTTCAGAAACACGAAGGGGATCTGGGGAATTAGAGCGCCGAGCGTTGGAACAAATGAATCACGGCACAACAATAAACCATCTCTCACTGCATGCATTTCATACTCAAGCATGTTATACCAATTCAGTTTACTATGCTCCCATGATGTTACTGTCTCGAGGCAAGCATTGATAATGTGACCAAGAATGTTTGTCCTCAGAAAGCATCTTACTCTTAATTATTTTATCAATTGTCATCAGCCACCATACCAAGTATCAGGGTGGCACGGTGGGGATTAATGCGAAACAATCATTTTATACTCTTGTTTAATCAATCACAGTGAAATAATATCGTGATATCATGTTGTAATCCATTGGAAATCCTGAGGATATAAATATTCATCTGCTGCACAGCTACAAATGTGTTTTTTTCTTTCTTTTGACAAATGATTCAACATTTTTCCACATTTTCCACATTGAAAAGTAATTGTAATAGTTGCAGCTGATTATGCTTCACTGTCTGGAAAGCAACAGGGGGGATGTGTTGAACAATGACTTTATTGAGGAGAGTTGGATTAAAACGGAGCCAGGTGGGAAAAGAACGAAAGGGTAAGACATCTGAAGCGCTAATCAACCTTTATTTATTATTTCAATATCCTCACCGGGCAAGACAATTCTTCTTTTCGGCAGATATCCGGTTGTTGTTGCTAAAACTTTTGAATTGTTTCATGTCATTTCTAATGTGACTATAATCTCATTTTTTTTTTTTTTCACTTTAACCTCATGCTTGGGTTAAATACTTTCCGCTGTAGCTGCTCCACTGGGAGTTCATGACGTGAATCTCACATGGCATTAGTCAGTCCCAGTCTCCTGTCCACGGTTCCTGGGACGAGATTTGTCCGCCAGCTGTCACGGGCGTTAATACACCAGGCGAAGCTCAGCGGTGTAGGCAGAATGTTCATAATACACCCACATCCGCTCGCCCACACGGCCACGGAGCGCGCACAGTACCGCGGCGCTGCCAGTTTACCGCCTCCGAGTCCAACGTGTTGCCGTCCGGTCAAAATCATGTTCTCTCGAAACGATGATTCCAAGCAAATCGCGATGGAGTGGTTTGAATATGTGTTGAACGCGGTTTGCCCAGTTTAATGCGCGTATGACAGCGAAGCACAGCCTGTTGCCCCTAACAACCAATTGTGTCATTGTGATGAAATATCTACTGAAAGAAATATCTATGTTAATAAATTATATTTCATATCTCCGAGGCCTTGTGAGGATAGCGGTTTTATTTTGGTTTTACTGGCAGCCATGTGAAGTATAATGTGAATATGCTTTGTGAGCAGCTTGTTCATGTGGCATAATATAGATGAGACACATCTGCACGGGGAAAACCCCCCACAAACATCTTTATAAGTTTTGCAATGAGCAGTTTGATGGCTGAAAAGCAGCTGGGGAAATTGTGCAGATGAACCTACTTTTTCCTACTTTCAAGTACTTTCTTAGTCAAGAGGAATGTTCTAAAAAATGTCTTCCTTTTTCCAGACTTACAGTGTAATAGATAGACAAGACAACAACAATGTAGTTCCTAATTTCTTTCTTTTGTTGTTTTTGATTCACTCTCACACCAACATGCACGTGTTATGGTTTTGAGAAGTCATGTCCATCATGACTTGATACACTTCTGGCCTTCCTAGCTTTCTTATCATATACGCACACACAAAGTGGACGTGCATGTCACATCTATGTGTATTTTGCTCAGCTGCACTTAAGGGTGTCAGAGGCAATCGTTGTACTCTAGTACAGACCCACACTCACACACACATAGACAGACACAACATGTCAGTTCTCTGCTCCCCTGGCTCTAGCTGCCCCTGACATGGACGTAATGTGCCTCCAATATTTATGTAAAAGCTGGACAACTGAATACACACACTCAACATTCTGAGCATGTCTGCATGTCTCTTCAGCTCATGAACACACACACACACACTATTTTACAGGCATTACGTACAAAGGACTAGGGCCTGCTCACGCCACAGTACATAGTGGAAGTGAGCAGATGAGACGTGCTGTGTGTCAAATCAAGGATGTTCAGATGCTGTGCCCGGAGGAGTGCCTGTGTACGCAGAGCGAAAACATCTGCAGTGTGGCACTGAGTGTGGAGTGATGGAAACACACACACACACACCCTGGTACATGGAAGATACCACTAACTCCCACGCGCTGCTGCTTTTTTTTGTTTACAATATAATCATTTGTGTGTTTGCTGGTTTTGGGTTGGATAAAATCCAATCGATTATTCCACTCATAGGTCGTTGACTTGTTTGAAAATAGAACCATGACAGGGCGGCAGTGGTGCACGGAGTAGAGAGGGTGCGCCGGGAACTACAGGGTTGGCGGTTCGAACCCCGGCTGCTCCATGTCAAAGTGTCCCTGAGCCAGACACCCAGCCCCTAACTGACAGCACACAGCTCCCACTGTGTGGGATGGGTTCAAAGCAGACAGTCATTTTCTCTAGGGTATCAATAAAGGATACTTTCTTTGTTCATTCTTTCAATATTGCCACACAAAGTGTGCAATTAGAAGAAAAAAAGAGGTTTCTAACTGGTAGAAAAATAAAGAGCAAATGCTGTAATGCCACTGTGTGCTGTAAGTGAGCTGGCGTTATTGTATTATTTAGTTCATCCCGGTGTCAGTGCAGACAGCCACCGCTCACCTTGTGTTCACCTCAATCTCACAGAGTTCAATCACTTCCAGCTCTCTGCTGGAATGCAGCCTGTGCTGCCTGTCTCTGGGTCCCCACTCCTCATTATGGAGCTCGTTGTCTCCACTGCTTTGCCTTGTGTGCTCAGATGCAGCATGAATTTAGCACTGCAAACCGACAATTTCTCCTTCGGTTCAATCACATGCACCAGGATTGCTTAACGTTGTCACTCCATTCACCTTTAATGTTTGTCAGAAAGCGGTTGTTTGTGTCGTCTCCGCTCCTCGTAGGCTTCACGGGTCTCTAATTATTCCCCCAGCTTTGGATCGGCTCGGTGGAATCTTTAATTGTTTACTCTTGGACTGCTCACTAATGCATTTATTGACTTCTGTGCGCAAAACGACAAAGTGCACGGTTGTCAGTTTTCAAAACCGTCTCGCTCTATTCAGGTCATGTGCAATACAAGATGGGCCTCAATGTTTCTTCTGTGCCAGTTGCTGAAAGCGCCTCGACTCTCCACTTCTCTTTGTTGCATAAAGCACATAAAAATCTCTGCAAGTCTGCCATTTCCCGTCCCTATAGACGGCAGCATCTCAACGTGTTTTAACACCCTTACCTGTTTATGTTGTTAATTCTTACTTGTACATTTTTATCTCATTTTATTCTTGTATTGCACCAATTCACCAAGTTGAATTCCTCTATGTATAACATATGTGGCAATAAATTCTGATTTTGCTATTTATTTATTCTTCAAAAAACATTCCTTGCGCAGACTCCAGCAGCAGCAGCCGCCGCCGACCTGAGTTTGCAGCACACACGGTCCCACCTCTTTGCAGGTAGCTGATGTTTCACCTTTAACCCCATTTACCGCTGTTGTCAAGCCGACGGCGTCCCAGACTTATTAATGGCTTCCCTGCATGTCTTGGATTGCCTGGGCCGTCACCAGCGAAGTACAATGGGAGGAAGAGAGAACAAAGGAGTGTGTGTGTGTGTGTGTGTGTGTGTGCTGTTCCCTTTGGCTCATTTTAGCCTGAATGGCTGCCGTAGGTGCAGCCCACCTGGCACCCGCCCTCGTACGCGCCAACGCCGCCGAGTCGCTCGAAGAATACACGTAGCCCATGTTGACTCTGTTAGTATTCGCGGGCAGGAGTGGCAGGTGATCTCTCAGGGAAGTGACAGTCCGAATGGGCCGTCTGGAACACTCCGTCATTCCAACCGAGTCAGGGCCTGTCCAAACGATGCAGCCCGGCTGTCAAAGCCAATGAGAGACGCCAGACTAAGGAGCAGCGGGGACGGTTTGGGCTGCCAGGGATTGTGGGTGATGTATAATACAAGGATGGGGTTTGTGTTACTGGCTACCTGGCAGCGGACAATCGGTTTGCTCGGGCTCTGTGCAACCGCTTCGCCGAGGAGGGCTCTAATCACCCTGATGGATGTTTATTAATGGAGTTTGTTTTTAAATGCTCTGCGGCGCAGAGGAGCATATGGATGAGGTTCTGGAGTCGCAATGAAATCAAGCATTTGTTTTCCGTTCAATAACCATAAGAAGTGCGCATCCCCCAACATCTGGAATCTGGCAGCTTGTGTCTTGATTTGTATAATTTTTCTGATGGAGATGGGACAACTCCATATTAAAAAATTGTAAATGTCACAAGAGTTTCTTGGCCAATTTCTCAGTTTTGTAAGAGATATACTTAAATCTGATAAATCATTGAATCATCCTTTAAATGGACACTTGAACTGCTTAAGGCCAGAGGAAAGTTCCAGGGGATCACCAAAATCACGAGGTCAACATTGCAAGAGCTAATAATGTCGGGGCCTAATTTAGTTTCACTCTTATCAAGTGACAATTTTACAATTTTGATTAAGCACTACAGTTCAATTCACGGGATCAGGTGATAAGAGTCTGCTCTTTACAGATCTCACTAAGTTTCATGTTCCACTGGAATATTCATAAACGGTGTGCTGACCAAAACGTGCCGTAAAGTAAACTTCATCAAAAAACTTATCCCAAAAAGGGAGAAGAAAGGGCAAAATCCACCTAATTCTTTTTGAGGTGTTAGAAGAGTTGGCGCCGCATCTCTGGCAGCCGTTGCTATAAAGGCCCAGGTGAGGTTTTTTTGGTAATTGTGCGATATGGATTGGCGAAGCGACTTTATTCACCAGCCAGAGGTTATTGATGATGGTCCCCTACGTGCAGGATTCTTTGCACCTGTATAGAGAGAGCGCTCTGTCGACACAGTGGCGGGACAGCCTTGTAGTTGGCTCCAGGCGGGTTAGTACACAAGGTTTCCCAGCAGCCATTGTGTGATGATGTATGGGCTGCTGTCTGAGCTTCGTCCACCTTCCGCACTGTGCTGTATTTTGCCGCTTGATGTGGCGGTGTGAACTTAGATAGATATTTACTGTGGGCTCTGGAGGTTCTAATGGATGTGTTGAGTGTGGACGTGGAAGTGCTTGATAGTAATAGACCGTCCTAGTAGACTTCCATTTATACATCAATAACTTTCTTTCTTTCATTTTCACAGATACCTATTCATCAATAATATTTGTCATGAATATGAGAAGCTCAAATAGAAGATATATAGGTCTCCATTTTGGTTATTCCCTATTTATCATGCCGTTTTTTTTCATGTGATATCTCTGGCCTTACACATATCCAAGCATACAGTACATATATATATATATATATGTATTTTTAATTTATATCAATCATATACTCTTTGGGCTTGTTTTTATATACTTATTGTGAAAGCAGGCACATTTAAAGAAATAAAATCAGATATATTTTTTTAACACTTCAGCATTCAAGCTGTCAGGGATATTTTCCCGTCCTTCTTGTCCAGGCCTCGCAGCGGGGGTGGTGTTGCCATGATTGTTTTTGTATAGCCCAAATGTAGCAAATTTGATTCGTAGGGCTTTACAGTCTGTACACATGCAACATCCCCCGTCCCAAAACGCTCACATCGGCACAGGAACGACCCCCCAAAAATGAAAAACCCTTCAATGGGGAGAAAAAAAAGGAAGGAAACCTCAGGGAAAAGCAGGGAGGGGGATGCGGACTGCGATGGATGCCATGTGTAAAAAATGAACAGTGTAAAAGATGTTTTCAATCCATACAACAGAAGTGATTCAAATATACATATTATGGTCTTGAATTTGTGGTCATCTGTTCTTCAAAGAAGAAAAGAAGCTCTTCTTTTGAGTTCAATGGCCGTTTCGATAATCGACCCTCTTTTGAAGTAGGACGTAGTGCGCAATCCTCCTGATGGCTGACGTCTGGTTCAATTAAACATTATTGTTTGAGTGAGGATCAGCCTTTGATAAAACCGAAATGATTTCAATCAGTTTAAGCTGGCTAATAGAACATTTAAACAGGGCTCTGGTCTTCTGTGAACGCCTGCTTTAGTCAACCGCTTTCCTTTTTTTAGGCTACGGCTGTACAGGCTACAGAGGAGGAATCAGATCCCCTTGACATGTTGAGAAAAAAACCCAAATGTGTTCATAGGCCTGTACGCTCAACATAATAAACAACATCCACTTATTCGAAGTAAAAGATCACTTGTATTGTTGTGCGTGGTTATAAGTAACATCATTCATATTTTGGATTTATCTCATTTCAAGGCAAATCACGAAGAGATGGCCACAACAATGTAATCTTTTTTTTTTTTTTAATAAGCTACATGAGCACAGAGCCCAAACTAAAAAGTTGTATTATTTAATGAGTTTTTAGTATAAATAAAATGTATTGAAAACCAAAAGGTGTACATGTTTGAGAACCCTTTCAAATGTTATTATACACCAGATATTTGATTCGTTTTTTTTCAATATTTTTTTTGGTCTGAACCAATAACCAGTATTTATTCCATCGCTAATCACCCCTGCATATTCACGCTTTGATGCACGCCTTGGTCGTCTTTGTAGAAATTGGAGTATAAATTGAATCCACCATGTGGCTGAATTATGATCTCAGCCCATTTCATTGAATACCCTTCACGCTCCTCGTGATTGGACATCGGTCCCGTGCTGGATTCCTTTCGATTAAGTCGAGCTCAAATTGCTCCTGGCGACGGGGAGCAGAGGGACAGAGGTTTGGTTCAGGAGGTTTGGATAATTCTGGGAGACTCTTGCCCTCAAATCCGCTGTCACAAGCTGCATGACTAACCAGGACGATTGAACAGAAGGTCGTGGTCCATGGACAATTTGTATTTATTTATTCTCAGGATTATCTGTTAATCCTCGCCACATGCAATACACAGAGAGGTTTTTACTCATTTCCGTTCAATAGTCTAACGTGCCCCGGAGTGCAAAATGACACGAGTGAAATCATTCCACATCTCCAATGAGGGATTTTATTAAGTCCCGCCCTCGCTGCTGACTCCCCACACGGCCATCTCTTGGCTCTCCTGGACCACGCTGAGCGGAGCAGCTCCTCAAACACGACGCCAAACAATCGCTATCTGATTGCAGGGACACTTACCTTCTCTTCCTCATATCTGATGGTTTTTTTTTATCTGCCTGACAAATGTCAGAAATACCATTCCCCAAGCACAATCACTTTGGCAACACCCGAACCCCCCCCCCCCCCCCCCCACTTCCCTCTCCAAGCTAGTCATCGGCAAAACCGCTGCTCTCAGTCAAACTGTGTCAGAATTCCCATCTAGCCTGGTCTGTGAGTCCAGACCCGTTTCCGCGGCAGCACCTCTAGTAAGAGACGGTTTGAACTGGTTGTGCACAGCCAAATGGCCGTTCGTACCTCGCACCCGGGGGGGCGGGGGGCCGATGAAGGAGGTCACGACGGAGTGAGAAGGTAATACAATGGGGACAAATTGTTGATGCTTGTTGTGAAATCAGGTTGCTTGCATAAAGATGAGCGGCGGATGTCGCGGAATGGAAAATAAGTTCCCCGGAGGCATCGACTAGAAACAAACTGGCTAGTGCGTTGGCTCACAGGAAGTGCTTTTGTTGGTTTGAGACACACAACTCGAGGGATGGCTTCATGTAAGATTTGGGGCTGATGTGGTTTAGAAGACAGACATTGTGTATGGTTGGAGCTGTAGTTTAAAGCTGTGATCATTTCCATTACAATTCACTGCATTGACACATTTACACATCAGTGTCTTCTAAGTCTCTACATGCGTTTCCTTTCATGCAATACCATTAGACTTAATTTACAAAGCTTAACATCAACTTTTTCCTGAAAAATGAACACACATCAAAAAAATCCAGACGGTCCTCAGCTCACCATCTGGTTGAACAAATATTGTTTTGCAACAACAAAAAAATGAAGAATCCAACTTTTATTGGTTTTTACTGATTTATGTCAGATTATTTCTTATTTTCATAAAAACAACCTGTTTTCATACAAAGCCAATTTGAGTATTCCGGTGTTGAATAAATGTCTTCAAAGATTGAGTTATTTGTTTTTTAGAACAACGGATGAGCCAAACTGGGGCTACACATGTAACCACGTATGACATGGACAACAGCTTGATCACTACTGTAATTTCCTTCATCTTAAATTTTTACCAGTAATCACAACTTGGAAATCAAACAAGACACATTAAAATGAGAGCATGACATTGCGCTGCTTTGATTTGTGCGACTGTGAATCTCATACGTTGGGATGAGAGTGTGAAGACAGGTGCAGGCATGTGTTTTTCACAGCCTGCCAAAAACCTAAATTATCCACAGACGTGTGTGCTCCCCGGGGTTGAAGCGAGGACAGAGGAAAGCCACAAGCAGAGGGAGGGGAGGTGGATGGATTATAATTGAGGCAGGAGTCCCTCGTTCCACCGTGGAAGACACGTGCCACAGTCTCAGAGAGAGGCTAAGTAGAAGCAAGTTGGCCCACAGTCAGATTTGGGGAGCCGGGGAGCTTAATCATCCCGGGCCGGGTGCAAGTGTCGACAGGTGAGTTATGAGCGGGCCGCTACAGGTAGTAGCACCGGCCTTCCCGCTGCTTACTATGACCTTCGCTCTGGTGCATCAATAATGCAGCGACAGTAAAAAAAGAAAAGTGATTCAGGATAACTGGGCCAGCCCTTTTGTGGTTGGTGCTGATGCAATGCATGGATGCTGTTTGCGTACATATAACTAGAGTCCAATTCCCATTATGGAGACCGCTTTCCTGACCTCTGACTCTGATGTGTTTTGCCGGCTTGATGCTGATCGGACTCTGTTCCCGTCTGAACGCATTGCAACGTCTGTCTCCGTCTGATCCGATCCCGCCAGGCAGCATTAACCGCGGCCCGTGTGCTCCGTGCAAAGATGGCATAAGTGATCTGAGCTCAGGTATATGCTGACTCAAGTGACAGCAAAGCGAGCGGGTGATGTCGCTCATGTACTCGGCGATGTGATTCCATGTAGCTTCTGCTACACATGGGGACTGAATGACTCCCGGGGGAGGAAAACAATCATGGCTTCCGGCTGCCGCTCCGACCTCGCGATCACAAAGCCTGTTTTGTATTGGTGTCCTCAAAGGATTTCTACTACCACGTGGCTCAATACAAAATATTTGACCATCACATAAATGATTGGATTAAGGTCCTTTCTGACTCAGACTTCTGGCCTTTACATCTAGAATAATATATTTCATTAAGGTGCTTTAACTGTAGAAGCGCGCACACACACACACACACAAGTACATACACACATCTAGTTTGCATACATCGCTACTGAACCTGATTACAGTGGGCATATTTCTGTGACATTTAAAAAAAGCTGCAGTTATTGAGGACATGCCCGTTTGGACCGAAAAGCCATTCAAGCCAATGAGGCAGCCGTTTGATATAAGCTGATATTGATATTTTTCAGACATTCAGAGAACACACACCGAATAACTGTCATTTTGTGAGTGTTAATATCCGTGGTGGGTTTGTTTTGCCTGTGCCGAGGTAACCTTTAATCAACCTTTGGGCCGCTCACCACGTGCCGGGAAAACTCTGAGAACGCCATTATTAGTTGAATGTAAGCTCTGATGAATAATCAGCAAGTATTTCATCATCCACTTTATATTAAAGAGGAGCTATTTTAATTAAAAGATTCATTCATTTACTTCATTAATTTCCCCACAGGTGCCATGGATCCTCAAGAGGATTTCAAATCAAATCTGTCGCCTATTATTTAATATCGAATTTAATAACAGTCGCTGAGTTAAAGGGCAGGTTCCGTCTCGTTTTATCCTCTGTTGGGGGGCAGATTCTGACAATTTTCACATGGGTTTTTGTTCAAAGGGATTCCAGCCGAAATCTATAAATTATCCCGTGGATTTAACCGCCGCTAAATCCCGCGATTATCTTGTAGCGTAGAGTGACCGCAGTGTTTTCTCCACAGCGTGCGAATCGTAATCCTCTTGGCGGGCTGCTTAACTCCGAACTGGCCGTCGCAAATCGTTTCCCCCGCGTCCTCTACCCAAGTGTCTGTCAGCTGATGTGCACCGGATGCTATCGATCATCGCCACGACTTTGCACTGCCCCGTCAGTTTGACGGACACGGCCGTACTCAGCTCGGCCGAGACCCCCCCCCCCCCCCACACCCACCCCCCCCGGATAGGCGCTGCTCCGATCTGTGGATAGGTCGCATGAGTATCATGGGTAGCAAACCTGAATATTCAGGGGATCACTCTGGCACCTCTCGGGGCTTACGTAACGGCCTTGCGATGGATGCGCGATGCTGGAAAGACATCTTTGGACAAAGTGCTGGCCAACACCCTCCATCATCGCCGAGCAGAAGACACAAAGCTCTCTCTTTTCCAGTGGGATATCAGCGCTGCCCAGAATATTTAACTGGGAGGGGAGCGCACCTGTGGGGATCTCATTTGCGCAGGTGTCCATCTGGTAGAAGTTGTTTGGGATAATCTCCACATCATGTCCCATTTACATCCGCGCCTCATGGAAACTGCCCGTCCACTGTAAGCAGAGAGTGGACGGTCCAAGGGGGGGAGGGGCGGAGGGGGGGATTGTTTGCCGACATGGCGAGCTAAGACCAGTGTGTGTTGTACTAATCCACGAGGCTGCTAATGCCGCTCAATTATGTAAGGATTTAACATGTTTGTAATTGTTTGTTGGTTCAGCTCAATTTGTGTAGCCAGCTTTTGTTGGGAAATTAGCAGTGAGATTTTCCTCAACACTGCCAATTTTTGGGGGTCTTTTAACTTGGGGGGGTGGGGGGGTTCTGTTAATCGTTGCAGGCTCACAAGCCACTTTAAGCAGAGAAAAGGTGCTCTTATTGAATTCATCGATCCTCACAGACCTTTGATTTTACACCCCCACCCACCCCTCCCGCAAGAGGTCCCACTTTGGAATTGAATCAAAGTTTTCATTGACTCCCATGTTCTGTGACAAATGACTAAAGGAGCAGATACAATCTCAAAACCGCTGTCCCAGTAATGACCCTAACAGGATAGCGGTTAGGGCCAAGAAGCTGTATCTTTACCTGTGTGTGTGTGTGTGTGTGTGTGTGTGTGTGTGTGGCCCTAAAGCTTCAGTCTCCGAGACGGCAATGTAGTTCTGATCAGGTTCCCTATGAGTTCTGGGGTACACACAAGCGACCCAACCCAGATTGGTTTTGTATTTAAATCACTGAAGGCGCGCTGCCGTACCGAGCAATAAAGTGGAATATTTATCCCGCCGTGGACGAATGCTCTGCCGTATCTGAGCCCAGGCAGGCACATAGTCTTCAAACATTACAAGTAATCTTGCATTTTATGCACCCTTTACCTTGCCTTATAAATTCCTTTATGTATATGACCTGAGCAGTTACTGTGCATCAATTGTAGCAGGTCATTTTCTGCTGGCTCGCACTGCAACACGTGAAAAGCAAAGGGTCAATCAATCTCCAGGGCCTGTTGACATTCAAGGCTGTTGCTCCGTATTACCGCCTGTGTCATACACGCATGTATACTATACTATACTATATATAACTTACTTCCATTCAGATCTTAGAGAGGTGGTTAGTCATTCCTTCTGAAATCTATGTTTGTTGTATCTCACGTCGTTTAAATACAATTTAAGTTCTTTCTCCAGCTGATTGGTAAACCCAGTATTTTTTTTTTGCAGGAACTCCACATACTGCATGAAGGTGTCCATGTCTCTCACAGTGGCGGAGAATGACACAGACCTTTGCTACAACTCCAAAATGAGGTTCTTTGAAAAGGCAGAACTAAGCAAAAGCAAAGACATCACATGCCCAGGAATTGAGGATTATCTGCAGCCTGGAGGGGGACCTGAGATTGTGTGGTACAAGGTAAGATGCACCCTTTGTATTCACTGTTTGCACAAACAACCATATCATTTCATTTTAGTTGAGAAAGTTTAAGATGTTTTTGAAACAAAGGGCTGTATCACGTGAAACCCATCATTTGAAAGGGATTCTTTCAATTCAAATTAAAAAGCTACTTCACAGGAAGTTATTTTACACATCTGAAAGATAACCAAGTCCAGGTCAGCTATATTCAGATTCAATTAGCTTCAAATAAAATCTCCTCTCAGAAGCATGAGCGTGATAAATGTATAACTGACAGAAATAAATCTGGCTCATGCATGTCTCTTATTTCCACCATTTTGACTGGAAACTCATTCGCCAAAGTCAGGGCCAATTTATAAAGAAGATGAAATGTGTTTATTAGGTGGCCTAAAGTCTTTCTCTTCACAAATGCAATGTGGTTGCTATCAAGTTTCTGGCAACATATTAACACATCACTTCAACTGAGACAGTGCAAGACATGATAAGAGTCAACCTCCCCTCCGTCACCGTGTGCAATGCTGTTTCAGTTCTTCATGACAGCAGGTTTAGTAGCAAAGGGCTCTCTGTGGATAAAAGCCTTAACGTGCATCAAGTCTCATGTCTAGAAAAATTCTGTTTCCTGCTGATTTCAAACAGGAGTCTCACTTGGAAGCCAACGGTGACACTAACATTCTGCATATTTGAAATGCAGGAATGCAAGCCAAAGCAGTGGAGACAAACCATAGAAAGGAGGAGGGACACTCTGTCCATCAAGGAAGTACGGGAAGACGACATTGGGAATTACACATGCGAATTACAGTTTGGGAACTTTGTGGTGCGGAGGACGACCGAGCTGTCCGTCACGGGTAAGGAGCTTTTTTTTTCTCTCTGCATTTCCTTACTGCTGCACATCCTTTGATCCAAGATTCATCTCTGCTTCTTTTCTTGAGATGTTTAAAACAGTGGCATTCGGTAAGAGAACTGCAGAGAGCCTGACGGGCTGCAGTGCTTGGGACAACAAAAAGGAAATTATATAGTTATATTGAAAAAGAAACTCGGAATTCTTTCTGAGACCAAAGTTTTTCCACAAAAAAAACATTGTTGCATGTGCATGTTTTTTTTACACTGTGATTTTAGGTGAACCAAAAAGGAGCTTTGGGTTATTAAAAACAAAATGGAGCTTGTTAAAGCTGATCCCTGCATCCTTATGCCTCACTGTATCAGTCAATAGCGCCACTGTCTCTCTGTGGCTTCTGTACCGATTTAATTGCTAAGTAGTGGAATTCACCTCAAGCACCGACCACCTCAGCACTTTTTCCTAAGGCTGTTGAAATATTTAAGCCCCGACCTAAAGCGGGTGACCGATTGGTCGCCACTGACACTGCAGCACGCGGTGGATAGGGAGAACTGAAAATATATAACTTATTTATCCATGCCTCATCTTTTTTAGGTAAGCTGAAGGTATTTAGTCGTCAATGTTCGAATGCTGCTTTTGAGATTGTGATTGTTGATCACAAACCCCTAACATTGATGTGAATTAATAAGAAATAAGTCTTGTTCATAAGTCATATTCCTCGCTCCGTTTGAACTTGACTGCGCTTCATGGTCCTTTTAAAGAAACAAAGACTGACTTCAGCGAGGGGGAGAGCCAAGTCATAAATCATGTTCTCGCCAGCCTCAAAGTGTCATCATCGGGGAATGGTCTTAATCTCTCTGTCTTCTTTGGAGACGCTGAGCATTTAAAAAAAAGGTAGCAAAAGATGATGGCTGAGTAGGCCGTGGCATTTCTCATTTTTAATCATCTATATTTTTTAAAGAAATCCAGCTGTGTCCGTCTGGGTTTACTCCCTCATCCAGTCCGCCTGTAGCTGGGAATGTGTTTTTAGCCGTTTATCCTTCCCAGGATGCACCCTGCCCCCTCCGAGCACTAAAGACAAGGATGGATGGCACCTAATGCTTTGATTCCAGCTAAAGTATTTGTGAAAGATTGGCATTGATTTTGCTTTAAGATGAAATATTGAGGAGAAAATGACAGTTATTGATGACATGAAGTTACGAGATACAATACTGCCTCCAGGTTGCAAGTTGTACAGTGAGGTACAAAGTGTCACTCATTGTTCTCTCCATGACGCTGTTCAATCTGCTTCTGGCCTGGTTTCTATTTCTCTTTAGGCTCAATTGCGCTCCACTGAATTCTCTATTTTAGGCTTTGATTGAAGAAGTTTTAAGTTTTCGTATGTGGTGTTTTTCTTTTTTTTTCTCTTGTGCTTTCGCGGGGCTGTACTGATCAAGCTAACGACCCGCTTCTTTTGATCTGTGTACCCGCTGCTCCAGTACACATGAAACACTCGGCGTCCCATAAGGAAGGGGGATTTGTTCCAGCAATGAGTTTTGTGTTAAGACCAAGATTTCATGAACTCACTGATTAACATCCCGCCAAAAAAATGATTAGAATGTCGAAAGATCCACCAATTTTGGGACAATTCCTTCACTAGATGTAATAATCAGTATGCCCCCTTTTGCAAAACCTTCAGTTTTGACTGTTAATCATGGTAGCAAGCATTCTTAGGTTCAGTTGTTAGACAGCTGTCAACCATTTATTCAAATGATATACCCGTCTGGGACAGTGAGAGTGTGAAATTGTGTTTATTCTTGGTTGGCAAGTAGAAGAAAGCAGTTATTGGGAAGAAAACACATAAAGTAGGTTTGACAATGTGCAAATTTTGCCTTAATATTATTCAAATTTTGTTTGTTTGAAACCTGATAGATACACAGTACAATTCTTAAATCCCACATTGAGCATTGTGGTTCAGACCTGACCTTTTCTATGCAGATATACGTGAACCTTCATGTTATATTATCCCAAACCTCCCACAGATGAATACAATCCGCCATCACAACCTGCGTCGCTCCCCTCGTTATCAGCAGCCTGCAGGTCTTCTCACAGCAGTGTCACAGGGACAAAAAAGGTCAGATTCCACGTGATTATAATGAGCACCACTAAAATCCTAATGAGCTCCCTCGCTGGGTATCTAGGAGCGCCGTTGGTTTTGAAATCAAATGTGCGTTTTTATGACTTCTTTGCACGGCGCAGCGTTTGATGTCCCAGATTAAACACGGCACACTGAAGGAGCGGTGATGAAGTGGATTTTCAGGGGAGCCGCAACTTTGGTGTGTAAGATAGTGTCAGTGTAGCTAATAAGCTGAGACCGATGCTGTTAACCTGCTTCTCTTGTTGTGAACCGGAAGGCATTGAGGAAAGTAAATAACCAGAATGGTCGAAAAACAATCAGAAGTATCCCTCAACGTGCTCTTTTTGACTTCCTGCTTTAACCTAACGGTGGATTCCTAAGAGTGTTTTACGATGGGCCAATCAGACGCTACGGCAGCTCGGGGGTTTAAGCAACACTTTTCTCGACAGTCTTTCAGTCCAGAACGACCAATTTCACTGGAGTGGACAACAGCTGCTTGCTAGATTCCACATCCGTGTCTTGCCTACCGTAGAATATTATTGCCCTGTGACTCGCCTGGTGGGAAATGAAAAGAACTATTTGGCTTCCTCAGCTCCTGAATGATGGGAACATTTCCCCTGATGTGTGTTTCCTCTTGTACGTTTGTAAGCTAGAGGCGATTTTCAGCGGACAGAGTTGAAGAAGTGGATAAGTTCAGAACATGACGTTTCAATAGAGAACAAGGCTATTCATTGACTTAACAGTGGTGGAGGGTTGTGATAATTTAGGTTTGTTGAATCTAATTAGAAATACATAGTTATAGTGTTTATCTTGTTAAACATGTGACCTGCTCACATTTTATATATTCATGTGCTCCGTATCAGTGTTAGTTAATTTCGTTAACGAATATTTGTTTCGCCAACTACCTTTTTTCCATAACTAAGACGAGACTAAAACGGATCTTAAAAAATAAAAACTATGACTAAATCTATGCTAACTACGCACATGTTGGTGGTGACAAAGTCACAATACTTTTCTTTTTTTGCGTGCACCTAACAGACATGGGCCCGCCGTACGGACCCTTGTTACTAAAGTGTCACGATGACGTCATCCACGGACCCAGACCGCTCGGTCACTGTGGGGGCCTCGGTGGTTCTTGTGCACCGATAAGGACCGCAACGACTATTTCACGCTTCAGTGAGTGTGCGCTTCCTTAGCAGGCTAAAGCCGCGGAACTCAAGAGGCCGATGTGCGTGGAGATGAAGACCCGTTTAACAGCAGAGATGTCCATGCGGACCTGGCTGCTCTGTTTTGTGGTGATGGAAACCAGTTCACACGCCACATCCCGAGAAGACGGCGTTAAACCGCCTCGGCCACCGTACGTTTGTTACTAAGCAACAAAGAACGCGCAAGCACACCGGACAGGTGGAGGCTTTTGATAGAGCTGCTCAGTGCAGGTGAAGGATGCGGCGCCACAGAGCAGGTGGAGGAAAACCCGGAGGACAGACACAAGAGCAAAAAACTGGTCATGAAATAAAAAAAGAGGAGAGAAAGAGAAAGAAAAGACAATAAAAAGTGGGGGTCCAGTTGAGAGAGGCTGGTTCATGATCCATTTCACAGTGGAAACAATAAAGGACCATGACGTGTCAAAAGCTTTGCGAGTAAACAAAGACAACAAAGTGTTGCGTTTAGGTCCCTTGTCCTCATGAAGTTGGCGGAGCTCTACACTCTTGCAAATTTGTTAAATATCCTTGCAAATAAATGCTTTGCTACTTGTTAAAAGCCAAATCCTTTTATGCAATGATTTTGTAATTTATATGAGCTCACACAAACACTTCATCCATTTGTTCCTGGCCCCTCTGTCAAATTTTAGAACCCATTGTGGTCCGCGAGTCAAAAAGTTTGCCCACCCCGCTATAGACAGATCCTAGGAGGGATATCTAATGGACAACCTGTAAGCTAGACTATTATGCAGTTGTAGACACAACACAGGAGTCCCTGTGCCATTAAATGTGACTAAAACTAGACTAAAATGTAATTAGTTTTCGTCCACTAAAACTAAGAAGGATTAAATTGACTAAATATGACTTATATAATACTTAAATAAAACATGTATTTTCGTCTAAAACAGTAAGACTAAATCAAAAATAGCTTCCCAAATGAACACTGCTCCGTATTGTGAATGTGTGTGATTGTAAATGCACAACGCGTTGCACTTTGATTGTGATCAGATCACTAGTGTTTATCCAAATAAAGTGAAAGTCTGTTTTTATCCTCACCTGAGGCTGTAAGCTTCCTCTGACCTCGGACACAATCTGTTTGTTGACGAGTGAGCCGGCTGCAGCGCTCTCATTTGCATATCGGGATTCTAATTACTCGCAGCGCTTCGGACAGAAACTAGATAACGGGGAACACTTATTATTACAAACAAAGAAGCCCGTGATCAGATTTCATTAACCTGAAAGTGTGTCCGGATACATTATGTCAACACCTCTAATCTTTGATCTCCCGTAATGTTTCGATATTCTTTTTTTTTTTCTTCTATAAAATGGATGTAGATCAAACCTAACGGGGCAGCTCCTGGTAACGTGTAACACTACACTCTATACTACTAAGTGTGGCAACCGGTATTTACTGGCTTTTGGATAAACTTTTGTCAGCTCTCTTTCTAATATTGGAGCCATTGATTATTTTTAGTGTCCTGGGCTGGCACTTCCTGGATGTCTTTACCTATAATATATGCAATCCTGTCACCATGATGAATACTGTTGAAGCTGAAACGTATCGATTCTTTACACCTCAGTCTATTGTTGTCAAGGGGCAGCTAAATGACTTTAGCTTAGCTGAGAAGAACCGACAGCTGAAAGAGTTTAGGGAACTTCAAACACGGGCTGACACACAGTGAGGATTCATTTGGTGAACTCTTAAACGTTAACAGGGCCTCTCTGTTCTAGTTAATCCCAATAAAAACTGTTTACATCTTCAGTGCAATGTGACACCACTGCCTCTCTCCCATCTCTATTCTGCAGGGAATAGCGCCTGCCAGCCCCATTTGGTGGCCATTACACATTTTCTCTCCCATCCCGGAGTCGACTCATTAGCATATGAAAGAGGTTGGAATATAATTGCTCCTTTAATTGATGGCAGATAATTAATCAGGCCAAGGTGCCAGTGGGAAAGATGATGCACTGAGTTGATTCAGAGAGTGATATTTTTTTTGTACTCCTTTCTTTCTTGGCGATTTAACGTATTGTGTAATGAGCAGGTGCTTAATGAGGTTTAGTATCTTTTCTTTTTCATATCACCACCTTTGATATTTTGTCGCTTTATAAGAGAACATGCTTCTAAATAAAGATGAAGCTCTTCATTATTCTATAAGACTTGTGTGATGTGAATATATCGTCTCCTGCTGTTGAAAGAGCTCTTCAAGAGTGGGAGTTATTCATTAAAGCATGGCGGGGTTAACTGGTGTGGTAGCTGTTAATTTGATATCTAGATGTTGGACGTAGGCAAAAGACCTACAACTCCTTGTTAGATTAATAATGACTTATTTTAAGCATTAGGAATCATTAGGTGTAAAGATTTACCTACCTAAGTTTAAAAGTAAAAAAGGCCATCTTTTTAGCAAATGCTTATTTTCACATCTTGCACTTTATACAGAGCAGTATAACATTTCATTTGGAACCGGGTCTGGGGTCACATGGTGGTATTGAACCTAATATGTCCCGTCCTCTTCTTTTTCCGCTCCATACCTGTTCACCAGCTAGTTGTTGCTTTCGTCTGGCGTGTGGTGCAGGTGGGGTTTGAGAGCTTCCTTGCTGAAAAGAGCCCACGGGGCGAAGGAAAAGTAGCAAAGACAAGGGATAATTATCTGTGAGTGAGCGGTTAACCTCTTTCACACACACACTTAGTCATGTGATCCATCGATTTTAGCAACCTTAGGCCAATGATCTTCAACATACAGAAGAAAAGGCAGACATGCTAGGTCAGAAGTGCGACACACTTAGTTTGTACTCTGGATTTGTTCACCCAGTTCGCTTTGTCCTTCAACCCGAGTTGGTCTCTGGCAAAGGTGTTCTCTTGCTACGGGTGGAACTCACTCTTCCTTCTGTATGTATTTTCAACTCTTCATCACAATCCTTTCCACTTTGCTCAATAACATCTTTACCCATGCCTGACTGATGTCTTTCATTCATTGCTTTGTTGCTGCTTATCTTGTAATGCACTAGTAATTCTGCACAAGTTTCTCTGAATACCCTTAAGTATTCATAAGATTTATGGCGCCATATTCTTTTTCATCACCGTCCCTTTTTCTGCCCTCAGGCCATTTTGTCGCCATTTGTCAGGTTTGAATCTCACTCTCATAACTATCAAGACAAAATGTCAATCAGAGTGCGAGAGGCAGAACCTGAAGCTTTCTTTTACAGCCAATAATGGAAAATCTCAAGCTGGCCTCCGACAGCGGGATTTTCTTCTTCTGCTTCCTCAAACTAAATTGTATGCTCAGCGGTGGGACCAAATTAAATGACATCAAAGGCAAAAGGACGATGCCGCGATGAGGGCGTTTTAGGAGTCAATATGACATGTTGCAATATGAGGTTAACCCTGCAGTTTAAAGGGAACAAAAGCTGAGTAAATTTCGCGGCCAGGAGGGATCAAGCTTGAAAAAGATACAAATTTGAGTATGTGGGGCATATGGAGGCTGTTCTTGACCTCCCCAGAGACATAGAGGACTCTAACCTTGTATAACCTGTCTTTGGCACAGCTAAGAGTTGTGTAAGAAATCTGTTAAATCCGTGTAAAGTGATTTTCTGGGACCTGCACTCGACCACTTTGCACTTAAGAAAGCCTGAGTGGTCGTTGGAACGAGGTGTTCGAATTAATCATCTAAAGGTGCCGTTATTACTATTTACGGAACCATCACGTACCAAGTCACTTAATCCCTGCCATAATTAAGGTAGTTTTGTATTTCCTTCGCCTCAATTCATTACAAGCTCCTCTTAACTGTTGCCGCACTTATTTGAAGTTTGGGATAGATGAGGCAGGTCTAAGGACAGGCTTTAATATACTTACACATTGGCTACCGTTGTAATACAACCTTGACGGTTGCTAAAATGTCAGCAATTAATGAACCATGGCCATGAAAAGTCCACGGTGATGTCAGCTCTGACCGTCACGGGCCTACCTGGCGGCTAGCAGCTAACAGTGCTGACAGCACAATTGACTGTGATTGTGAAATTTTGCGTCGTTTAATAATTGATTCCTATTTGCTTCCTCTCCCCCCTGTACATGTTGCACATGCCGCAGTTCCCTCCGCCGTGTCCAGCTGTTTGCCAGAACTCCCGTGTTGTCAGCCATGTTCCCTTTCCCCCTGTGGTTCAGCGGGCTGTTTGCTACGTGTTTCCCCCCCACCGCAATCGCCTCCCAACCCGACCGGTCTACTCAGCCCTGTGCTCTGATCAATCCAGCGGCAGCGTGCACACTGTAGTGCACACTCAGCATCCCGGTGGGTTTCCACCTGCTGGCGCCATCAAAGGAGCAGCACACAGGAGAAGTGATTGCCGAGCTTACAGCAGGGGAGGAAGTGGGCAAATGAGGAGAGAGCATCCGCTCTGTGCTCGGGCTGGAGTGGTTACTTGGTTGCTGTTTATAACGACAAGCTGTAATTTTACTGAAATGGGTTCACAGTTGCCAAATGTTGCCTATAAAGGAAGTTTTAATGTTATTATTTGGATGATACAACCATAGATTTAGGGCTTTTGGGGAAGCCTTGCATTTGTTCTTTTATATTTTTTAAGGTGATTGCTCCGTGCAGGGAGCGGTTTGCTCCCATCAGACAGGGAATTGGCAACATTTCTCTGAATGCTGGTTTTGTTTGGCTCGGTCTGGCAGATTTCAGCCTGCCAGCAACCCGCCGAGGGAGAGCTCCAGGATTTAGTTTGACTTGGCCAGCTTTCCACAAGGTGGGGTGACTTTGATCAGGGTCCCCGGGTTTGATTAGTTGGCACTTTCTGGGCACAAATGCAGTTTTAAGCAAACAATGTCCCTCAGCGCTTTGCCACAAGATTTAGGTTTTAGTATACCGGTCAGGATTTGTACATTTGAATGAGTGTACAAATCCTTCTCAGTTTGACGCTACACATGTCCGTGTTTCTGCTGTTGACTTGGATCTGGTCGCGTAGGTTGCACAGTGTGCATGTCAGTGAGAGGGGATGGACGTACTATGATGTTGGAGTTCTTTGTATAAGTTGGCTCAATACAAGGTGTTAATGTTCTGGTGGCTCTATATTACAGTAAAGTGTTCACAATTGACTGAGAATATGTTTTCATTTGCTTCACTCCCAGTTTTGTCAATATTGACATCATTGTTTCATGTACTGTAGAAGTAGCTCGAGCCATGACATATCATGCCTCCCAGTATTATTAGAAATTGTGTTCACGGAGGGTGATTCTGCATTGCGTGATTTACATCCAATGTCTGTGTTCACTCGTGATGTAGAAAGCAGTTTGCCCTTTATGTAATGAAGCAGAAAGTGCAGAACATACGGAGCGTGTCATGCCATCCCGATAAAAGTAACAGGTTACAGCGGCAGAATGAATGGGATTTAGAAACGAGCACTTTTATGGACTCAGTAGAGCTCTTGTCGCGTGCCAATGAGCAGTGAGGTGCAACATAGCGCCACCTGTGTGTGGCCTAACATACAGTGGGATCCAATGGATGCAGGTGTTTTGACATATAGCACATGCCTGAGATCGGGGTGGCGGATGGAAACGCTAATTGTGTATTAAGAAATGTTTGGGAACGTGTGTTAATCAAACGTTGAACTTGAAATAACGCAAAGCTTGGTAATGACTCATCAAATGTATCCTGGGATTTATTAGTCATTTATTAGAATGAGCACAGCCATTTGAAAGCTAAGACAAATCATTTGACTGACTTTGACCATGATTCATTGTAACGCCCACCTTTCTATTTCCACTCCACATGTGGCAACCCTTCTGGCCACGGTGCTCGTGGATGCGAGCGCCGACAAACATGGCAGGTGCGCTTATTGTTTGTCGCCATGACACATTCGCCCGTGCTGTTCTTTGTGACCGTGCAATTAAATCGGCGCGTGTGTATAGAAATCTGAGCCCACACACACAACAATTTGGAGTGAATATTTGCTCTTTGCCGAGAGCAGAAGAGAGAAGATCCTCGTGGAGCAGGTGAGGCCAAGCAACAGATGTGATGCCAGTTTGAACAGATGGTGCAAAAAAAAGGTCAGGTGGTCTGGTGCCTGTGGTTCTACAGCAGCGCATTTATTGGGCTTTTTCTTTTTTAAAGACGGGAGACAGAATCCCTGACAGTGATCCCACCTCCTAATCAAGAGCTTACAGGGCCTAATTACAATCAGTGGGAAGCTATTGATGCACACCTCGTGATTTGACACCTACAAAGACAGCTGAAAGCAAACCACAGAAAAAACGCAGTGCTGCATTACATCACCACTGAACTCACTTCGCTTTTGCTATTTTGATTCTGTTCCTTTTTGCATTGCGTGTAACATTGTAGATGCATATGAGTAGAAGAGAGTTTCTACTCTGCTTCCACCCTCTCCTCCTCGGAATGATTCACCCAGTGTTATTCCGTGTGATTAAGGACCCCTAAACATACTATCACCTTTGCAGCGGGCTGCTGTCACACACCTTGTCAAATATCTATCAATTAGTAAACTGTGCTTACAAATGCTCCTCTGACACCCCCTACATCTGGGATTGCTAATTAAGATGACGTGTTACATAATTAATGCCTTTGCTCGGCTAATTAGCGCTCACTTAGTGCCGTAGCTTTGTAGACATGAAAATCGGTGCTAAATGGGATTCCACACCACAGTGGTGTGGAGAAATTGATCAAAGCAGGTGATGTGGAAACAATTTTCGGAAAACCTGGATTTATGAACACATCTTAATTATTATTATTTACTTTAATGGCGTTTAAGGGTTTCTCCTCTTTTTCTTTTTGGTTTCAAGGCATTAAGATTCATGGCTCCTCTCAAGGCCACAAGTACTTGCGTCTATAGACTTAACGATATTGTCCTCCACTACCACTCCTATCTCTGACAGTCTGCAGGATTGCCCCATCAAGGACAAGTGAGCCGGGTGTCAATCCACCGGTTCCACCCGAGAGATAAGAAAGGTGGGAAGGGACGGCGAATGGGACTCCTGCATAATTTATAGAGAGCAAAAATCCATTATGTGGCATAAATTACTTTGTGGCTAATTAGTTGCAGATTGGTCCTTAACAAAAGGTGCATTCTAGATCCCTCCAGGGGGAGATTCACTGCTGCGAGACCGGACCGCATTGTTCAGCCGGTGATCATTTCACATGATGTTATGATGCACAATTAGGCTTGTTTGCTTATTTCGAGCGTGATTCAACTCACTATAAATAGAAGGAAGAAACGAAAAGATCTTATCTATTTTCCGTCCCTCTACTGGAAAGTCGGGGAACTTGTGGAGTAAAATGGAAGCTGGTGTTTGAGAAGTCAAGTCAATCACTTTTGCTCCCCAGATGATCCACCCTCGCTCCATCACACACTGACACACACGCTGACGTCACCACGCTAAACCAGCCTCGGTCAGGGAGGTTGCTTACCAGCGCTCAGTGCAGAACCGATGCCCAGTCGGGCCCTGATGTAATGGAAATTGATTGCACTGCTCCGAGGCTACACTGTCACGACAAGTTATTTTAATGGCACTAAAGTGGGCTTATGTCGAAGTTTAAAGGAGGGGGGCGGAGGCAGCACACTGACTCAGGGCGCATCTATAGCATTCGCAAGGCTTTTGATTTATTTATGAGATAAATAAAACACAATGTTTTGTAAGAAAAGGGGAACGGCGTGCTTCCGTTGAGGGATTAGTTAGAATATGTTGGGGGCCGGTGGGTGATGGGAGTAACAACTGAGAGCCGTTTCCCTGCCATCTGGAGAGTTACCACCCCAGTACAGGATGTGGTGTTTGAACCGAGCGACAGAAGATGTAATTAAAGAATGATTTGTGCTTCCTTGTGTGCATTCAGGTGTCATTTCTATGATGGTAGAGTACAGCACATACATGCTTTGCTCTGGATGGGCTCATTTAACCCGCCAGCCAGGGAGAAAGGGGACTTTGTGTTGTTTATTGTGCACACACAGGTAATGGTTGCAACATTGCAGGCAGAACGTCTCAGCTTCTTTCCCCCACATCTCAAAAAACAACTAAAGACGAAGACAGCTTTTTAGCCGTTTGCCGATTTCTCAGTTTAGTCTGTTCTGCACATGAGGTCACTTCCTGTCAACGTACTGCATTCAGGTTCAGAGCACCTTTTCTGCTGGCAAATGCATCTGTTTCGTTGAAGAAGACTTTTGCTGTAATTTGCAAACTCCTCAAGAGGTTGTTTTTTGTTTCCTGTATCCAGATTTTTTTTCCAACATTGTTTCCTTCCCACTGCTTAGTTGCTATCCATTGAACAAAGTGATTCATATTATGTGGAAAAGTCATACAGGCCTTAGCGATGAGGACTTAAGGGCCTCATAACACAATCAGCTCCGAATTTATTTTAAAGTTTAATGGCATTTCAGATTGCGATTGTAATAACCCTACGATGGCTCGCGCATTAGCAGCTCAGGCAATTTGATTCCCTCGTGTTTTGTCCGCGGGCCAATTAAGGCTCACTGCGTGACAGTCCGGCCCGAATCAAAAGGTCCCTGCACTCCCTGACAGCTATAGCGGCCCATTAAAATCTCACGCCCGCTCTGCAACAGCCGACACCTCCCACCATGAGTAATCGTTACCACAGCTGTTGGGTTGGATGCGGTCCGCGGGCGGCGTATTGATTGTGTTGCTGAAAACTGATGCTGCGCTTTCACCGGAAAGGAGTGAGGCTGGCATTGCTTAACGATGATGAAGGTATCAAGTCAGGTTTTGAGCAAAGTTTTGAGCACGCGCGCCCACCGGGTCCCGATTCGCCGCGCACCGGTGTGTCCACGTGTGCAGCAGTAGGCCTCATCACACGGGTCAGCAGAGCCGACACCTCACTCACTTACTGCCTCATCATCCGAACAAGTCCGGGAAATTAACTTTGATGCGGAATGTCTGTGGGCGAGCGGCTCGGGGTCCGTGGGGCGGGGGTGGGGGGTGGCGGCGGCTGGTCAGCTGCGTCCGTGGGCGAAATGTGTTCGCCACATGCAGGGATATGAAAGAGAGCACGAGAGAGAGGAGGGAGTGTGTGCGAGAGAGCGAGCGATCGAGAGACAAGCCACCCCCACGTGCTGGATAAAGAGCCACTAGTCTACTTCAAATACTCTTAATTCTTATTCAACTCGCGTGGACTTGTGGGCTTGTAGCGCTAGATTTAACACAGCTCAGCCTTCTCTTTGACAGATCTAGAGCATGTCTAAATTTCACTGTAATTTCAATGAACTATATTTCAGGATATCTGCAGGGGCAGACCTGTCATTAGCAGCAAGCGTCCCACCACTGGCACATTCCAAAGTGCTTTTGTGTTGTAACTCACCGTCGCTCCGCCCTCTACTGGAATCTCTCGGTAGTACTCTCCAAATTCAAAGGGACCCCACAGTAGACAAGGCAGCCCGAACCACATATGTGGTAACAAATACTTTTTAAGTCATTGAACTATATGTAAGTAACTGACTTTTTACTATCGTAACCAAACGTGTGGCTGACCACCCACCAGGGTGTGACCGTCACGCAGGCTGTGGGGTTCATGCTCGCTCCACAGAAGGGGTTTGCGGTTACTTTCTCCTTTTTGTTTCTGTTAATTTCTGTTTGTTAATTTCTACGCCCTCCCCCCCTCCCAAATGAAGGCCTTAGTGCTCTGTACTAATTGGTCTGCAGAGGTTGCATAACTCCACAGGAAAACATCTTTGTTGTGCCGTCCTCATGTTTATCATCGAGGTCATGTATGGCCGGGGAAATAAGAACCAATGAATCAATTTACTCGCTCACCGTCCTGTTGTTTATTTTTGGGGGAAATTGTTTCCATGGTTGTATCCATCTTTTTGCTGCTATATGGCATTACTTCCTTTGACATGTTTGCTTTGACAACCGCAACAGCAAGTGTCCGTTCCTCTTTAATGGGATAAGTGGACCAATGGCATATCACGGCACTGATGAGCAAGCTGTTATCAGCCGTCCACCCGATTCCTTTGGTCGACTTACACAGGGTGCATCTGGAACAGATGTGATCAGATTGACACAATCCCCCCTGATAGAGAGAACCTAACTTAACCCACCAGTACATCCAGACCTCCTCCTCATTCTCTATTCTTTTTTAAATTTCAAAATGTCATTTTCCAAAATTGAAAAGTGACCTTTATGAGTTGTATCTCTCCCTTTGTATTTTAGCCTCTTTTGTTAAGTCTGTAACTTGGAGACATCAAAAATGTAATTTCTCAAGTATTTTAACAAAAAACACATTTTCCTTTGAAGGATGTCTTTTGTAATTAAATGGAACAGAAAGTGGAACAAAAGTAGGGTGCAGATATGACTTGGCAATGCCAACAGAAATCAGCAACACCCCGCTTGTAATGGGATGCACTCTATTTTTTGTAGAGCCCATGTCTTAGTGTTCCAAAGGTTTTAAACAGAAAGTGCTCCCCTTCATCTATGTATAGCACATCTCCCCTGAACGACTACTGCATTTAAAAAGGTGGGATCAATAAAGGTTCACAGCTTTCACCTGGATCATTCTAGTTCATGGAAAGGGCCCACTGCCATAACATTTTGCCCACTCAGTGGTTTGACACTGCCAGCTTAAATTAGTGTTTTATTCATGCATTCGTGACACAGCTCTGCATTTCTCATTGAGCCTTGCAACAATGCAAGAGTGGGGAACAAAACCCAAGGAGGGTGTTGAGCCAATAAAATGCATGCGAATCCATCACCTCCCAGCTGAGCACCTGTACAGCCCCCTCGGGGACAACGCATTCAGCGGGGTTTGCACAGACCAGCGATGTAGGGCACCACGGTGGTAAAGCTACCCTTGGCTGGCACCCACATCCAACCACTGACCTGTTTAAACAGCTGGAACGCTTGGCACTGGCTGCCTCCGGAGATTTGCAGGGCCACTGGCAAAGGGGTCGAGAGGAAGGAAGAGGGGAAGGGGGGGGGGGGGGTGGGGGCGGGAGAAGAATGGGGGATGGGAGGCATGGTGGCCGACTGAGGAGGACGGATTCATCGCTAGGCAATAGGGGGCCACTGTGCAGAAATGGCACCAAGCAGGAATTAAACAGCCCGCTGGCAAACAAGCTGAGGAGGAGGAGGAGGAGGAGGTTAGAACACAGTTCAAGTCAAATAGAGAGACTTTTTAATCGAGGGCTGGCCAGTTTGGTGGGCCACTGGTCTCACAATGAATGGTTGACCTAGACAAATAATAAATAGATTTAGCAGCATCAATGCCAACTGTTTGGTTTGTCCTAAATAAAACAAAAAGAGGCTGTGTGTGTTAGGGGCGTGGGGGGTTACTGACTCGATCAAGGGAGCGCTTTGCAGCATGCCACGGGGGTTTGACCAAAAGCAAGCAGTCGCCGGCAGGAGGTTGAGGGGAACAAGGGAGGTGGATGCTGCTGTGGTGGAGGTTTTTTGAAATGGCTCATCGTAGGACAGCCCCTAAATGACATGCAAGGACCCAAAGGACTGGCAGAACAAGGAAGTATACAGTCACCATTTTTCTCAGTAAATAGCTATTGACATGAAATTTTCACCGGATGTTGGTAACAACCCGAGTAACATAACATACAAAGAAACCAAAACAATGTGTATAATAATAATAATATACAATAATAATGTATACAATAATAACTTTATTTCTGAACTTCTTTGTTTTGGTTTCTTTGTATGTATGTATTACTTGTTGTTACCAACATCTGGTGAAATTTGCATGTCAATAGCTCCTTCAGAAATATATTTACTGAGAAAAATGGTGACGTGTTCAATAGTTATTTCACCTGCTGTATAAAGCAATATGACGCCGGATTTTGGCAAGTTACACTGGAAAGGAAGTCATCCTGAGGTCATCAGCGACACATCCAGCCCTGTTTTAATAAAGACCTGAAGTAAACATCTTTGCTTTGATCACCTTCTATGATGCAACATTCCCCTCTTCCACGTCAGTATGCCTCATCGTACGACTGCGGTTATTGTGGTGATAGTTCAGCAAAAGGACACATTTCTCTGTACAGAGTAATATTACACAGTAATGTATTAGTTCTAAATCAAAGTGTCTAGCGCTATGTAGTATTTGGCTTTTTTGAACGGTAAACTAGCTGTCGTCTCAGGGCCATCGCCTCTCCTTGTTATGTCACAATCAGATGATGCCTGTCGCCTCACTGTGTCATTTGGAGCTTGTGGTGATGATGCAAGAGGATGTCCTTGACAGCCCAGGTTCAAATTGTGGTCCCTAGACAAGGGCTGTATGGAATGTCAGAGGTGTGTGTGTGTGTGTGTGTGTGTGTGTGTGTGTGTGTGTGATGAGAAAGGTCGAACTACCGCAAGGGTTTGACACTGAGAGACCCGTGGGAGAGGTTCTATCCCTGCACAGACCACAAAGATTCAGTCAAGATTACAGAGCGGAATTTTAAAATGTTATCATCGGGAGGTCGCTGTGTAGCGTTTGAACTTAATAACTATAACCATCGTTTTGAATAATGACTATAATTCTGTACCTGTCACTGTACAATAGTTGCAGAGGAGCCAGCGCTTTTTAATCGATCAGAAGATGATGTCAAGCCACCTTTGTGATGAAAAGGTTCTCACTTTAACTCCTTTTTGCTCATGTAAAATCCATTTAAAGGCTTTTTATTATAAAAGGCCTGTTGTTTATTTAAAGAGCTTAAAACCACTGGTTAATCATATCGCATCATATTTCTTTCCATAGATATGTTGACACCTACTTTGATGAATAATGCACAAGCTTTTTACTAAAGTCAGTGCACAATCCAAAGAACGTTGGCTGATATAATTTCTGGCAGCAGCAAACCAAAGCATTGGTTAAAATCAAATGCCAATATTTGACCAACCCAGTTTGTTTGACTGAAACGTTGGGCGAGAATCATGTTTGTTCAAGTCCAATTCGGTTGCATTTACTCAGAGTGGGAAGTCGAGAGTTATACTACCGAGGGACGGACTTTCAGCATCCAAACGTACCCGCACCATCACTGTAGAGCACCCCCTGAAGCCTAGAATGGATCTCATGCAGTGGTCACTGACACATGGTGTGGATAGATGGCTTTCAATCAAGGTCTTAGGGCCTCTCGTGCTTTTCCTTCATGTTGAAAAGCCACCACGGATTCCAGTGAGCGGCAATACCTCCAGAGAACTGGTATCACCTCAATTGAGAGCGCAGATGTGGTTTATTCATGTGTGATTTTGTGTTTATTGCAGTGAGTTTGAAGACTTCACCCAAAGCATCAGGAATTTGTCCGTCCAAACACCACCTGGAGCACAGGGTCAAAAAAATACCATCCTCACTACAGATGTGATCTGCTAGATGTGTGATCTGCAAAGCTAAACAATAGTAAAATTTGTCCTTGGGAAGGGTTCTGTAGCACAAGAAAAAAACATATTTTCAGCTGGAGGAAGCAACTTGTAAAATCTTAATTAAAAGATTGTATCAGACATGGCTTTGCTTATGGAAAATAGGGAAATAATGGACTCAAAAGACAAGTTTATACAGATGGAGCAGCGAAATAATTCAGTCTGTGGGGTAGGCTGAAATCAGAGGAAACTTATTTGCCACAAGGAGGGAATTGCCTTTTTTTAATATCCACAAAAATGAACTCACAATATAGTAACTGTGAGACTGCAGAGTCATTTAGCGCACGTTGGTTCATTTTCCATATTTTCTTATGCAGTTTGTCTCTTTTTAGTGTTCATTATGGTAAAAACAAAGTGTAATTAAGGCAATCATATTTAATTACAGCAGACAGCCGGGGTATATGCATCTGCCTAATTGCAACTTTCCTTCACTTTATTTCAGATTCAAATTAAGCCAAACTTGTTATAATAAGCATGTTTCTTTTCTTTCTCTGCCGAGTTTGTGTCAAAGTCTTCCACAACTTCTTCTCAAACATAAAAGAAAAAAAAAAGAGAAGAAATCTAGCCAAACGGTCCTTTGCTCAAACACGCATGTTACTCCCACCGTTCCCTCAACTGCAGCCAAGTCCCACATATAGAACTGGAGACGGCCATTTTGGGAGGATTACATGGGCAAAGACGAAAGTGTAGCACTGCCAAAGGCAACCTGCCAAGCAGAGTCCCACGGCGATGTACACATAGTAATACCCCAATTGATTACTCTAAGTAAATTTAGTGAAGGGAACCGGGAAGCAGGCTGGAGGAAAAACGGGAATTTATGACAGCCCGCACTTAAGATTAATAGACTTTTTAATTACAGGGGAGTACACAGGTATTGCCTGTCGAGTAGTTCAATTTAAAGCTCAGACAAATGGCAAGGATGGTTGCTGGAAACGCGGTGTATGTGTAAGAAAGCGTATGAATCAATAGTACATCTTTCCTGTGCATCATAGAAATCTTCTTCTGTCTCCTCGTCTGTTTTAGATCCGGAAGCTTATTTATAACCAATAGAGGTTAGAGATGGATCGGCTTTCTGGCTGCGGTTTAATACATTTTCTCTTTCTATGCATTGCATGAATTTGTTAAACTTTCAAGCAAGTGTACTCTACTTAAAGCCCTCTATGATTTTCCTGTTTCCACTCTGTCTTTTTCTGAATTTACTTGGTTTTCCGATGTTTTCATGCTGCAGGAATGCAATTCTCCCTGCAGAGGAGAAAGCTTCCCAGAATGTTAATTTGTTTGTTTAAGCAGTTCAAAAGCAGAAACCTGTATATTGACACAGTTTAGTGCGTCTGAGTCTATTTTCACACCCGAGACCCCCTAAAGACAAGCTATTAGTGTGTTTAGAAGGGACACATGGTGACGCGAGGAATGGCTTTTTAAATGGAGAGGGAAACCGTGCCAATGGGGTCTGATCATGTTTGTCCCTTAAAGGTAGAAATTGATTTTTCACAGGGGATTATGTGTGCAATTTGTTGAGCGGCACTCACTCTAACTTCCATCGGCAGAATCCCTTCTATGTCAAGTGAAAATGTTGGATTTCATCGAGGGAACATGAATCATCCCTTGAATGTTTGATAACCTGCATGCGGAGTTCAACAGCACACCTGCCGCCTCGTCATCATTCGGGGAGGCCTGCTGGCATTTGAGCCTCAGTGAAAAGTCCCACGGCCGACGCTGCAAAGGACAACACTCAGCAAGGTGTCTTGTAATCGGATGTGATTGATGACCCCTGCGAGGACCTCTGTCGAACGAGCATCTCTTTATCAAACTAGTGGCACCCAACAGTGGCGTGTGTGGAGAAAGCCACTCGCATCTGTTGCTATGGAGCAAGTCATGTGCAAACGCATGCAAACTAGAAAGAACAAAAGGAAACAAGCTTTCCCCTCTGTCGGATCGAAATGTCTTTGAAATGTATTTTTCTAACATGCTTTTATCTTGTTGTGAACACCCAATTGGAAATCTTTATGGTTATAATAAGGCAATCCACTTGGTGGGGGGGGGAATAGTTCAATGAGGTTGCATGGCATACTTACAGAAGCTCAAACTGGGAATCCATTTCTAAATATTTTTTTATTCTCTTTTCCTCAAACACAATATATTTGAAGCACCATCTCGAGCCGCTCTAGCTTCACGGAGCACGTTTGCCCTTTATTACTCCTGATCCGATACAAAAAGGCAACCGAGAACTAATAACTGCAGCTTATTTCTTATCCAGACCTTAACTCCCCCTGCTCTGAGATCGTAGACCAACGGGTATGATAGGGTGTCAATCTGAAAAGGGGTTAACCCAGATCGCTCTCTTTCCTCAACCTCCATCAGAAAGCATATTTCACGCCCAAGCAATGACCCAAAGTGCCTCCCAGCACACACTCGGGACCCGTTGGTTAGGAAGCACCAAACAGCATCTTCACGGTTCCCATCTCAATTAAAAAAAAATATTTTGGGCCCTTCTCGGCTCACTCTCCCACACTAGCCGAAAAAAAAAAAGAAGCTTTTCATGCAGCAAGCCCGAGCCTCCTTGCACTCCACTTCTTTTCCACCGCCATCCCCGTCCTCTCTGACTCATCCTCAACTCCTCCCCTCAGGGATATTTTAGGCCACGCGGCTAGAAGCATTAAACATCCCTCCCACCAACCCAGCCTCCTTATCGTCGAGTGCATAACGCATTGGTGAGGCGGCGGGCGGCCGCTGCGGAGCCACGTGACTGATGACTAATTATCAAGCGGCTCTTTCGAGGCCACGCGTGATCAGTCGCGTTTGATCAACGTTTGGACGCTTTTTCTTCTGCAGCGCAAATGTTTACAGTGGCGCAAGGTTCAAGAATTACGCCTCGGATTCAAACTGACGTCTCGTTTACTGCAGGAGCATTGTGAGTAATTATGTGGAGGGGACTTTCTTTTGGGAGAGTGAAGTCGCTCCAGCTATTCCCACTGCCAGCAGATATGTGATTTATGTGATTTCCCCTGGATGCTTTGTCTCATCCTATGAGCCCTCTTATATTCAATTGTGTTGATGGATCTTCAAAACAACACCTTTTTCAATAAGGAAATATACCCTTATTATGTTTTGTTCGGGGTTTCTATATTGGTATTATTCCACCGCTATCCACAAAGGGTATTGCATTGTTATTTCTTTAGGGCTCATTTTCCTTCCAATGGTATATTTCCCAGCGCTTTCACACAGTCTAGTTCATTTTTAACAAGCCGCATCCTCTTTCAGATAAAAGATTTATGTTTCGCACCTCGGAAATATCCATCTGAACGAGTGGCTGTGGCTCCACAAGGCACACAAAGGCTCAGTTCCAGTTCCACCCCATATTAGAATGAGCGAGACAGCCTTGGATCGACATGGTGCGGCTGCTGGTGCCAGACATGGGGGGTTGCTGCACGCATCTCCTCCATGGTTTCTTGGCGGAGTCCTTTCGGTGGCCAGAGGTCCTTGGCCAGACGTGAGAATACACGAAAGCAGATGGACAGGTCAGCGCCGAGGTAGATGGGAAGTTCCCAATCCTGTCAGAAGAATAAATAGAGGTCACGGTGTGTACACTATCGCAAGAAGTGGACAATTGAACATATGGCATGGCAAATATTTGATCCACGCCTTTCTGGGCCGACACTAGACTCGATGTCGGCTGTACATCATCCGAAAGCGGCAATTGACTCGTATTATTGCTCACTCTGTTTGCGGCCATAGTACATTGCATACTTCCAGCAGAATAACTTTGTCGTGTCAAAAAGAGACTCATCGTCTCAGGACGGCTCCGGGAATGTGACAGCGGATTCAATTTGCTCCAATAACCTTTGCAGTGCGCAGATGAAAAGCCGGCGGCGCTTTGGCGAGCGGTGGATCGGGGAGGGGTTTTGTGGATGAGGAGGAGTGGCAGGTGACGGGGCAACACATGCACATACTTTTAGTACCAAAGCGTCTTGTGACGCTTCTCCTTAAGTCTGTCCGTACCCGAGGGGTTTGTCTCCATGACGACGGAAACAAAAGCTTACTAATTAGCCATCAATATGGATGTAGATTGGTAGCTGCTAGCATTGTATTGGATAGAAACTGATGAATAAAAAACTGCATTACATGTACTTATGTTAACAATTAGTGGAATGCAATTAAGTGCTTGTGTGCTTGTACTTGGGTATTTCCATTTTGTGCTAGTTCTACACTTCCACGCAACTATTTTCCTTCCACTTATTTATCTGAAGTAAATATTCCACATCTGAGTTAATATTCACTAATTTGCCAGCTGCATACAACAACATAGTGTATTTAATATTCTGTATTATGGATATTTTTAATGCTAATTATATTTTATATATATAAATATATTATTTAACATATATTTTCTTTATCTTAGTTACTTATTGACTGTTCATGTTATGTAAAAGTATTTAAAACTATTTCTGTGTGGAGGAGTAGAGTTTCTCTACTGCGTCTGCCCACATTATTTTAGTGACATATTAAAAGGTTTTCCTTTCAGCACACATTTTTACCGGATACAGTGCACTGTGCACTGTTTTTCTCTCTGCCCGGGTCTTTCTCTCTCTCCACTGTGACTTTTGTCGTTTCCTGTTAGTTTGCTTTGGAGCCCCGCCGTGCTGTATGACGCATACAACGTGAAGGTGGTACAATACAACAAAGAGATGTATTCCGCCTTCCTCATTTTCGAAATTATACTAAAAAGGCTCACTTCTAAGCCTTAACCACATTCTCATTTGAAAAAATATTGAAATAAAGACTGTTTATTTCCATCGAGCCCTGTGCGTCCTGCTCCTCCCCCTGAGAGCCACTCAGCACTGATGGCCGTCAGAGCCCGGGTTTAACAACCTGTATTTACTTTGACAGTCTGTTATGTTGCAAAGACTTTCACACATTCACACACACTGCATATTTATGAGTCTTTTAACAGGCTTACATTTGATATTATATTTGGGGCTACAGTCAGAAACATTCAGGCCTTAAGTCCTGGCAAAATGACCTAGCGATGCCAATGAAGGGGATATAGTGTGAGAAAAAAATGATATTGGCGTCCAGATGAGAAATAAGCCCATCACTGCATTAAACAGTGCCCGAAGCATTCCTCCAGGAAACTGTTAAATATGAATGATGTACTTACATTTTGAGCCTATTGATGCCCTTTCTCATGTGAGCAATTGATTTCTGCCGCTCTCCCAGCGGCGGAGGGGGAGAAACAATGAAAATGATTTCCTCAATAGAAGCCTCACATTGCTACACGACGGCACACACGCAGAAACCACATCCAAGTTTCTAAACCAGTGCGTCCTTTGTGGCTCCCTGTCTCCCCTCTTGTAGTAGTTAAGCTCCATCTGCATCGCAGCCCTGCTCCATTCCACCCGCTGGCCCCGGGCCGCTTCTTCGGATGCCGGGGGGCAGCCGCGAGGTCCTCCTGCTAAAATAACAGCTATTTTTCCCAGAACTGTTAACATACAGCGAGAACACAGGCAACAGTCTGTGTTCACCGATGTGCATATGCAGGCGGCCCGATGGAAAATTGCACCGGCTCAGTTGTGAGGTAATGAAAGGCGTTCCCCTTTCAGCTGAGGCCACATTAAGAATTTGAGAATAACATTTTTCCAGTCTTCTGACCTGTATAGTTGGCCACGAAAGAGAACTGCGCACCATAAAACCGTGTAAGTACTTGAGGAGAGCCTCTTGCACAGTCAGTACATTACGCAGTAATAATATTAACTTCTGCTATTTGTTTCCAGCACTTGTGGTAGTGTTCCCTCGTTGTCTTTTTGCCATATTTTGATCTTCAAGATGAGTTTAATTATTAACCAGCACAAAGCTATCAAAGGGACTTTTTGAATTTGGTTTGCTGGTTCGTGGTCTATTTATCTTTCTCCCAAGCCAGTTGCTTTTTCAAAACTGTAAGAGTCCCTGACATCAGCTAGCTGCCCAGTTCTCCAGAGATCCCCTCGGCTTATTGAACATTTGAGGTTTTGCGATGTGTTTTAGAGTCTCAACTCAAACTTGCATTTGTTCTAATACATCAGCTATGTACATTTGTTAGGTGAGCTTCTGCCTTCTTTTGAACCCCGGTGATGAGTTGACAACCTCATTCAATCATTTAGGCTCACGCCTGTATTCTTTGTTTTTCCAATTCATCTTCACAATAATTCTTTGGCAGATTTTATCAGTCTTCGTCGACGACAGATGTGACAGCTCTTTTGTTATCATCTGGATTAAGCTTTCTCTTTTTATGAAACTTTTGTCAATACTGCTGCTTTAATTCCATCAGCAGTTGTTATAAGATATGACCATGTAGAAAAACGCTTTATTTTCACCACAGGAGTATTTTATTAGTCTGTCAATGTATCAAGTCACTGATCAGATTGACTTTTCCATCAGTCTGATTGTGTGTTTTTCGATCTGAGGAAACTAAATCAGTAGCACAACAGGAGACAAAGATATTATTATTTTTTTTTCTTCTGCATCTGATATACTAACAAGCTTTGCCTCTCGAGTTTGCTCTCAAACTGCTTTCATGTATTTTCTCCCGCGGAACTCACACTTTTCTTTAACGAGCTGGAGCTCACAAACACACAAACACACCCACACACACTCTACTCCTCTTAATCTACGTCTGCCGAAGTGGTCTTTAATGAGGTGTGAACAGAGGACCACAACCCCCTCCCTCCCTCCTTTTTTTCATCTCCCCGGTTCCCTCTTGGCCCCCGAGAGCGACAGAAGCCGGCAGACAGGGTGGCGTAAAGACGTAAAGACGCCGGGAGGAAGGGAGGGAGAGAGAAAGCGATGGGAGAGGTAATGGGAGAGAACAAGGTCTTCTTTTTTTTCACCCTTCTTTCATTACTCCATCCCCACATCCATCATCATGTGATCACAACGAGAGCAGATCACAGGGCCTGTGAGGAACACTTTCTCTTCCCAGCCGATGGCAACGTCAGGCTCCTCCATGTGTGCAGGAATGTGTGTGTGTGTGTGTGTGTGTGTGTGTGTGTGTGTGTGTGTGTGTGTGTGTGTGTGTGTGTGTGTGTGTGTGTGTGTGTGTGTGTGTGTGTGTGTGTGTGTGTGTGTGTGTGTGTGTGTGTGTGTGTGTGTGTGTGTGTGTGTGTGCGTGCGTGCGTGCGTGCGTGCGTGCGTGCGTGCCAGGCGCCTACGCTGTTTGTGTGCAGGGAAGCAGGTCAGGCTGCTTGTGTTGCTCGCCCTTCAGCGGAAAAAAAAGCCCGCCCACTCCCTTTCCTGAAAACCAGCCACAGAATTATGATTTTGTAAGTTGAAGACCAGCCAGCTTCACTAATGCATCTCAAATGTGTTTGTGTGTGTCTGTTTGCGTGCCTTCCAGCACGTTAGGATCCCGCCGACAAACAGCACATCAGCAGCGTGCCCCTTATTTGGATGAGTTAAACAGCCTTCTCCTACTTTTTTTTTTTTTTTTTTAGCTGTGAAATAAACTCTTTTAGAAATGTGTCACACCTTTTGAATGCCTTCCAGCATCAGGATTTCACTTTCAACCGGCTCAGTGCCACCCGCCTACCAAAACCACGACGAAGAGAAACACTCCAAACCTTTCCGTGCATGACACCAAATAGATGTTACTCCACAAAGTTTGAATTGCAAAGGGAGATAAGGTCAGTGGGCAGCACGTCACCCCCTTTTCATTAAGAGTCAACACATGAATCCGGTTTGACCAGGTGACGCTCTGGAGTCGCAGGGGAAGAACACAGATCACGGTGGGAAAATGGCAGACACGGGTCATGAGTCTGGAGATGTATGTCCGGTTATCCATACAGAGAATCTCATCGGTGCTGGTCCTCTTGTCCACTGATGTCCACGGAGGGAGAGATTTTTATGAACTCCTGTTTCTGCAGCAGAAATTATGCTACATCATGATATGAGTTGTTCCCATTTAACGATACATTTGGAAGTGTTCCTTTAGCCAAATGGGCAGAGCACATACAGTATATAACTATTTTTACATATATTATACCAATTGTATGCATTGTTTTTGGTTACATGTAAGACCATATCCTCTTTGCCTCTATACTATACATTGTCCAATGTAGGAACATACACTACACAAATGAAAGATCACCTCCACACTATAATGTAATGGACAAAATGTTTCCTTAGAAAACCTTTTGCATTAATCTGGCCTCCCTTCTCATGCCTCGTCCTGCTCCGTTCACGTCACTATAAATGATCAGAGTTAGTGCGGTGGACGTAGATGTGCTGTGTGCGGTCGGGTTGTATGAATAACACATGACTACGTTTGTGGGAACGCTCACCAGGACTTTCAGGTTCTCTTCAACCCGCGCTGCTTTTTCTCCCTTCTGGAACATGGTGGCGGTTAACCATAATGATTTCCTACCTCGAGGTGCTACTCGATGCAGTTGCCACGAGTGATTCACTATAATGCGCAACGCACGGACAAATCTCCAAAGGTCAAAAACAAGTCTTTAAAATGTCTGATTGACGGTAGCGCTCTTGCACATATTTTGGGGATTCATTTGGATTATGGCATTTGTCCCAATTATTCTCTTTATATTGCATTTTCCATGTTTTTCTTGTTATATCTTTAATGCAAATATATAATTGATGACTTTCCAACTCACTTAGCGTATAAGCAATGAGCCGTGGCTCCATGTTTGATGTGTGTATCCCCAGCGGAGCTTCTTTTCGTATTTCTATAAATACATGCAGCCGCATTCCTGCCCGTGCGCCATTCTTTTCCTCTCCTATACAGCATTGTCCCCATGTAAGACAAACCATCCGAGTTGCCCACCTCCTTTTTTTCTTTTCAATCCGAAACAAAACACAAAAATCTAATCGTATTTCATCAAGAAGAAAGGTAATTAAGGTAATGAGGTTTTTTTGCAAAGCACTGAAACACGGCAGGCACAGGGAAAGGCATCACTTGCTATGGTTCCTTTTAACACATTTGTAATTAAGGAGCTCACACAAGGCATCGGTGCCCGCATGTTTTCGGCCCACTCCTGTTAACAACTTGCATCCTCTTTATTGAGGAACACATTATGGCTTTACCTTTCAATTGGTGTTTGAAGGCTATTTGATCAGCAGGAGTGAATGGACATTGTGTATTTGGCTGCAAATTGTGCCTTTGAAATGAAGAAGTAGATTTAGAGGAATTCTGACATTGTACTAAGAGAAGCAAACTTAAAAGCAAATACCTGTATAGATAAATGTCAAACCTCAATATGGTCTCCTTTAGTATTTCACAAATGGCGTTTGGTATTTGGAGTTGATTAGCTCATCAGACATTTTCAAAGCGGTTTTCTTTTTTTTCTGCAAAGTCAAGTCGTAGTGTCTGAAAATGAATACCAATCAGTTCATCTTGGCTTTTCACTGTAATTTCTTGGCTCAAAATTGGATGGCATGGACATATTTTGTCATTTTTTGTTCAGGACTATTACAAGTATACATCTGTATGTACTTACCACAAATGAGGTACAAATAAGAAGCAGGTGAGGGACAAATAAAAATCTGTTATTTTGACAAAAATAGTTCAAATAAAAGACAATCTCACGTACAGAATCCAACTTAGTATTTGAAAAGTGCCTTTCCGGTTTTCTGTTAGCTGCTTCACAAACCCCTCAGCTGCCATGTGCATGTTACACACACACACCAAATAAAATATAAACTGAATATATGAATGCAGAAATGTGAATAACTGCATTTTGAATCCGCTGCTGTGGGGATGATAACTGGCCGCAAGGCTTCACATAAACACTTAACTGTAGCTTTTTCCTCTCTGCTGGGGTGAGTTACATCACCAGAGAGCTGGAGGATGGAGGAAACCGAATCAAACCTCGTCCCTCCGAGTGTTTCCCAGCATGCACGGGCGCAAAACCTCTCTGATGCCACTTTGAAGGCTAGAACCAATTAGGGAATCATTCTAATGAGGAGCCTCTAAGTGCACGTCTTTTGTTACTCGGCAGCTGTCTAATTGGAGCCGGTGTATTTTCGAAGGGCGTTTGAGACGAGGGCTGATCTAAAATACCCACGGTACACTTTTGGATCAGCGACCTGCTCGCGGCAGACATTTTGAACACATATAGCGCCTTGCATGTACCGAAGCTTTTTTGAGAAGAAAAAAAATGTTTTAATGGAGGGACTTATTCATGGTATATCACAAAATGAATAATTCCCAGGCATATCATGTGTACACAGCTGAAAAATACTGCCTCACCTGGGGCAGCTCCTAACCTTGCTGCAGCTGTGAAGGAGTTTTACCTTAGGGTATAGGCTCGGCAGATCCAGGAATGGTTGACTTGCCGCACAGCTGCTGTATATACGGTGCGGTTTTTAGAGCAGTCAAAGTCGAAGCCGTATCGACGCTTACACGCTGTTTTCCGAAAGGAATGAATAGCATTGCTATCGAAACAGCTGCTTCTTTGAAAGCATTTGCATTGATGTTTAAAAGCTTTGAATGGGTAGTTCTGAGTCATAGAAATTCATCCGGGCTTTTTATCCGTCCACTCTTTAAATATTATATTTCCTTTTATTTGTTCTCATTTTTAATGCACCCTTTTATTGTGGTCTGTGATGAATAAATCATACCTCTGCTGTCCAGGGGGAGAAATATGTTGAAATTAATGTGCTCTTCCTTTTTCTCTGTTTTGTCTCCTCACAGCTCCCTTGACTGACAAGGCGCCAAAAATCCTTTCCCCTTCGGAGGGCCAAATGAGCGTCATCGAGATGGCAATAGGTAAGGAGGCGTGTTTTATTCCCCATACCGCCGGCTTATTTTCTCTCTGTTGCTGGAACACGTGCTGTCGTACTTATGGAAGAGCCAATTCCATCAGAGTCGGAGCTTTGTTCGGAGCAATATCTTCATGTTGATCATGTTTTAGTAAGTGTCCTCCCTGTTTTTCGATCTGCTCCCGTTTGCTGTCAATGCGAATTTATTCTCTTTGTTTACCTGTTGAGCTGATAGAACACATGCTATGACGTTTCATACGAAGAGCTCAGGTTGAGCTACATCTCCTTACCTAGTATTTTAAGTAAAACATCTGGCTGGGAAGGTAAGATTCCACCTCACAGCTGGAAGCCCAAGAACTAATGGCAGTTTCAAATAAAAAAAATAACAAAAGATGCTCAGCAGTTATAATGGCTCTTCTGTTGTTTTAATGGAATTATTACAGTGGCTGAATTGACCATTTACTTTTTAAACCTCATCCCTTATTTTCCAATTGATGGTGTCGTGGTCCCCAGTATTTGATATCAAAGTTCAAATTGAGTGAAATTCAATTAGACAAAACCATTGGCACCAGTTGCCAGAGTTACAAACACTTTTGCATTTGCACCGATCTGAGGTTTGAACTAACAGACGCGCTCAGGACAAGACTTTCATTTAGGTCTGTTCTCTGTGCCCTTTTTGTGAATGGACCTTCAGTCTTCCTCTTGTCGGAGGAAAAACATCAGATGAGTCATTCGGCACATTTGTGTATGAAAGAGAGAGTAAATTCAGTGGTTTTGAAAGCCATGTCCGCCGCCTTTTCTCTTCGCTCTGACTGGAGTGCCTCTTGGTTGTAATTGCACTGATCACATCTATCTCTGTCGTCTTGTGCAGCATCGAGATTGCCGGTGTTTGTTCATCTCTAACGAGCCCGTAATGACTCCAAGTGCCAGCGTACTTCTGAGGAAACACACGTACCTTCAAATTCATGACGTTAGCGTTACTTCAGATGATTGCCTCCCATCTCTGCCCCGCGAGGCCGCCTTAGAGCAGTGTACTGCTCCGTTTGCCTTACCAGCGTTTGATGCTCCGGGGCTCATGGGAAAATTCCCGCTTTGCGCCTTATTGGACGAGAGCCCAGCTGTTGGTGGGAAGGGAAAATGGGTCATGCTAGAGACTTCCTTTGAAGCCAATTCGTAATGGGCGACAAGCACAACCGGCTCGTAGAGGTAAAAGGTGGCAATCAGAGAATATACCCGATTGATTGTACCTTTTTAAATTGAGGACTTTCCTCATCTGATTAGGTGCTTGATTTTGGATGATGGGGATTTACAAAACCCATTACCTGATGGAGCACGCAATACTAGTCCAAAGACACACGTGCTGCTGTTCATGTTTCAGGGTTGAATTTCTTGACTTAACTCTGTCTTTTCAGCTTCTGTAAGCTATCTAGACCTCCATCCCCCAAATGTGTCGGATTCGATTTTCCTTTTCCGAGTTTAGGTTGTCCACTGGATGAGGAGTAGTAGAAACGGTCTGTTATGCTCCTCCTTCACCTCAGCACCCATTGATATTCTACGCAGACTCAGCACCTCTGTGTACATAATAGATGAACCTATTTGATCCTCTGCCTGTACAAGCCCCTATGGCTTCCTCTCAGTGTTGGGCTAGCATGCTCTTGTCGTCCACAGAGTCAAACGCAGTGTGGCAGTTTTGGGCGGAATTTTGATATTAGTACTCATGAAATATAGAAGCGTAAATGGCTTCGGCTGACAGTTAATCAGGCAGGTGAGCGGGAGAGTGCGGGAGGAGTGGGGAACGGCGACTGTTCTGGAACTCGAGGGACGCGCCCCAATTAATCGGCACACGTGGTCCGTGACCCGCTCCCCGTTTTGTCTCCTAATGGATGTGGCTCCTCAGTTATAATTGATTCAAATGCTTGATTAATACATGTTGAGTAAATGCACTTCCCAGCCTCTCGCTGGGGCGTGCCTTTCTCCCGCGCTCTCCGTGCGACAGATGCCTCACATTCTTTGCGCTTTAAGTCGGACTGACAGCTCAATGCGCTGCTTCCACTCAGTCTTGTGCAGATGCGGAATAATTTTCTGCAGTCAAGCCGAGCGGACTAACCGCAGTGCGAGTCTGTTTCCAGAGTGCTAATGTGCTCAATTTTTAACCACTTGGACAAAAGGGTGATTTATTTTCCTCAATGCGGGAGCGTGTTTGTGCCACTTGTATGTTCTTGAACACAATCCCAACCTGGGATTGGACAAACAGAGCTGCTTCTTCAGCTTTTGTTCTGCTGCCAGGTTTGATTTGTTTCAATGCCGGTTTATTTATGCAGGGCTGACGTGTCACCTGCTGCCTTTCGCTTGCCTACCTATCTTGGCTTTTTTATTCGGAGGTTAGATGGAATATACGACCATGGCGGCGCTCCGTTTGTGAGGTTCACGCCGCGGATACCCAGCGGGTTCCCCTGTGATCTCGATTGGCTGTTAAAACTTCATAGCTTTCAACTGCCTTCTTCCTCGAGATATCGCACTTCATCCCCTTTACACTTGACATTACGACACCGTGTTTTCTGAAATTGCAGCCAAGAGGAAACAAGGTGATGGAGTCTGAGCCTCCTCGCAAAATACACTATTAAGCTTCCACTTGAATGCTTGGAGAAGCCCATCATTTCTCTGTCAAGCTGTTGCGGATCATCTGTAGCATTCAATGCATCGCAAGTGTTGTTTTGTGTTAATTTAATTGATTCTCTATTCCTCTCCTCCCAAAACGGTCTTGTTTTCTTCCTCCTGTGCCTCACTTAGTTATTTGCTGTGTTTGCGACAAGCCTTATTGAACCCTGCAGGGGGTTGGAACACAATTTGTTATTTTCCGTCAAAGAACACCAACTAAATGTTAACACAGGGAAGGGTCGAAGGTCACAGATGCATCCTTTCTTGCTGTCCAGGGCCAAATTATCTCAAGATAACACTGATGCTTTTGCTCTTGCCTGAACTAGATATCTATTTTTTAATTTGGGATTGACAAATCCTTTTTGGTGCAATCATTGGCTAAATTGAAAATCTTTAAATGCACTGCAAAAATTCCCAGAAGAGTTACAGCAACATATCAATGCTCGAGATGAATGGCAGCCTGATATTTTTGGCCGTGTAGTGTACACTCATTCCACTATGGGATTATAACAACAGCATTGTGGTTAATATTACAAATGAGCAAGTTAAGGTTTTTTATGTTTTTATGTTTTAGCTGCAGTAGAAGATCCAAAGTATTCATCCCACTCCGCTGATGCGTAAAACAAAAGGCATTTTGTGTAAATCTCTTAGTTCTAGGCAGCTTCTATAACAATCTGACAATCCTCTGAGGTTGGAGCTTCCTCATTTGTCGGTTGGTGAATAATGATGGTGTAAACTGGAAATTGGTCTTCAGTCGCTCGTCAGAAGGAGTAGCATTGTATAATGATACAGTATGAACTGAGGCCACGTCAGAACAAAGCCATCATTACCCTGAATTGACTTGCAGACGCATCAGTTTAGAAAATGCAGTCCTTTGGTAATGAGGAGGTTAGCACATCAATGTTCTGTTGTTTTGGTGCGGGTCAGGTTGTTATGAGACTCTCATTTCCTCTTAGCTGACATGTAAGCCTTCACATTAACGCAACAGTAAGTTTGCACTTGTGTGGTTTTTTGTTCTTCCTTATCCTCTGCAGTATCATTAGGAAGAAATGATGAAGCGCACAGAAGCAGACAGAATGTCACCTTTCACCACATTGTTCCAATGCAACAAATGGACTTGAAAACTTTAACCTTTACGTAACCTTATCAATCCATGAATGTCAAATAATCCCATTATCCTGGAGCCGATTTCTTCCAGTATCTTTATGGATTTGATCTTTTCAGGATCTAATGGTTTGGGTTCTTGTTGCATTGATTAAGGCGCCTTCTTCAATACGTAATTATTGATGTTGATGTGTTGCATGTTCTATTGACAATCGGCCCCACCATGGCACAGACAGGTGTATGCGGTCGATCATGTTCAAGGTAGATACCAAGAGTTCTGGGGTAAGGCTGTAGACGTCGTCAGGAAGACCTGATAATAACTTAAGAGTTTATTGATTTATTTGTTTAAGAAGTATTTAACTCCAATGAAACCTGCATTCCTTTTGTATCCTTTTTATTCAGATAGGCTGTGCACTTGTATTAATGTACCAAATTTCAAACAGGCTATTTTAAGTGCCTTACATAATGCATTGAATACAATTAATGTTTCAACAGCTCCAGGCGGGTAAGGTGGCGCACTGTCTGTCTGTTGGACATGGATTAGAAATACTGGACCAAATATACATAATGCTACAATAAAGGTAACTTTGAAATAAAAACCCTAAAGCATTTGAGCCTATAACCAACTCAACTTGACTTGGATGTGTGCAGAACTTTATTTTTAATGAGGCTGCTTGTACTCCGCTCACTTGAAAAGCAAACCTGGAACCAGACTCGAGTTTAGAAAGCCACTCACCAGCCTTAATGGCACGGCCACAGACAGCATATGCTGATTTTTCCTTCCTACCAAAATGTTCTATTAAAAGCATCTTAAAAGCATCCCTCGCTGCAACGCGGCAACCTATGTGTTATATTCGGCCCATATGGAGTGGTCTCGTGCTTTTCAGCTCGAAAGCTGTCATCAAAACACAAGAAAAAGAGTCGCCCACAGGCGAGCCTCAGTAACACCTATCCCCAATTTCGCACACCTACACAACAGCCATCCCTCGAAATGTCACTGGCTCCGCGGAACGCTCCATCGACGGCAAAGGTTCAGAGGCCCTGGGATCAATATCACATCATTTCTCTCAATTAGGGAGCATATTTATTACCCTCAAGTTATTGTACATCTGCGAGTGATCCTATCTGTATTCCTGGCAAGTCTCCAGATGAGTCGAGGCCCTGCGGGGAGGGGACGAAGCAGTGAGATAAAGACGAAGAGAGAGGAGGAAAGAGAATGAGAGAGAATTTAAGGTGTGGGGGAGTGGTGAAGGAGATCATTTAAGATTCACAAAGGGGATGAAATAGCGCGGTGTCCTACCTTGAGTTATTACAGATGAAAGCGGATACAAGACGGCCCGCTGTCCCAAATGGTTACCGTACCCGGCAGCGGGGATGAATAAATCGTGACGGTCATACTACAGGCAGGGTTGTTGGTGGGGATTGGAAGGGATTCTTGGCAAACGGGCGCCCCCATTAGTGTTTTACATAAGTGCGGTAATGAGGGGGGGAAGTGGGGGGGGGGGGGGGGGGGGGGGGGGGGCGGCGTCTGTGCGAGCGCTTCCTCCTGACACTAGATGGGCCCGCTGGACCCGGGGGAGACTTTACCCGACACCTTGAGGAAATTCCCCGCAGCGCAGCCATGCTCACACTTTGGATGGTGATTGACCTCTAAACGTCACGCTATCTATAGCCTCTGCTTCCGGTCTGCGGCCCCCACCTGCCTCATACCTGGCCCCCGCAAACGGAAAAGGAAAAATAGCTAATGGCAAAGTAATTGCATGAAACATTTGCCAGGTATTAAGATACACCGCCTTCTGTTTGTGTTAGCTATACTTCCCCTCTCTGGGTGGACCTATAAATCATCGAGTGGTCCTTGGCATGTGGTTTACAGGAAGTCTGGTGTCTTGAATTTTTCTCTTTAACTCTTAAAGAGTTTCTGCATTTTACTTGAGTGTCGGCACTTGTGAAGGTCAGTAGACTTCGGCCGATGTCGGAATCATTCAGCAGATCAATAGATTATATGACCATTAGAAGGGGACTCTCGATGAACGCCAGCTCGTGGTTTCGGCGCCTTTCGACCACACCAGCTGATTTGGGTCGAGTGGCGGCGAAAGCCGCTTTGATTGGTTGTGAATCCCTCGGCATGCACTACGTCCTCATTTTGCTCCTTTCTGCCCTCCCGCTGCTCTTTCTTGCTTGTGCCTGCACGCTATGTTCGCTCTGTAAGTTCAGAACGACCTTGTGTTGCAGTGCATTGCCGTGATTGGTACTCTGCAGCTTTCGGGTTGGTTTTTCAGCACAGTGTAACTTTAAATTCGGCACCTCTCCAAGCGCAGTCTGTGAGGTTTTTCCGTCCAGCTGTTGCTCCACCAGCAGCTGTCTACTACAGCTAGAATTTAAAATTGAAAGCACTCCTCCTCCACTCGCACACATCCGTCCCCATTTTCTCATGCTCCTTCCACTCCCGTCAGGTATCGGTAGCTTCTGCACTGCAGCAGCTCCAGACACCCAGCCTGAGTGTCACCTTAACTCCAACACCTGCATATGGATTACCAGCAGCAGGAACTCACTCGCTGGTTCCTTCAGAGCTGTGTGAGGGCCACGTGCTTTAAAATCAAACCCACCTTTTAGTGTGACAGTTAGGCACAGCATTAGAGCCATTAGACTAGCCCTCGGTTTAACCTCGGCACAGGGGGCCGTTATTCAAATTCCTCCACCGCCAGCAGGTGGAGGAGACATTAATTTTCTCTGATGACTCGAATATAAGCTTTTCATTCAAATTTCTTAGGTTGCTTGATGCGTTTTATTCTGCAAAGTTATGTTCCCTCTCTGGATTTAACACCGGAAGGCCAAGAGAAGCGGAGCAGCTTGCATTTTTATTTTCCCCAGAATTTATCAGCCTCTCTCGGGAAGCCAGTTCCGCCGCACAAACCGCAGCCAAAATGCAAACCCTGCAAACTTCCCCTTCATCCTCACTCCCTTGACCGTGCACGTGTGTTGCCTGGTTGAACTAATTGCCCTCGCTGTGTTTCCAGCCAAACAGGTGGCCATATTGGTTTCCTTCCGGCTGTCTTCATGTGACAGTGCATCCAGGTTGGAAAGAGATGACAGTGTCCCCTCTCTGCCCAGAGCGTGACCTTGGTAGGGCGACGCTCCCTCTGCACTGTCTTTGATCTCACATTGGTCTTTGGGGCCAACTCCTGATTGTGCATTAGTTGTTGTTGTGTGTGTGTGTGTGTGTGAGAGACATAGAAGGATAGAGCGACTCTCTGATGTCTAGCCAGAAAGCGAGAGGGCCGGATCACGGTCAGGAGGGGATGGAGATGTCAGTGGCAACAAACTTTGGCAAGTGACACGTGAGACCACAGACGTATGATGTCACCATACAGCACACACCCACACCAACATACAGATACTGTGTGCCCATACGCCCACAACCCAATATTCTTCATACAAGCAGAAACAAGCTAACACGTGAACACACACATAGGTCTCGCGTAGCTTTAACCACCTCACACCATCACCTCGAGGGGTTGGTGCATGCTAAATCCCCCTGATATGGTCTCCCTCCATGCAAATCCAGTATTGGTGTTCTCTTTGTCGGTCCATTGTATATACAGTACACCCTCGGTTTGCTCCGTGGGCGGTCATGCTACAGGGGAAAGGAATGTGTCAGATAAAAATGTCCTTGATATTTGCCTCTTAACTGCAATGAGTCCGGCAACACCCTGTTTGAGAGCCGATTATGATATGCTCAAATAGACCCTATTCCTCTATGCAGACCAGAATAGAATGAATCAGATTGGATCATTTGTGGTTAAAAAAAACTAAGGAGGAGGAGGACTGTGGAGTAGGTGCTCATGGACATCTTCCTTTGCAAAGATTGTGTTAATTGTTAAAACTTGTGAAAAGGGTTACACAATGGATGTTTGACTATTTCCTTTTGTAGTTTTCTCTAAAGGGAAAAAGAAGTAGGTTAGAAAGTTATGCATCGTTCAAATTCCTTAGATGCTGATATTTTAAAAGTGTGTCTAGTGCATTGCGGGAGAAAAGACTCAATACCACATGCAAAGAAAGCAGTTCTATAGGGTATACTCAGTATATAGCCGAGGAAGGTCCTCCCAGAGGCTTCCCGGTGAGTCACCAGACGTACTTGCCAATGTAAAATTCAAAATTGTTCCTTCTCAGTTCATCGCTTCCGGAAGGGACAACAGTGTTACCCACAATGAAACCAAAGTGCCCAGAAAATCTTTTGTTGCCATAAGATTTCCTTTCCCCCCCCATGGTTCCTGGTGAGAAACCGCAGTCTGAGTGCCAGCTGTCTTGGCAGCGCTCTGGTTTAATCTCTGAGATTCAGGCTAACCGCAACATGGAAGCCTCCCTCTCTTCCTTGATTTTTATATCGACAGCAACATACTTGTTTTTCAGAGGACTTTTTGTCTTTCGGTCGCTGTAGCTGATGCAAAGACATCAACAACAGATTCTTCTTTCAACTGTTCTTCTTTGTACATAATTGTCCCTAACGCGAGAGACAGTATACTTCTTTTTTTTTAATCAAATGCAATGTCTTTATTATTTGAAAATGTTCCTGAATCATTCGAAATACAAGTATTCCAAACACTCTCCTAAGACGAAGGATAGATGACAAACTACTTGTAATTATGTGACTGCGCAAGGTCCTTTGAGGCAGTTTTGTTAAGTGTAAGCAAATTAAAACCACTTAGTCATGGTTAAGCAAAAGGTTGTCGTCATGGTAACATGGTTCCATGAGGTTCCTCCGTGAAACGGATCACGTTTCACTGCCTCTAACTTCCCCCTCTTGCCCCATCTCTGAAACTCATATATTTACACAAACAATGACACAGTTACAAAGGCATTATAGTCCAGATCATTGCTATCACTCACACAGAGTTCCTCCGATTGCCAGAGTGGTTTGGGAGTATGGTGGGTGTCAAGATTTCTCCAGACACACTATGCGAGGGATCAAAACTTAGTTACAAAATCACCCTCACACACACACACACACACACACCACCAACCAGCAGTCAACTAGAAGTCAAGTATACAGAAAAGCCAAACCCAACCCAAAGGCTTTCATCTTCTACAGCATCCCCTTCGGTGGTTGAATACGAAGAATACACTAAAAACACGAAGAGTGCATCTTCGTGATATCACATGCATTTGTACGTGGTAATTAAGTCCTTGCAACTTGCAAAAATATGAACTGTTATCTCCCGTTGCCACTTTAGGCCGTCAATGTGCAAAAGTGCAGAGTGCAGCCTGAAGAAAAAGCGTAAAAGTCAGCGCAAATACTGCAAAGTTACACCAACAAACATCTTGAGTTTAGCTGATTTGGCAAGAAGAAGTAGAACTTTGAAAAGTTGAGTCGCTGTGGTCCTGCCTCTATTTTTCACACAAAAACATCTATGTATTGTCAATTAGTTCTTGACGGAGAGCTTCATTGAGGCCAAATTTGGGATTGTATTTGATGCAATCCACCCCTAAATATTAGCTCAACCAGCTAATGTTGATTGGAAATCTGTCGGCACAATTAGTTAGGAGGACTCGTTGAGTACAGTTTCCCCTGAATAAACTTAATTCAACCCTTTACTTGCAAGAAGCAGGTGGCACTGATATTTAACACAGTTTTTCAGATGTGTGAAGGAAAAACAGCACTAACCCATCAACACCAGGCAGCTTCACAGTCCCCAGGCGGCGAAGTTGATTGCTGCCGAGTCGCCCCTGTGTGTGTTTGTGTGTGTGTGTGTGTGTGTGCGTGCGTACGTGTAGATTGTCCCAGTTTAAAAGACCCAGAGCTATGACTCATCAACTAATAAAGCAGGAGCCGAAGGGGAGTGTGTATGAGAGCGAGCAGGAGATGCCTGAGTTACAGCCTGTTTCAGTATGCGTTCATACATTTTGTAGGTGTACGTGCACTTATCGTTTAATGTGTGCAAAACTGGAAAAGGGAAGCACAGCGAGAGGGAACCGTGGGGGCCGTTGTGTTAGTGCTTTCATTACTGCACCTGCACACATGCACAGTCTGTGTTTCGCTTACCCCCCCCCCCCCATTAGTTGGCACAACAGATTGCGTTAAGATGCATACACATCCGCTTTATTTCCCATATCAACTTTAAAGTGTGCGTGCGTGTCCTCATTCGTCCTCACTGTGCTGTCGCTCCATTTGTCTCTCCTGAGACGTCAGAGGCAGCGCAGTCAGCGCAGCGTTATGAGCAGCTGTGGGTTTGCCAGTTCATGTTTATGCTCGTAACATTTTGCGTCTTTATGTTGAGGCTACATACTGTAGATGGCTGCTACTGGACTAATGGGGACAATCCTTTATGCTGCTCACTGTTTGTTCAGTTGCTGTTTATAGTTCAGGCCGTATTTCCTGTGTGCACCAGCAGATTAGCATAGTAATTTTGTCAGGTCTTCAGCCTTGAATATTTTGATTGCATCTAGAAATATAATCATAAATGTAAGCCGGTAAAGATTGGCAAAAACAAAGGTTGTGTGTGTGTGTGTGTGTGTGTGTGTGTGTGTGTGTGTGTGTGTGTGTGTGTGTGTGTGTGTGTGTGTGTGTGTGTGTGTGTGTGTGTGTGTGTGTGTGTTTGAGTGATTCACAGTCAAAAAATGTCATGAAAAATAGGTCTGAAAATGATTAGGTCAAAATAATCTTGCTGGAAAGTATGTTAAAAAATGATTGGTTGCAAAATGTTTTTGTTTTTCAAAAGTGGACAAAATCGTGTTTTACCAAAAAATTGCGAGTAATCTAATTAGACGCATTTTAATGCTATGATTTACTTTTTTGTAGAGTATAACCAAGGAGAAGTGTGTGCCACACCAACAATTCTAGGGTACAGTGAGCCGTCATTGAAACTAGTAAATACATTGAAATATGACCAAGCTCTGCTTGGAATGACATCCAATATGCGCCACCAAATAATATGGTGAATAAACTTCACTTGCAGTTAGTTCATATACTGTATAAATGTAATGTAATTTGACCAGATTGATAATTGCTACTTGCTAGTTACAAACTCTTACAACACACACAAATATTACCAACTCCTGTATTTCCAACATGAGTGGAAGATGGCATTACTGACAGCAGAGAAGCCAAATATCACACACACACACCGACGCACGCACACACAGCAGAGGGCCTCGATTCACTGAATTTGTCAGAATAGGTTTTGGCTTGTGCTGTATTGATTTTGCTTTGTCAGACAATATGTCCAGGAGACACATTCTGACGGGCTGTCGTGATTGTTCAATTCAAACTTGACTTTTACCAACTAATATGTGCTTATTTTCAATACAAATATTGTACGTAAGAGCTGTAAAATGTTGCTGTCCTAATGGTGGCTCTGTGCTAATACTGTACTTAAGTTACATTACACACATTACTGTACATGCTGCTGTACAAAGGAACCGTTTCCTCTGCAGCAGTACAATAATAACCAGCTGCATGTATATTTGTCACAGGCTGGAGGATTCAGCGTTTGGTAAACAATCCTCCTGTTCCTTCAATGATTATGGTCACGTATCTGGAGTGCGTGCAAATCAACGGCATACACCGTGTGTGCGCACCAACGCGTTGGCTTTTTATTTATGCCTTTACCCACCGAAGTGGGTGACTCATCATCCGACAGTTGGAGCCAACGCATGCCCAGAGGCACGGTCGGTAAACACTAAGTCCAATTGGATCTTGCCGTTCACGTGTGTACGTGTCTGCGGGGTCACCGCTGTAATCGAGGCGGCTGCACGCGCGCACAAAGCCGCGTTGCATATTCATTTCTCCGTGTCATTCCTTTCATCGCTTTTTCGTGCCGGATCTACGCTCGTTCAACAGCTGTCAATCTGCCAGCACCCGCCCCGTGGTGCTTTGTGGGGTGAAATGTGTGAGTGAGATCACTGGGTTAGATACAGATTCAGAGTTTGGTGGAGAAGGGTAGACGAACGCCACGGGTCGGCTTTATATATTGGCCACGGGGGGCTGGTTTCATATTACACTGTAATGGTATTGGTTCAACCCACTTAATGAGTCACATCATTTCTCATGTTCAAGTGAATTAAATGATAGGAAGGAACGGTTGAGTTAATGACTTTCGCTTTGTGTATATTGCCATTGCCTTAAGCATCAGGGAACTGCTCCGTTATGGGCCCGAATGCAAAAAGGTGTGTTTGCTACGAGAGAAGCACTGGTTTGAAGTCCAAAAGGAAGACTTACCAGAGCAGCTGGGGGCCCAAGCCCAAATTTAATGAAGCATGCTTTCCCATCTTGTGTTATATACAGTCCGTGATAGAGCCCCACCTTTACATACATATGGATGAATCTGCCTCCTCTGCATTGGGACTTTACCTGTTTATCATTTTTCCCTCGTAGCTGAATTAGCATAGATTACCATTAAGATTTTAGCCCCCCTTTTGTGCTCATCCTCAGGTAGATTATGAATCCTAAGGAGGGGATTGTCTTCAAAGCGGGAGAGCCAGCTCGCTTTCCACTGACCATTGAGCATCGCTCCCAGGCTTCAGTGGTTTGGGTATTTTTGGGTCTCACTTTTAGGGAATTTAAGTTTTGCATGTCCTACTTACTGCATTCCCCAAAGTGAACTTGAGGCCTTTTTCAGCCTGATCCAGATTTTCCTCTCTCTCACTGTCCTCCTCTCTCGTTCCCTCTCTCACTCTTTTCCGACTCCCTTCGCCGCCATCTGTTCACGCTTGTGGCATCTCTGTATCTGTCTTCCCCCCCCCGTCTCCCCCCCTGCCATATTTCACTGTTCTCCTCTCAAATCCCTCCCAACATTTTATCCCTGCTCCCTCTTGTGTAGCTTTCCTTTTGCACCCTTTCCCCATGATTGTATCTCATCATTAACAGCCTCTGTGGCAAATTCCTCACTGGCGTCCATAGTTTCTCTTTCACTCGCTCCGGTAGCAATCGACAACCATCATTCTACGCGTGTACCTGTAATGGGATTTCTCTCAGTGACACAGAAGTCTGCTACAAGACATATTTATGGGAATGACTGTGCCCGTTATGTGGAACAGTGTTTCCCATGTGGGGAAACAGCCAGTGTCTCTCTTTAAGTCACCATCTCCTCAGCTTATCGATACAGTTATTCAGCCTGTGACTGTTTTGTGCCGCTCTCCCCGCTCTCATCAACCTATTTTCCAGATGCAGCAAGCTTAAATCGGCAGGAGACTGCACAGAGGTGCAGACCGACCGAAGTTTGCAACTATCTGGTGGACATAGTGCAGCATTTAGCTGCTAAATGACGGGATATTTCCCTCAGGTCTAGGTGGAGATTACGTTACATTCAGGCCGAGACAGAACGCAGCAAAACGGGGAGAGAGTATTGCATTTATTTAATGGGGTCCGCCAGAACACAGGCCTAGTTCTCCGATGAGACAGCCATGCTTTTCATGGGCCTGCAATTGTGGAGTTTTTCTGACAGCCGTCTGACAGAATCTCCTCACCGGAGCTTTAAACACACGGGTTCCGATCAACGCCTTTTGTCCGGCGTGGCCTCGGTAAAATCACAAGCAGAACCGTCACCACCACTCTGTGTTGAACAGAGTTGACAGTGAACGACATTCATCTAATTTCTCTTTTCATTTTTCATCAGCGAAACGCCTTGTTGCATCAATTCTCGCTTTTCGTGCCTCGCTTTTTCTGAGGGAACGTGGCGTTTTGACGAGTCAGCGGATACTCATTGGCAGGTACCCCTGATCCATGGTGCTGGACGGTGTCCGCGTCTCGCAATCGCATGCTTTACAACCTGCAAACTGCAGATGCAGTTGCCATGGAGATTCCTCCTTTTTTTTCTCCTTCTTTTTTTTTCCCCCAGTAGTGAAATGCGGTCAGCGCCTGAAGCAGGAAAACGAGTGTGTCAACTTGCGTAAAGGCAAAGAGCGGCCCAGTGGACGGCTTGAGCTTCTTTGTCCATTATGTAGATTTGTGTGCCCTCCTCCCCTCCCCCGCCTGCCAGTCAACACCCTTTTGCAGTGTCTGGCTTTGTCTTGACCCTCACAGCGTGTTGACTGGAAATTGATGGGTGCTCTTTATGTGTTGCTCGCCCTGCAACATCCGAGGCCTGTGTGCGGTGGTTTTCCCCGTCGGAGAGGCTTTTGAAGGCTGTGAAATCTGCCTCTCGGCCAGATGTATTTGTGTCATGAGGGATTAGCTGAGCGCCATGTTGTGTAATCTCAAAGCGTGCGCGTTGTGTGTATGAATGTCCATATGTGTGTGTGTGTGTGTGTGTGTGCATTTTCATGCGTGCTGGCACCTCGATTGAGGCAGTTTTGTTAGAGAAGCGAAGACTATTGTTGCAGCACTCACGTCCATCACAAAGTGTACAAGTAAAGCAGCATTAAGAAGTTCCCCCTCGTGGATTTCTGGGAAAAAAAGGTACCGAACAGACTGTCGGTGAACATGCCGTCTGTTGGCCACCAATATATTTGTATCCTTTTAATTGAAAGGCAATGAGATAACAAAACGTACAATTTCCAATAAAAGAGTGTTCACGTGGACTTTACCTCGCATAACCTTTCACCGGCTCTGCTGTTCTCTCTCAGGCTTTTATGCAGCAGCTCACTCTCCCACACACTCTCCCACCTCTTCCTCTTCCTCGGGTTCTTGCCATCTGCAGTAACATTAAGTCTGTTTTTTGTTTTTTTTATCATCACGGGGCTAATCATCAATTACACATGCAAGTGAAAATCTGCGCACAACTCAACGGACTGCACTTCCACTGGATTTAGATGCGCACTGATGGTAATTATGGCTCCATTTTGTCATGCAGTGGGAAAGATAATGGTGTCTAATTTTTGTCCCCAAAACGTTGCTGTAATTATAGCCCAATGTTAATCAATTTCACCGCAGAGACAAACAATGGAGAACAAGCCGCTTATACCACCGAGGTCACAAAACAATAGCGATGAAAAGAAACTTGGCCAGTGGTTGTTTGGCACAACAGCTCCTGAAGCAGAGGGAGCGTTTGTGAATCGCCAGACATGCGTTCTAACCACCTCGCGTTCGCTTCTTTTTCTGCTTCGCAAATAAGCAAGATAAGACGGACATTTGTGTCGTCTTAGCTTCTTTAATGAAGCAACTTTCCTGACAGTTTTGAGTGTAACTGCGCAGGATCAGAAGTGACTACCTTGACATTTCAAGCTCGTGTTCGTGTCCAGCACATTTGTGCTGAGTAAACATAAAGCATAAAACAAGTCCACGTCTCGACCCTGGCGAGTCACCCCTACCACGCCGAAGGTCTCCATCACCTCAATCGGCCGCTAAGGACCGTCGCTTTCGCTTGGACGCAGACAAGGTCATTGTCCTGAGGTGCACTGGCGTGTGTTCACATCACAAAGCAACAGGGTCAGAGAGCTAATGAAACGGCGCAACAGAGAAATGGCGGTAACGGGTGATGAATATAGGCAACAATTAAAACGGAGGACCTTTGGGAGGCCTCGTCATGCGTATTGATTCAGATCGATTCGGTTGGCCAGTGTTGTGACACTCGCCGAGCGCTCCTTGGACATGCATGCGTCTCCATTTCACCTCGCATGATCAACGCACCGGCTGTCGCGCAGGGGGTGTGACGAGTAAGTCACCCAAGAACAATATCATCATGCAGGGGCGGGCTCGTCTTCACTGCTTTCTTTCCCATCGTAGAGCCGTCCCACTCACTTCTCATTCCCTGCACATCATTTCAGATTTCGCGGCACGTTTAGCATCCCAGTCAGTAGCAGTTCCCCCCTCCTCCCTTATACTGCACTCCACATTCAACAGTTGCATTAACAAAGTACAACAAAGCAGTCGTTCATAGTGATAATGGGAAAGTAGTGCCTGAGGTTTGTCTGCCAGCTGTACAAAGCATGTGTAATTTGTTCTGATGCTTGAGGCTGTTCTAGAAGATGAAAGTATAGACATTATAGTCTTTATTCACTCAGATGTATGTTGTTTGATTTGTCAGTTCTAGTGTAGTCTCGCTAGACATGATCCAGTAAGTTATTAGATAAATAAAACAAATAACATGACACGGCATACATTTAATGCATCAATTACCTTGGGGTGTCCACAGCTTTCTCTTGTGCCTTTGTTGAAACCACACTGCATTTCTTGGCTTCTGCTCCTGGTCAGAAGTCCCCCTCGGTACATCACAGCTCCTTCCACCTCCTTCCTCCTCAGGGATAAGAAATCAGTGTTGATGCAAATGCATTTTGTTGACACCTGTTGCTTTCAGGTTCAATAAAAAGAGAAACTTGGTTTACTGGGGTTGCTGTGTGTTAAAGTCTATAAGAGGATTGTTGGAGATCTGGAAATGTCAAAGTGAACCAGTTTCCTCGGAATAATAACAGTGCTCCTGCAGTATGGTGAAATATGAACAACGTTCTTATTATTCAGCACAAATGCAAAGAAAACAAATGAATGGAAAAAGCAGCTGATTACACAGTGGTTTCTTTGGAGAGCAAAATGTTTATCAGGCTCGATCAGTCCGATAATTCGGACTGCTCATGTTGTAATAACCTTCTTTGGAGATAGTGAGCAAACAAACACATTTCCAATTAACAGACAATAGGTATTACCAAAAACGTGCAACTGTAATCTGGAGACTGATAGGAGATTGTTTGAAATTTCAAAGGGTCGGCCAGTTTTTGGAGCTAATGAGATTGTAAGGACTCAGTAAAGTGTGTCAGTTCAAACCAAGAGATTGATGGACTCCTGTGAGCTTTTAACCGAAGTAGAATGCACACCATAATGGTAGTGCAAATATGCAAAGATATTTAAAGCCCAGCAGGAATAACTTTATGGATGCTAGTAATATTTTTCCAATGTAAAGGGTTTATTTCCATTAGCAGACCTTTCTCAACCAATGCTTAAAAAAAGACATGGTCGCTTTTAAAGTAAAACTGGAGACTATCTTGTACTTAGGTCCCACCTTTAAATGTGTGTGACACCCAATTGGGCCAGGGAAGTCTTCTGCTGTCTGATGAGGATGTTTCTAAAGAAATACAAAAAGGCAAAATCAGCACATGAAGGAAAATCCAAAATGTCAGTATACCCACCCGCGGCTAAAAGCTTTTTTAGCAGAACCATAAACAGTGTGTATTTCCTAACTGTGAGGATGGAGCGATAGTGGAGCAAACTGGGCTTTTCTGGCCGTCATTTCCACAACAACCACAACCACTGATTTAATGAGGCTTTGTAGTACCAAGGATCCTCCATCCGCATGAATTCCTCTGTCACACTGTTGGCAGCTCAAGGCCACTTCTAGAATAGATCATGTTTTGTCTTCAGAAAAGAGAATACAGAGAATGGTCTGTCTGCCTTAATTATACAATACAGGAGATGATTTTGAACGCTGCTTTTGTTAAATCCTTCACCGTACGCCATCGTCTTTGGTGTCGTTGCCAAGCCCGTGGTGTTTTGGGCTCTGTCATGCTCAGTAAAGAATAGTGCAGATGCTTGTTCTGAGAACAAGAACATCTTCATATTAATGCCTGCGTGTCGTAACTGCAGGATTAAAGGACACCATTAGCAGAGCACTACTTCACCTCGGTGAATAGTGACCCTTAGTCATTTTTCATTTGCCTCGCGGTGAAATTGATTGAATGCGGCCCGTTGAATGGAGAAGTGAGAGGTAAAGCAAATGATAAAACAACCATTAAAGGCTATTGGAAAAACTCCACACCAATCTAAGTGGATCGAGAGGACAGGTAAACACTTGAGGGGGGGGGGGGGGGGGGCTGGGTTTGTGTCCACTGCTTAATGAGACTGAATGCTGCTACTGAGAGCCGTCACATGTGCTAAGTGAGACGGTAGCTGAGGCGTAGATTTAAATAGATGAGTTAGAACAAACAAGCGCCCACATTTTTTCTGTCAGGGCTCATTCTCACTGCTGCTTATTGCTTGATTAAAACCCTGATCTTATGAGAGAGGCCTTATCAGGCTTCATATTAAACTCATTATGCCATCCAGCACGCATATAGAAAACGCTGTGATAATCCGGTGACATGTTTTCTGCATTTGTGTCACTGCTAATAAGAAAGAAAATACCTGACAACATTACCGGAGGGTAAGCTCAAATGTTTAATTGCTCACGAAAGAGTCTGAGGCAAACTATTGCAGACATCGTTAAATCCTTTTAACCCACCATGAGCTTTTTAAGCACACTCGTCTGGAACCCTTTGGTCCACTTGTCTGGCTGATAAGACCTTTTGTGAGACTATTTTTCATGTTTTACCAGAGACCCGGTGAGTGTCAGGGGTAATGCGCGTTGGCATTGATATAGGAGCCTGGTTCACAGAGATTACAGCGCGGTGGAGAAAAAAAACAAAGTTCCTCTTAGGAAAGTAGCTTTTTGTAATGGCAACACTTCATGTGAGATGAGAGGCGGTCCGTAGAGCCGTTTACTGTGAGATGGAAGCGCTGTTGGAAGCTTTGAATGTTTGTGTTAAATTACAATAAAGATTATTAACATTCTTTTTTGCTTTCACTCTAAATGGTGGAAGGGGATCAATTTTCTCACTGCTCTTCTACATTAACATAAAATAAATGTAAACAAAATGACATCATATACATGTAAAAAAAAAAAAATGCGTTGGAGAACAGGCTATTTACAGTTGCCCACCCACACCTAGCACCCATCTCTCCTCCATTGTCCTCTCCTCCTTCTGAGGGAGGACGTAGGCTGATACCTGACCTTTCGATGCACATCCCTCCCACATCCACACTCACTCATGCCCAGATGTATGTGTGTGCATCCTAAGCTTCAGAGCCAGGGGACCCTAAGAAGGCTTCAGCCCCCACTTGAAAGTCAGCCTCCTTGGGCCCCTGCGGTACCAGTATGGGAGATGCCTTCACCATGGAGCGGTTGACTCGGGTGTCGGGGATCGGTGTGTTGTCATGCGGAAGAGGAGGCGATGTTCTCTAACGCTTCACCCATTTTATTCTTCTCGTTGCCATCAGTCAAATGAAGACACATTTTTCTGCTTCTTCCTGCCGGAAGGACTTGCATCTGTAATAGCCTGCAATAGTATGAATTAGGGTTCAGGTGAGGAGGAGAATAAATGTGGCCTTAACCACAGCCATAAAAATGTCTTTTACCTTTCACACTTTACTAATTTCTCAAGCAGAATGCAATTACCTAGTCTCTTTTTTTCTTTTCCTAATGCTCTAAACAAATTATCCTGCAGATTTTCCCACACAAACCGCCGCTGTCTCCGTCTCCCTCATTAATTTGGGACTCACCACAGCTGAGAGCAATAATTGCTTTTTAGTATTTGTGGTGCAGTATGCTAGGGGCCTCATTTTCTATAAGTAGATAAGACTAACCACTGTGATGGGATCTCCATTATTAATGTCAGCGTTCACTGGATGTTGTGTTTGGGGATGTGAGACAAAGCTCCGCTAGAATTCACTATATTGACTTTTCAAAAATAGGCTGCTCATTGTCCAAATATTTATGGATGTGCATCCATGCAATGTCACTTGAGAAGCCGTTTGTGCATATGTGTGTGTGTGTGTGTGTGTGTGTGCATGCTTGTGTAATAGGAATATAAATACCAGGCTCTTTCTTGGCCTTTTCTGCTGCCTGTTCGCAGGTTACTTTGCTCAGCGGCCGCTTCACGACAATGAGAAGTGACACAGGAGAGAATACCTCTTTCATTTGTGGCCAGGCTCGGCCGGCTCCGCGAGGCCCAGAGCTGCGCAGTGACAGAGTGCTTATTTCTTTGAAAATGGTCCCCTAATCGTACTCATATACTTCACGCCCCCCTTCCATGTAATTTAACTCCGGGTCGCAGATTCAACCAGAGCTGCCGATCAACTCGTTGGGCGGGGGTACAGGCAAAGTCAAGTGGAGAGGTTGTCTGAAAGGAAGCGGTCCTCCAAGTGGCACCTTGCTTTAACGACAAGACTGCAGATGGTTGACTGTAGTTGGTGAGAATGGCCGGCTTTTTATTTTATTGCATTCTATAGGGAGACGTACAAGACGGATGTGGGACCCAAACAGTCCCTCTGATGTTACCCATTGGCAGTTTGTAGTTTCAGGGGAAACCTCTCCCATTCAAACGTTTTTTTAATTTCCCAATTTCATTATCTGATGCCGTGAGCAGTGTGATTGAAAATCCTAACAAAATATCAACGGAGGATCAATTAACTTCATTAATTTGGTTAACTTGAGCCATCTTTGTGAGCTTGTTTACCTCTCTGGCTGAACGGCGGCACGCAGCTATTTGTATATGCTAATTGCAGTGGTTGTATCAATGCAGCGTTGGGTCTCCTCGCACTGCGTGCATGAGGCTGATGCCTCTAGAGTCCTGCACGCCATACCTTCTATTCTGTCTGTGCATGTGCATAATCACCATAGGCCAGTGATTACACTGCTCTAATTACTGTGGCCCACATTTGTTGGAGGGGAGGGTGGGTGATAATGAAAGCAATCGGCAGCTGTTTCATCTCGAGTTTCACGCATTTCATTTGAACTTTTAACATTGTAGACTAAAAGTATTCCAGCAACCGTGTACATTTATTGTGTACGTGCTCTAATGACGGAGACAAATACATGTGCAGGTCTCCATGCACGCTAACTATCCCCGATATAAACCCCTGCTGCCATAGCCACACGCCCACATGCAGAGAAAAAACAAGTGCCTCCCGGGGAAGCTCCAGCACGTGAGCACAGCGTAAATTATCTGCGCAGATTGCTTTTCTGGAGTTAATCATCTCCTTTTATGTTATTCATTTGTCAATTGTTATTATTTGTCAAAGTAATGCAGTCGCCCCACGATATGAAGTGCAATGTAAATTTTGTTTGGGCAAGTCATCACGATGCACAAAAAGAGGGTAGCCACGCTGCAGGATTTACATTTACAATTACAGTCATGATACAATCATCTCTCATCATAATTCCTCTGCCTGGGATGTCAGCTCCGATAGAGAACAGGCTTTACACACAGCATACCAAGCAGCTGCTTGGCAGGCCTGGCACCACGCTTCAGGCCTAGTGATTTACACCACGCAAAGCCTCTCTCTGTCTCGCTCAGCCTCTTAGTACCTCTAATTCTTACTGTCTCTTTCAGTGTCTCTGGCTCTGCGATTCTTGCTTGTCTCCACTCGTCTCGCGAAACACATGCATGTGACCGGGGCCGGTTATTCACTCTCTCCGCTGCGAAGGACACCATTTTAATGTTGTCGTGATCGGTTGTGTTGTCAGGCCTTTTTGTTTTTTTTGCGATCTTGACTTGTCTCGGAAGACTCAACCTGAGTTGTGTGAACTGGCGGAATGTCAGAGGCTTCTTCTAGGAGGAAGGGACAGTGGCCGCATTGTGTCGCAGTCACACAAACGTGCACGCACGTTCTCCAGTGACAAGCGTGTGGACACGCTTTCCATCCCAGTTGCGTCGTGTAACAACAAATATGGCACACCTATGTTACATAACAACTTTCCAAAGCCTACTGGATCAGCAGCTGCAGAAATGCCAGTAGAGATCATCCGTGAGGAATTATTTAGTTGACAGTTTGGATATCCCTCTCATGCCCTCAGGATATATTGCGAGCTAAGGTCCCATTGAAACTATGTGGAGCAAATCATTTCATTCCACATTAACTTTAGTGTCAGTCTTAAGGATGAGTTTCTATCCAACAGCAGCATGTTACCTGCGTTGACCTTGTGACCCTTGTGGTGTAGTGATTAAATCTGCCTGAGGTGAAGCAAAACCTTTAAACATCCGAGTTCACAGAGACACGAGTGTGTCTGTCACCTCCGCTACAGCTCCAGGGCTTTAAAGGATATAATATTATTCGTTCTTTTTAGATATCCCGGGTGTTATTTTTGAATACATTCATCCCAAGTAATAAAGGTTTCTTACAGTAACTGTGATGCGGAGACAGCCAAAGAACTTTAATAAAACCGGGCAAAATGCTGCGGTACTCGCGATTCTGTAAATGACTTATCGTCTGTGGATTTGTGGGAAAGCGCAGGGCGGGTAGTGAATCGGTACCTGCTTTTCAGGAGGCGCAGTCCTCGTTGTAGGCTCAATTATCTGCACCATAAAAGAAGCTCTGCAGTCTGGCAATGTGAGTATCCATAAATACGCCGCTCCATCTAAGTGGGTCGAGCCTCCTTGTGAACACAGAGATCTTTGGTGCATACAGAACGGACACATGAACCTCCGTCATTATTTCTTTTTACCAGCTATCGCCCAGGTGTAGTGAGAGGCAAGTTGCTTGTTAAGTAAGATTTGACAGTTTCCTCTTCGAGTATCTTCTTCTGCATCTTCCTGCTGGTTTGCACTTTTCCACTTCCACTAGGGAATTGCTCGGGATCGTCTTTAACTCTATCATAAGAATAACTCCACTGCAGCAGCTGTGATGCGAAGCAGGAAAAGAGAAAACGTCTAGTACAAAACGTCTATTTTCTTCATCCTAACTGATCGTGACACTCCACGTGACACACTGCGGGGCTGTGTCACACAAAGTGATCCAACCCTCACTGGATGTAGGGAATGGGACTTTTTGGTACCTTGGGGATCGTTGTAAGTCAGTCATGGTCCCTCAGATGGTATCTTATCATATTCCCATATGTCACTGTTATGCGTAACAGCTGACAAGCAGTTTTATTTCACTTTTAATAATGCAAGATCTTGGTAATCTCTTCTCTGTACAATACTTTTTTACAGTGATTTAATGCTAAAATTGCATGTGCAGGGGAATGAGGCCCCAGGTCTCGCATTGATGTGGATTTGCATTTTTGGAAGGGCACGTATTGCCAATTCTCCTTTGTCAGTATTGAAGTGTTGCCTTGCCCTGGTGATCTCATCCGGGACTCTGGAGCACAAATCCGGCCAAAACTGCTTTCTTTTAATGTCACAGGTATTAGATCTGCTGAAGAGCAAATATTGAAATGGGCTTGAACTTGGCACATTTTCTCTGCATCCGTTCTGCTTGTGGTGCAGATCTGGGTTGGGTAAATTACTTTTTTTTCTCCCCAGACCTGTTTGAATATAAGCAATCATTCCTACTCACTTTGTGTACTTTGAAAAACCCTCTCTTTCCCTAATCGCCCCTCTGCTGAATCCTGCCTGGCGCCTGTCGGGTTTCATGCTAAAAGAAGCCCATGGAGAGAGGGGAGTGAGCAAACATCTTGTACCTGCAGCATGTAGATCAGAGCTCCACGACCTCATGTGAGGTTCAAGCCATTTAATTCTATGCTCCTCTTATGGCCTAATTATAATGAGCTGTAGAAAGTAACAATGAAGACCCGGCTGGAGAGATTGTAAGGAATGTACTTCCTGTCCTCTCCCATATCTCAGGGAAATTGACATAGATTAAAGAATAAAGACAGATTACCATAAATACCAATTAGCCTTACAGTAGTTAGTTATGTTTTATATTACCTTCCCTCTAAGGCCAAAGTGACCTCCAAGACAAAACATTAATTACATTTAGGCAAAGTAGATAATGCGTCAAACCTTTGGAAACATGGGTTTATAAAACAAAGAGGATTCTCCACCGCAGTGACATCGGTTATTTCTCTGTGTAGAGTTTGCTGGGATAGCCCCCCCCCCCCCCCCCCCCCCCCCCAAGAAATAAAAAGTAATTACTTTCTCTCACTAGTTCTTCGCCGAACCGAAGTCGCGAAGCCTTAAGGTTTCGACGCGTGTTGGTGGGTAAATTATCTCAGCAATTTTGTGCAAATGTCAGGGGGGTGTCATGAGGAAATGTTGCTGTGTAAACAAGGCATTCGTATCCGAGATCCCACATTGTTAAGCTCAATTAATCCTTTCACCTTGTGTTGTCTAGCTCCAGGACTTCTAGTCCGTTTAAAAAAAAAAGATTTCCAGGGTTTCCCCTCGTGCGGCGGGAACGGAGGAAGTTAGAGGGGGGGGGATCACTGGAGCACTTTCAGCTCTGCTGAGCTCTGCGGATCACAAGGCCAAGTTCGTTAAACGGGAGCAGACCCGGGGGAGCGGGTGAGCGTGAAAGGCGAACCATCGGGTGACCCAATCTCCGCCCGGCAGCTGGCCACTCGCTCCCCAGCCAATTAGCCCGGAGAGTTGAGATGCTCTCACTCGCCGCGATAAGACCCTGGCTCTCTCTCGTCGGCCCCCCCTTTAATCGGCCTCTTCCCGAGCATCAGTCCCCAGATTAAGGCTCTATCAGTGAAGGGCCTGCTCGCTCACAGCGGTCCCACCTCCTTTACAGGAGAAGCAGCGGTGTGTGAGGGAGGGAGGCATGGGTCGACGGAGATAACACACAGAGTGGGGGTGAAGAGGGGGCGGTGGGGGGGAGGTACGTCGAGCGTGAGTCCTGGGCGCTTGTGTGCCCTCCAGTGTGTGCGCAATGCAGATCATTGTCTTGTCTTTTCCTTGTAAATCCAAGACGTCCCACGCTTCCCTCCCCGGGTGATGCAAACAGACAGGAAATTGTGTTGCCTGTCACATGGCGCCCCTGATTGCGCCCAGGTAGAAAAACCATGGCGTGCATACGACGTACTCAGCAGGCACATTTTAAAATGGTCCAACTGCACTTGATAAGAAGAGAATATATCTGAGGCCCTGGCACATTCCAGGGAGATTTGTGAGGGTACACATACAGATTTGGTCGCCGTCTAAAGAGTGGAACTTTACACACGCACGTCTTTTTTCCCTCGCTTCACTGCCCTCCGTTACGAGGACACTTCAGAGAAGAGGAATGGGGACAGGGTTTCCTTTGTTATGTGGTCCGACACGGTCTTGATATCCCCCCTTGTTGTCACAAACACAGGGATTATGGACCATTGCCTTTTGAAAAAAGGCCCTCTGTGTCTCCACCATTGAGGCCGCTCTGGGTGGCGTGAGAAAGAAGAAAGGCAGGTTTTTCACGCTAGCTGCAGAGACTTGTGTCCTTGCGTTTCACAGGAAGTCATCTTGACGCCTTCCATCCTTCGGTGGTGCAGAATCGCAGACCCCGGGGTCCCTTGCTGGGACATTAGAGGTATTTGACAAAGAGCGTTAAAAGGAAAGCCATTAAACATTTGCCTTTGTTCAGCGAGTGAAACTTGGAGTCGGTGAAGGTTGTAGGTGAAACATTTCCATTTCAAATTAGAGATTTCCATTTGTCCTTCCTGTAGTCTGGACGAGTTGGTTCAGACTTTTTCCCACATCAGACTCCCATGTCACATTTTCATTATGCGGCAGCTGAACACTGCCTTCTTGTGTGGTGGAACTGATTGTTTTTTGCTGACAGTTGAGAAGGTGACTTACATATTCAGTTGATGCTTAACATTGTTTGAAAGTAAGGACTTTGGAACATGTTGGAGTTAGCTGGCACCTAAGAGCACCCTAACCTCCCAATGACCATACACAGCTTTGCCTCTGGGTATTTATCAATGCTCTGCATGCAGTCTTAATGTTGTATAAGTGAATGTATACCTGATTTAGCTTTTACATTTATGCTGCTGCTCTTGGGGAGTGGCGTTGTTTTGAGGAAACTTGCATAACTAGCTAAGATTTGACAACAACACGAGGTTAATACGAACGAGCAGAATCTGCCACAATGTTAACAACTGCAGGCTGTGACTGCAGATAAAGTCACCAGTGTCTTCAGAGCTAAAGTGGCACCCAGGGCTGTGAGCTAAAAAGTGTATGAGATCATCAAGTTGAATTTGTGTGAGATTTCCCCTTTACAGCCTAGTTTATGTAGCGACGCCTCGGGACCGGACCCGAGCGAGTGGAAAAGAACGGCAGCTCGGCCGCGTTGTTGTCCATCACGCTTCGGTCCACCTCCACTGGGGGAGGCGATCAAAGAAGCACACGCACGCACACACACACACACATGCAGTGTGTTTGCAGCGGTTGTCACCTCTGAGAATATCCTCACCGGTGACTAAATTGGCTGCAGAAAAACACTTTTTGGAGGGAGTGCGAGTGTGTCCATTAGCAAGGAAGGCAGGTGTGTTGTTTTGCCCAAAGCTCAGGATTTATTCCCTGGTCATCAGGCCCAGAGGAATAGATTGTTATTTTCATTTTGAACAGAGTGGAATCGTGTGGGGATGGAGCGGGTAGGTTTAAGCTAACTGGGACTTTACAATGTCATCCCCCTGCTCATGTCATGTGTTTGCGTCCACCGGGGTTTGGAGCCTGACACAAAGAAGCCGTTTGAGCAGAAGTGCTCATTTTCACCTCATGTCAGCGTTCGGTTTGCAGCGTATTCCTGCAGAGGCGCCCCCGAGCGGCCCGTCAACCGAACAAGGTGCTTATTAATGTAGACAGCCGCGTCCGCGCGGCGGAGACGGAAGGCTTTCTGCGTGGCTTTTGGTACCCAACGGGAGATATTTTCAAACGGTGACACACATCCTCTCACTGCATCTACATGCACAGTGGGTTTCCCTTTCAACTCTTTGATTACTTTGTGGGTGCAGTGATTCTGAGGCCACCTTTGATTAGCTCAATTTATTCCCCAGCCATGCCAGAGGGCCATTTAGGAAAGTTTTTTGCAGACTCCCTCCATTTATCAAAATGGGATGCAGGCATGATTTGAATCTTAATATGTCCTTGCGGCAGAATACAAACAGTGCATGCAGGCTAATTCTGTCTGCTCATGTGCGCATACCCCAATTTAGGCATGATAGAACAAACAAAGAAAAGTCTTTAAACATTCATTTTGATGATCACATCAGCTTTGTTACTAGTGTCTTTTTTTTGTTTTTGAATTCATACGCTATGGATGTCAGCCCTCGAGCTCTCTTCCCCTCCCACTCTGAAAGTCAGAGGCGACGAATGGAAGGAGATTCAGCGAGTGGAGTGAAGATCACCACGGCGTGTGCTTTGAACATTCTCGCTTATTAATGCTGACAACTAGTCGAAGCAATTGATGCATCGATAACACCTTTCCACATGATACCACTGCTACACACCAACAGGTGGCTGAGGTAAGCCGCTGAGGAACACCAATTAAGAAGCTAGATGATAATAATCTCTTTGACAGACGGAACATGAAGTGGTCTGCGTACTTCCAAACAGGAGTTTCAAAGTATCCTTCTAACAAGGGGGGGCGATTATCCACCCAAAACTTAATCTCTGGGATCAGACTGGAGTTTAACTCCACCTCCTTCCCGGTTTCGGGCGACCATGCGGAGGTCCAATGGGCAGTGTGAGGACTTTTAGGGTTGAAATTGGTGATGCAGGAGATGATCTCTTGTTTCCTGGCATCCAAACTGATATCTAGTTTTGGTAATCAGCTTACACCGTATCTCTCCACCACTGCTCTGCACACGCATCTGGAGGGATGAAGAATGAGGGGGGACAATGCAGTGGACATTAATTCGCTTTCTGAGAATGTCTTATTAGTCTCCAGAGGCCGATTCCAGAAAATGGCTTCAAATTTATCTTGTTCCAGCTCCTGCCCAATGTGAATGAGGAGAATTGTTTTTCATCCCGTGAACGCTCATCCATTTTGTGTATTTATGCTGAATCACAGTCTCCTTAAAGACCGTCCTCTTGGGAAATTATTCCTTTCAGAACAAACACGTTTTAGTTGCCCCCATTTAACCTGCATTCGTCCCAAATGTGTGTACCCAGGCCGTAAGCAGCTACCTTTTTCGTCATTGCATCATTGTTTTTTGTTTTTTTTAGAAAAGCCCCTTTCTGTAAATCTCTGCAATTTTCAGCCCGAAAATAGTGGAATCACAGGAATGTGGCAGGATTGGATCTCAGCCGGCTGATTGGATTGTCTTTTGCTCCATCTCAGGCTGCATTAACGAGTCGAGGATGTATAAAAATGTGATGGATGCCTCCTCCTTGCGTCTGGACCGCTCTGAGCTGACCTCAGCAAAAGGAAAGAAAGGCACAAAAAAAAGAGAGGGAGAGAGAGTGTGATTTACTGACCAGGCCGGTCGAAGGCACGGCGGAAGGATGAATGCCACTCAGCTCCCAAGGCTGACAGCACGGCTCCTCTTTCCTTCACTTCTTCTTCTCCGTCATGTTCAGAGGGAACTTGCAGCGTGGTGAAATTACGGATGTTAATTATCTCTCATTGCAAATCATGTGATTTGTGATTAGCTATCAAACCCCTCTTCATTCCTCAGTTTCCGGTTTACTCATTCGCTCCTCGCTAATTACTCTCCTCTCCCCTCACCAGCCCGTTATTCACTGCTGCCATTCTCGTCTCACTGCTCCAGGGTTTTAACATTACAAGATCGAGATCAAGTGGAGCAGTGGTAGTTTTTTGTACTGAGTGGGTGCATCTGCCGTGACCCTGCCATCCATCTGTCAGTAATAATTAGGATGCTAAAAGGATGTTCTTTCTGCGCACAGCACGGGACGAGTGGACCCGTCTATTTAGTCCATACGTGGATGTAATTCGACTACTCGACAAAGCACATGTACTCAAGCAAATGCTTGAGAGCCCATCATCCTGCATCCAGTAAGATGAGTCACATGGTGATCATCATCAATTCACAAAGCTGGTATTCAGGCAGGAATCCGCATGAATCAATGTGTGAGGCATGAGGCATGAATGAAATGCACTAGGACTGTAGGTCAATTAGTCTTACATAGCATCACTCCCACACCCACAGCGTGTGATTGAAGTCATTTGGACTGACAAGTAATACCGGGGTAAATACAAACACAATTAATTAAGATGACCTGTCAGAGTATGTTTAACCCCCCTCTTCAAACAGGCATCAGGTGTTTGTATTGTCTGGACCAAGTTGAGTTTGAATTGAAACCTTCCAACCGGCCTTACAAGAAGACTCCATCAGTCCAGCTTTGCAGCCCTGTAATATCATAGAGGAGCTGCATTTATCCCTGTGAACATGAACCCCACAGAAAACCATTCTAATGTAAAAATATATAAGAGTAACATCTACTATGTTGAATGTATAGTAAAGTTTGTGCAGTAAGGCATGTTTTCACGTTGAAAGACAAAAATCTCCCGATCCAGGATCTTGCAGGACAAGAATATTTATCATATTTTCCATGCTTTTCTTCAAAACCTTGTGCCTACGTAACTAACAACGCATCTCCTCCACCAACAGTTTGGTCCTTTTACCACCGGCAATTTGGACACGTCAAGGCAAGGTGGACACAGTTAATGGAACAATAATGAAATACCCTGGACTGACATGTGTTAATGGCTGCTGTGAAAGGGCCCTTTGTGTAATGCTAGCACTGACTAAAGTAACCTTGAGCTTCTCGCCTCTACCAGAGGTGAGGAACAGGTCTACAGAGGTCTGCTGACCTCCCTCCTCCCATTTTCTTTTTCATTTTCACACTTGTTTTCTTCAAATCGAACGAGTGGCATCACTTGAGGCAAATTAGCAGTATCCGAGTCGCTCACGCTGGAAGTGCAAGAGGTTTTTATGCAACCTTTCTTCTCACGTGCTGTAGCACTCCCCATATTCTGTCTTTGATGTGTCAAATTGAAGCAGTTTCTCTTTAACGTGCTGAACCAAACAGGCGAACGCACCGCGCTCCCTTTGAAGTCCACGTAATGAGTCAGGTAGAACAGCAACCTTTGAGTCGCACAGAATATAGCAAAAACATACAACCATATAGTGAAAAAAGATACACAGAACGCCTGAGATAAAAAGGACTCTAGTGGTTACCTGCTTTGTTGTAAGTGCAGTTATGAGCTTGATGAGCTCAGAGGTTTCTATTGTGTACAGCTACAGGTTCGGTGAGTGAATCATGTTTTTACACTGATTCTGTGCTATTCGTTTTCTACGTCCTACTATAGTAATGCGCTCAAACTTCCTTGTCCTGGTAAGGGGGCTCCACTATGATGATGGGTTTTCTGAGAGTATTTATTTCTTTGTTTAGGCATGATAGGCATTGGGACATTCAGCGGCCAGTGTCAGCAGTGCACCTTCAGTATCACTTTGGTTGTATCAGTGTGTTTGGTTTGCATGTCAGTAAAAGCTCCTCTTGTTCCATATAAGAGTTGCAGCATCATCACCTCAGGATCCCCGGAGTTAATGAGAAGAATTAAGAAGGAGCATTATGCACAGTCAATTAGACTATTACCTCTAATGACAGACATTGGATCTGCTAAGGAGGTGGCAGATGCCTTAAATGTATTTAGATGGAGGAGCTCAGCAGGAGGTCTGGTGGAGTAAATCTTCTTTCTCAGATAACATCCTGAGCAATATGTTAAGCATTCTGTCTTCAAATCGGAATCTTGTTGTTATTTGAGCTATTAAATGTAGCCAGTTAATTGTTTTCATTTGATGTATTCAGACTCCTGGCAGGTTTTCTGTAACTTCTTCTAAAGTGTCAATGTTTGATGTATAAGAATCAAACATAAAACATCTGGAGCATGTGATGGGTCACAGATAAATGCCTGATTAGCGTGGTTTAGAGTGACGGATACAGCCTTGCATGTCAAGAGAAACAAACCTGCACAGCCTCAACTACTTCTACAGTCAATTTACCCTTTAAAATCTTTAATTTCATGCTTTCATCCACTTACCTTCCCCAGCATATCTCGAATGTGTGCGCGGTTGACTTAGTCTGTTTGATAATCTCATTGGGAGAATGATCAGTGAGGTCTGTGAATAGAACAATTTCCTCGGATTGCAGAATCAATATTCACCGCAGGCAGGAGCATTTTCGGTTATCCTCCTATTCAGTGCAATATATGGATTACTTTTTCCTTTTTTTTCACACTGATTCAATACAGGGTTTGGTCTGGGGAGATTACACACAGCTGGAGAATGCTCTGTTTTGCACAACGCCCCCTTCCCACCCCACCACCCCCGCGCAGACATGCGGACATGCAATGGAAGGAAATACTATAGCATTAGCATCGGAAGCAGGTGGAGGATGGAGATCTATAAGCTTTTAGCTGGCACTCCTGCCCCCCTACATTAAAGCCTTTTGACTGTTTTCTCAGCTCACCTCAGCGTGAGTGCGTGCAGGGGGGAAATAATTCTCTATATACACAGTGTGTGTACACGTGTGTGTGTGTAGGCAATGTATACACACACACACACGAGTGAAAAGACTTTTCAATTGCCTCATGCCCTGCCAGGCCGCCCTGGCGCAGCTTGCGAGGAGGCCCGAGACATTACTCAGCTATTAAACTGTTTTCCGCCAGTGTCACCCTCAGCAGGGGCCGTGTCGATACAGGCGGAAACGCCCTCGAGGTCCACATAAACCCCCCACACACGCACGCGGACACATATCCTTCAAGCAGGGGTGATTGAGGTGCAGGCTCGTAGCTGTGGCTCCCCCGGCTTGATGGGGCGTAACGTGAGCCATAAGCCGAGCAGCCGGGTGAGCCAGATCGGGCCGGGGAGGGGGCAGCGGGACCCCAGAGGACAACCGGACCGGGTCAGCGGGTAGGCCACCCGCCACTCCATTTCACCCACCATTAGTCGGGCATGTTTTCTCTTCTCTTTCCATTCTCCAGTTGGGAACAGTCCATGCAGACACATCGGTGGCATGTTTGTAACACTACAGTATGAATTTGAATTTGTATTTGTTTATTTATTTGAGCAGTACACATGGTGCTCAAAAGGAGTGGACTGAAGCAAGAGCTTATAAGAGCCCACCCCCAAGTACAATAAAATAAATAAAAAAGTATAAATACAGTCCCCCAAATCATGTGACATGTTTTGGCTTTCTCAAAGTGTCTTTGAATTGCCGTGGTCGCACAAGCTGCCGCACGGGTTTGGATGACTTTAATGTGTGTGCTTTCAGCAAATATCTGTGTCTAAGGTATATTTTCATCATTGAAATACATTTAATTATTTACACATGGCTATTTCTTTTTCTGTATAAAGCTGCGATCTCTAACTGCAATAAACGCCACCTCCTCCCTTTCCCCCTCTCTAATATTTGTGCAAACACAACTAAAAAAGATCCCGTTCCCGTGGCAACCCGGATCAAGGACTCACTCAGGCAAATGTCGAGCTGTGTCATACCTTCATCCAACGTCCCTGTCAGGTCAGGTGGATCACGATGTGCCAGCACACACTCACAGCACACAGCACACCATGCCTCATTTTGCATTTGCACCTAGTAGAAGTCTGCAAACCTTTTAACAATCATCCCTCGCTTTGTTTCTATTTATCCAAGAGTTAATTGTCTAATAGCGTCTGGAATTTATGCCAACAACATCAGTGGGGGAGACGTTGCCTATCCGATAAGCAATTTTTATTCTTTTTTGTTGCGGCCCATTATGCTCCAGCTGTGCTAGCTGAAGTTACAGAAACCGCATTCATTCATTACCTGCTTCATTAGTTCCGTCCCTCACATTGTGGCACCTTTCTGTTTCTATTCTCTATTTCTCTATCACATCACATTTAAAAAAAACTTTGACCAAAGAATACAGGCAAAAGACCGGTTGTTTTATATGTGATGGTCCTCAGGGGCTTCAGGTCAGAATAGGAGCGTAAATAACTAAATCTGGAACATGTTTGATCGTAAAACATAACTAAACATTTTTTTATCAATCTCTTTTAAAGTAAATAATACAAGGATAATTGGTATCTCCTGTATATTAACATAACTAAAAGTGTGAATCCAACATCCAGTTTTTTTACATTTCATTTTGATCTGCTGGAATCCAGCTTGTCGCATCTTATACACTCACAGCATGCAGAAGCTAACGGAGGTTGACACAAAAAATAAGAGACTCATCACAGCGGGAGATATCCTCCCTGCAACGGCTGCTATTTCAAATCCAGCTGGAGACCTCTTTCAGTGCTTGAACGGTTGTTTTTTGTCCATCACAAAAAAATAAACACAGCTTAATACATTGTTAATATGCAAGAATTTCTTATATTCACAAAAAGGGCCTTGAAAATGGGTTTAGATGAAGTGTTAGATATTGAAGTGTTTACCTCCCTTTGCTATTCCAACGGAATCCAATACAGAAATCCTACTTGTTGAATGTTTTTTTCAGAATGTCAAAGATGCCACCCTGCAGAGAATTATAAAGACAGATGCGTTGGCGAGACGCGTGCAATTGTGAACGAAGCCTCACAAACACGCGTCATCCGAGCTGTCGGGGGGTCCTTGTGAAGTCGGGCTGAAACACGGTCGCTGCAGGCCCATTCTGCTCTTGGCACGCCAGTTGCCAAGACGCCAGTTGCCATTTTCCACTTTGCAAATAACTTACACAAGTTTTTTTCAATTTTGACTCCGTATCTAAAGAGCTCCATATGAACTTTTGTAATGTCTGAGAATAGAGGATACCCTGATCCACCTAAAACGTTCGTCTATCCTCTTCACTGTTTGCCCTCCTTCCATCTGCACTTACTCACACTGACTCCATCTCGAGATCAGAACCCAAAGCCGCTGTTGATTGAAACTCAGCGATGCCATAAGCCTCCTCTTCCTCCCACCTTCTCTCCCACTTGTCCTGGCACACATCCTCAACAGTGTCCCGGCAGTCTCCTGGCTTCCATCATATTAAGACGCGGGGAGTGAGGGCTTTGTAGAATATGCAATGTGGCTGTTTATCCCCTGGTCTAATGAGACTTAAGGAGGCAGGAGGGATATCTGCTTATCTTCTGCGTCGGAAACGGCAATAAGACGCTGCACACATACTCTGTCTGCAGCTAATGATTCAATGCACTCCGCCTTTGACTCGCTTTGCTTAGAATGAAACAAATTCCATTTCAAGGGCCCCAGAAAGATACAATACTTTGTAATTAAGCTCCAGCATGCATCTCTACCCAGTACTATTGACTTTCCTACAAAGTGATGTCTAAGCAAATCAGCAGAGCCCGAATACTATTCCAAAAAACATTCTCGCCAGGTTACGCCGCTGGAAGCATTTATTCCAACCTTCGTGTGTCGACCCCGATGCTTCACAACGAGCAGTGAGGGTGATGTCGTCAGTGCTCTTCTCTTCACATTCGCCATCAGTCACCTCTTTGTCCTTTACATACTAAACAGCAGAGGGCCTGTGGGCCTGGACAGAGCCTGCGAGTGTGAGAGGGAGATACACAGCGTGTGCTTAGGTGCATGTATAGCAGATAGCCGGAGGGATGCTTTGATGTGTCGGTGCATCCCATGGGGGGCCATGGGTTGGTACAGATACGGTTTGTAGCCACACATGCAAACACACGCATAGGGACGATGCTCTGTGGAGTAGAAACGAAGCAAGGAGACTACAGAACGACCTCACAATGACCGACGGTTGAGGATTTGTGAAAAAAACGAATCTCTGTTTGTGACCATTGAACTCGTTCACGGGGGACAAGCGAGTGACCGTATGGGGAAAGTGGACTATCAGGATGTCTTAAATAACAACGGGGACATTTTTTAACTTCCTCCCTGTGCATCTCTGCACCACTGAGCTTGTGTGTAAAAAAAAAAAAAAAGAACAAGCGAGACGTAGCCTCATCATATTAAGGCAACCAGCAGCAAATTGAACATCCAGGCTAATAAAAGCGACAGGGAAACTGCTGCCAGCAGATTTCCTCTAAATCTTCCCAGTAATTCCCCATGAGCTGTGGCATTACCGCCTCACTACCCGACCTCCGATTAACCCTAACCCCTGGCCGCCCTGCTACGCGGCTCAGACCTCCACCATGCTGGTTTAGCCTCTCGATTCCAATGCTTGTTCATTGTCCTTTTCATGTCTTCAATGCACTGTACAGTATTGGGTTGTTGGCAGGCTTGCTTCTAAAGAATTATACTATTGAGAAGTTTTAATATTTTGCTTTACTTCCCTAATATATCAATATATACATTTACACGCCAAACTATTTCACAAAAAATCTTTCCCTGATTGGGATCCTGAAATTAGGCCCTGAAAGCAATCAGCCACTGGAGCAGTGGCTCCTGCAAGAGGTGACTCATTTTCTCCATTTCCAAAAATTACCACAGAAGAGCCACTAGAGTACCCACTTGCTTTCCTCCTGTGCTCCGACTCCATCTCGTTCTCCACTCCACTCCCGCGACCTTCGGGGTCACGCGGCCGCGCTTGACTTCTGAAGGTCTGCACCTACTGTCCTGCCCCACTCCAAGCCAATAAGGAACTCACAAAACAGCACCTTCGGTCTGTTGGTCCCGGCACTGATTCTACGTATCCCAGGTCTCAGTGCGGGAAGAAACTCAACGACACTCGTCACCAAACGGCAACTGATATCAAAGGTTCTGTATCAGACTGTTTTAGGGAGTTTAATCAGTGTTGTATGGATTATTTTCTCTCCATCTTTCTCTCCCCCTCCCTGTCTCTCTATACCTAGTCCTATCGATCTTTTGCCTTAACGCTCTCGCTCTCCTGCTCTTTGGTCCTCATTCTTTGGAGCAAATTGTCTTTTTATCGGCCCAGCTGGCTCTGGGAAATGCAACGCAGTTCAACCTTTGGGTCAAACTAAAATGTCCTGGAAACAAATGAATCATTTGCCATAAAATGTACTGACTTTACTTACTTTACTGATCCCTTCTGACCTCTTTCACTCACTTCATTTACTACTAAAAGCAGGTCAGAGGTTTTGTTTTTGTTTTCTTGGGAAATGATTGACAATAACATTTAGACCCTTTATTAGGGTCCTCGCTACGACTAGTCGTAGAGGAACCTATTGTATTAAAAGTTTTAAATACTATAAAATGTAGGCATATGTGCTATGAGTGCAAAAGTACAATATACAATAAATATAAACTAAGTAAAAATATATAGTTAAATATAGAAACTTCGTCCATCCTGTTGTTTGGGAAAGGTGAAATCTGGATTGATATGATATGGTCCTCTAGTGACTAATTCAGTTCCCACTATGCCAGACATCGTTGGTCAGTCAGCAGGATCAATGGGTTCTCCCCCCACGGACTCGTGGATAGCAGAACCTGTTGTAGTGTCTGCAGGCTGTAGTGCAGAATCAGGGCGGGTTGTGTCTGTTGCTCCTTCACCTGAAGACAAATACATACAATTGTTCATCTATTAATACAGATACATTATGGCAATAGGCAATACAATGACTGAATTTTTCTCTCATGAGTCATAATACGACAGGCAGTAAATACATATAAATCATTTTTTCTTTTTAACAAGATCAGTGGTGTTTAATAGAGTAAACAAAAAAAGTATAATAAAGATCATTAAAGAGTAAATAGACTTACCTGCTGCATGCTCTGTGTTTCACTGGCTGCTGTGCTAGGTGTGATCCTACATGTCTCTTCCCCTGCAGCTGTATTTAAGCACAGACAATAACCAGATCAATGAAGTTCTTTAAAATGATGAAGCGATTGAGAATGGGGTTTAAAGTCAATTACAATGAATGGAAGTGTAAGGTCATATTTTGAGTGTATTGAACTATTACAGATGATTATAGCTTTATTAATATGCATTTATAGACTGGTACTTATTCTACTAAAACTATTACTACCACCAATAACTGTAATAAAAACTTGAGGTGGACCGGGGGGGGGGATCAGCTGAGCTTTCTTTAGGAAGTTTCTGGAGTGCATCTGGACATTTTAAAATATAAAATAATATTAGCATTCCATAACACCACATTACACATTCATTCACATGTATCTACTATTTACATTACCATAAATACAATCCAGACAGCTGCTTTTCTTCGTCCCTTTGCACCAGAGAGTTTGGACCTGATTTGGCAGAACTGGCAGATTTTTAACTTCCAAATGACTTGGCCTGCCCTCACCAAAATTATAGCATGTGTGAACATTGAAGCCCTGAACACACCCTAATTTTTGCCTAATTTTTGAAGAATAGGGTGCTCTGTAATTAATGGTTGAAAATCGGCCTTTTTGGCCTGTTTTTGGCCTATTGATGATTTCTTACAGTTGTAAAAGACCGAACTCCATCCAGGGATTAAACCCGATCTAATGGTATATTTCTATTTTGTAGACAAGTTATTGAAAAACTTTTTTATTGAAACTTCAATAAAACCAAATCAGAACCATTTGTTGTATATTTGACCCATGTCCTGATGGACGCAACAAATCTACATAATATAACATTAATATAAGGTTTCCTCAGTTGTAAAAATGTATTTGATTATATCTTGAGTTTCAATTCCTGTGACCACAAAGATGAAAATAAATGGTACAATGAACAATTGCTTTTTTTACTGCCAGGGTTGGAACTTAATTACTTTATTATTAACTACATTATTAAGATGAACATAGTTTTAGAATGATCTCTGCAGCACTGTTAGTGTGAAAAAAAACAGGCGGTGAATATACGGTATTAAAGCGAGTAAGGAATGATTTAGCCTCTCGGGTCATCAGGAATGCAAATGCAGTGGCGTAGTTGTTTACCTGCAGAGAGAGAGAGAGGAGTAGGCTAAAGGGGGAGCAACAGGCAACATTGACTAAAAGGCAAGCCCAGGGAAAGAAAGTGAATGGGTGGTGTAATTTGATCAGTGCATGCTGGGAACTCATCGGTATGCTGCTAGTGCACGTAGCCCGCCTCCCTGTGCTACACACACCCACACGAGCTGCACAAGGATGCAGGACGGGATGGACAAATAACAGACCAACGCCATCATGTAAACCCTCATTCACTCTTCTTGTCAATGGCCTGCACACAAACAGGCACACACACAAACAATCACACTTTTGTCACGCTGACCACAATTTTAGAAATCATCAGTTGTTTTGATTGTAAATCCTGCTATACAGTATTTGTGAAATTCTATTCAAGACGGCATTGCTTTAACCATGCAGTTACATGGGCCATGGAGTTAGTGAGTTAATTTGCCCCCCCCGCTGTTGCATTCAGGGAACGGCGCATGACTGACAGATCACTCTTAAATTTATGCACACACCGTGATGTCGCCCTCTTTAAAATGTTCTCCGACATAAGGTCATAATTTACCTTGCCTCCGGTTACTTCCTCTTCTCCCTCACTCCTACCTCTTGATAGAATTGCTTGTAATTTATTGTATTGTTTTTAATTAAATGGATGGCAAGGGAGCTTAAGTGGCTGGCAGTTCCAAGATGTGCCGTTTCTTATCTGAATTTTGAATTCAGCGCACACTTACTCTAAGGCGGGACTATAAAGCTGAATAGGTCCAAAACTGCTGCGCTGTCTGTAAGAGGGATTGATCAGTTAGACTAATGTCACCTTTGGAAAAAAAGAAGCAACGGCTGGGTCTTGGTAGATTCAAACTCCGTAGTGTTGGAGAAACCACAGATTCTGGCTGCTTGTTTTCTTCTCAGAAGGATCAAAGAGGAAGCAGCTTTCGATTACACAGAGGTCGCCCCGAACCTTAAATCTAATGAGGTCGCATCGGACTCAATGCAGCAATTTGCATTGTGTCTCTTGATACGTCATTCAGTGACAAACCTTTTCCACACATATTGACGTATGAAACCTGGCAGGAGTACGGGCGGGTCACCGCCGTGAAAGTAACTTGGCAAGGATTTGTGGATGGGAACGAGCGAGTGCATGTGATTATCCTCAGTGCAAGCTGAGATGTTCGTCCGAATACAGTCAGAGGGGAAGCTACGGATTCCCAGGGTTTATTCTGTACCACCGGCGTTAAACATCAAGTCATTACCCCAAGGATTATACGCTGTTTACCAGATGACCATCTGATATCCAATGATAGCAACCCCACGACCTGCCTGACCTTCCTAACCAAAATATTTTACTTTGAAAATCCACCATTCAGCCATGTCTGACTCATGTGAGGGAAATTCCCATTGCCTTCTTTGTGCAGATGTTTCCTATCATGGCTACATTTTTTTCTTCCCCAGCCAAATGGTTACAAGCAGGGTTGTCACAAGTAATGGCCCTCGATGCCCTCCATGAACATGTGAACATGAATTTATTTACCTCCATATGTTCATGCAAATTGGACGGACAGAAGCCTAGTTAATACGAATCACTCCAATTTACATGCCTGTGCACAAGACTCATTCACACACACACACACACACACACACACACACACGCACACAATGGCTGAGATTTTGTCGTTTTTATCAGCGAACGTGGCGGCGAGGGAGATATCACAATGACGCTGTGTAGCTGACGCCTGCTCTCACCAGAGCTTTAACCTTTCCCTCAGCGTCGTTCCTGCAGAGTCTCTCTTTGCTCGGGGCCGCTCTGTCACACAGTCATATTGTTTGTCCCGGGACCTGATTTGTCAGTCATTATAGATACCTGTTTATGCACAAAGCACTCCAGAGACCCGCCGCGAGGCACGAGAGGGAAGGACGAGTTGGAAGACAAAGGAGAGGAGAGGGAGAGAGGAATGGTGTTTTGCCACGTGACAGCTGGATATACTGAAATGAATGTTTGACAATATAGCCAGCTCGGTGTAGATAACACTTTATCGTTCAAATATGTCAAGAAGCAATTTGTCAGTCTACAAAAAAGGAAATGACACATTTTGTATGTTATTTATCATTTCTAAAGCAAACCTGTCCAACATAGTATTAAAGAATAAACAATGAAGAAGTGTTCAAAATGAGTTCAAAAACGTTTCCATTTGCAAATAGAATCCTATTCACTTTTTACATCTCCGATAATAGTTTAAACTTTTTTTCTCCACCAACTGATGTACTCCGTTGCCCTTTGGTGTACATTTCACATTGCACATAACCATAAGATAACATAGGATATTCACGTGGCTTCAATCGATACTTTGCAGCCGCACACCGACTTGGCTTGAAGGCAAAGCCGACACTTTATTGGCTGTCTGGAACACACGATATCATCATCTCAAGCAAAATGTGAAGAAGCATCTGCGTCTCATATTCACATGTATTTTTGAGAGAACATCTCGGTACATCCTTTCCTACCACTCCATGTTAAACCCTGTTCTTTACCTTTCCCCATCTAGAAATGTGATGCAATACTCGCTGTGCTGCTAGATTTGAAGTGATAAGTTACCGCAGCTTTTCCTCCTGCCTTTTTAAACCTCTTCCACTCAGGCCCCTTCGTTAAGTTGCCCTCCGGACTTCCTTTAGCAGTCATCTCGCGTGTGCTGCAGATATCCAACACCGCACCTCCTGAAACGCGAGGGGGGGGGGAGGGAGTGGGGGGTGGCAGCGCCTACGGTCCCAACCGCTCCGCTGTGTCCTGTTTTCATTACACAGGCTCCCCAGGAGAGGATACGGATACAGCAGCGCTCCCGTGCTCGCCACTCACCACCCTTTCGCCATCTCTCTCTCTCTCTCTCACTGAGCACAGCTGTTTTGATTTTGGCTGGTGAATTTGCTGAATTTAGGGAGTATATTCTTTTTGACCATTGGTTTAAGAGACACAGGCCTTTCCGCTACAATAAGGTGCTTCCAATCAACCCTAACACCTAACCCTGTTAACCGCCTTAGGACGTTGGACAGGGACGAGTATCCCTCGTCTTTCTTTCCCTGATTGTGCTTATCAAAATGTACCATTAGCAAAAACAGCATCTGCTTCAAAGTTGACTTTTTTGCAATTGCAATCATTATCTGATGCTTTTCTGAACGTGGTATAACCTTGTTGACTCCAGTCATCGTGGCATTTGTCTAATGCATTGTAACGTACCCTCTAAGTGTTTCATTAATGTCTAATGAGCTTTTCATTAGGAGAATTCAAGTGTGACTTCACCATGCAAGACTATAAGCAATACCAGGTTTTGCTTTGGTAATGATCCTTCTCTGGATCGTGCGGCAGCATCAGGCCCTGCTTATGTACTAAAGAGCATTGTTATTATGCGAACACCAATGCAAAGAGTGGGCGTTGATCTTTGGAAATGTCATGCTCTGTTCCACAAGGCTCAAATTGGACTTGTTATTTACCCGACTTGTTTTCCATCCCTACCGCCCCGTAATATTCAACAATACCTACTTATTGAAATTAAAGACCCTGCTTGTCCTCGGCAAAACCAACGCGGAGCAGAGGCTATTGTAATTTCACGACACATCACTGAGCCGCTCCCATTATGATTGCCACGTGTTAACATGCCTATAAAAGTCAGAGGAGCGTTTTACAATTTGCATTGTGTCTCTTGATATCTGCTTTACCTGCAATAATTAGGTGGAACAGTGGCACCAGTACGTCTACTTAGCAGTAATGAGGTGCGATGCCAAGTATGAATAACCGGAGACTGACCATACGTGAGCTAAATTTATATTAAACACAGCTCAGTGGCGGGCTGCCTGTGACTGTAGAGGTCTGTCATAAACAAAGTGAACGCTGAACAGAGACAATTAAGGCCCCACATCTGGCAACACGGATGCAAGTGTGCAGCCAGCCACTGGAATTACAGGGCTCCATCACTCGTATAACCCCTCGCTGCCCGCATGTGGTGCAAGGTCGGAAGGAAAAGCCAATGGTCACTTGCATTCAAAGCTTGTAAAAGTGGTGTGAAGAACGTCTTCACGCTGCCCAAATGCCTTCCCTCCAGATCAGGCGCTCCACTTTGCTGCTGATCACAAGTTACAGGGCAAACTTGGAGAGCTTTTATGCAGACTAAATAAAGAGTGAATATCATTTTGGCGGGTTAAAGGTAGAAAAGAGTTTTCGGTCAAGTTACAGAAACGTCATTCTGTAATTTTGGGTAGAGGTTTCGGGTGTGCTTTAAAAGTACATGGTGGTTTTTTGTGCTTCAAAGCAAATGGCCTTTTTTGGATTGAAAAAAATGATTAATTTCCACCTCAATAAATTCTGAAGTATATACACATGGTGACAATGGAAATGAAATTCCTCAGTTAGTTGCCTTCAAGAGAGTTGTAGAGCCTTCCTTCTGTGGAAGGAAGCACATCCTCTTTTCAAAAGATGTAGTCCCGATATAGGCCTCCATTCCGATCAATCCAAAGAAAACTTAGAGAGAAAACTCAAACTATCGAGCAGAACATCAGTACTTTAAAGGTCAGCCGTTGTGCAGCACTACTTCTCCTTAGAATGCCAGCTTGTAGACTTTCTCCCGTCTTACCGAACACACAGGAAGATATTTGTTGTTTCCCCACTTGCTGTTGAGATTGCAAATGACCTTTCCAGGAAAAAAAAGAATAAAGGAGCCTCAGAAAAAGCTTGGTCTCTTCCCTCTCTGAAGTGTTATTCTTGCTAGCTAAAGGGCTTAATTTATTCAAGGTTGTTAAGCGCAGAAGGGGGAAAAAAGAAAGGCTTCTCTATTGATAGTTTGTATCAGAATGGAAAGCGCTGGTAGATTAACTCGACGTGGATGATGCTCCCTCCGCATGTGGAAGCTACTGATCTGTGATCTGCGTCATCTTCAGCACACGAGGGCCGTACAGGTTCACATTCACTCCGTGTTGGGAGTGTTTACTTTCTCCATACAACTGATCTGCTCTCCCATGTGTGTGATTCCTCCGTCTCACTCGCATCCACACAGACACACGTGTGTGTCCCCCCCCCCCCCCCCTCCCCCCCGCCTCTCTCCCTCCTGGGGCATTTCATGGGTTTTGAGTCTGTCTGCTCAGCCACGGGAATCGTCACTGATGTCTCCGTCCTGCGACCACGGCGGCTGAGGGAGACGAAGGGCGATAAGAAAGAGGAGACAATCGCATTAAGACTTCATTTACCCCCCTGTCCAAGACCAGCGGTTGGGATTTGGCATGCTAAAATCCGTGCACTCAAATCCGTGCCCTCAAATCCCCGCGCGGTGCATCTCCCAAACTGAGCACGCCGCGCAGTAAAGCCGGCACAAACGATTGTGCGCCGCCATTAAGGGGACAACGTGCCGCCATGCGTGGGAAGAGGCCCTCGGAATAAGTCTTGGAGAACGGCGCGGCTGGGGTCGGCGCAGCGATGGAGCTGTCAATGCGACAACACTACATGCTGTTCAGATCCACGTGTGAAGCCTCTTGATATCAAAGGTGGCACACACTAAAGGATCCATGTTCCCTTTTGTTGCAACCTACACCCGTCAAAGAGGTGGGTTTGGTCAAGGATTTTCTCTGTTTTTGTTGTTGTTGCTTCATGTGCTCCCGCTGCACACCGGCCCTCCTGCTTTGCAGCACCACAGAGGCCCCTTGTGGACATGAGATGTATAGCTGTGTGTGTGTGTGTGTGTGTGTGTGGTCCAGGAAAGATCCCAGCTTCCAGAAAAACACATTTAATGTATCCCTCTTTCTCACCCACACACACAACCCCATGATTCTGGACTGTGTACGATATTTTGGTTGAGCCGTGAAATGCAAAGCCGTCCTTGAACTGGGGGCCCTTTTTGATTCTCTGAACCAACTTATCACTGTTAAAGCTTTTGCTATCATCTGAGGCTGTACAACACTAGAGGGCCAAATTAGAGCAGGCCTCGGTAAAATAAAATCCCTATTATCTTTGAACTAGCAAGTACCCAATTATCCGCCACAGTTATCTCCCATCTCACGGACGTCTGATTCCTCGCCACAGGGCAATGAGCAAAGGATGCTAATGAAGAGATGCTGAATCACCTTTTCGCCGTCCTGGACGCACGCCTGTCGGAGCCTCCTCAATCGGCGGCGGCTTTTTTTTTTTTTTTTTATAGATCAGAGTCATTCTCGGACATTGATGATGTGGCTCTTTTTCTCTACCCCCTTCCTCTCACCGCTCCCAGTGAGGACACACACTGTCGGCAGCATATGTGTGATAAGTGGGAAAGAAGAACGAGAGGTCGACAGGAGAAAAGGGGGTTTCATCTGCCTCCAGTCAGATCAGATGTGTGTTCAAAATGAGCCGAGCAGCCTCCAGCTGTGGAGGCCTTTCTGTACATCGCACTGCCTGCTAGTACAGAAAATTGACCCCAAATGTCTTGGTAACAGATTTCTCTCTTTTGTCATTTTTTTTACTGCCTCAACACTATTACTGCCTCACAAGTACATTTCAAATGCTCCCACCAATCAACATTTCAGGACATTTCACTTATTTACAATGTTCAATTGTATAATAATTAAGTATTTTGGCATCACAGACAATTAATTTAAACTTTAAAGCTGCACTAATCAATTTGTCCAAATGCCAAATGTGAAAGGGTTTTGGGTGCAGTGATGGGTGAAAGAATGTCTTCTGTCTTTTTGTTGGTTATTTTTACATATATAGTACATTTTACTGATAATACTGGCATACTTTTACCAACCTTTTGTGTTTTGTGTCCTGCACAGGCTATTCCTCTGCAGAGCTGGTCGGCTCCGCTTGTGATGCAGAAGCTCTTTGGAGTCTAAACAAATTGAAAATGAAAGCTAGGTTAGAGCAATATAAACGAAGGTAGACTTAATCGTGTAGAGTGTAACGAGGTCACTGGTTGTATAAGTCCCTGCTTCTGTGTCAAAATGGGAGAAATTAGTATTAGTAGTTTCCTGTCCTATCTGAATTCATTAATAGTGCAAATCATGGTCCTTAAAAGCTGCGCCGCACTACTACTACACAAACTACAATGATTGAAGGGGACTGCTGAGGAGTATAAGAGCTTTTATGGAGATACACCAGAGCTGTAATGATTGTGTTTAAGAGGCCGTCTGGGAATTTTAAATAAGTCCAGATGGTTTAAGATGGCACCTCTAGAGACAGAGGGACGGTTTAGGAATTGATGAACTGACAGGAAGCGCACAATGGTCTAGGTGTTTGTGGCTGATGCTCATTGATGTAGAATCAAATATAAGCAGCACCATCAAACGCTGCTGCTGTGTGTTGCCCTTTAGAACCACTTAGCACCTTTTTGGGGTAATAAAGAATGGTTTTAATGTTGGTAGTCATCTGGTGGCTGGAGATGATGTTTAATCATTTAAGGTTTTCCCTGCTGCTATTTCATGAGCGCTTTTGGAAGGAAGTAGCAGCACTCTGAACCAAATGCTTTGCAAAACGTGTACTGGTGTCAGCGTATTTTACAAGTGCATGATGGGAAGTTGTGTAAAATATGTGTGAAACTTCACATCATACCTGCAAACTGACTGTTTTGCAAAAACAATTGTTATTCGTAAACTCCTCAGATATGCAGGTTATTGGAGCTCACAGCTCGTCTATGTCTCCAACAGGAAGTCCTCTCAACCTGACGTGCAGAGCGTTCTTTGGATACAGCGGAGACGTCAGTCCGCTCATCTACTGGATGAAGGGGGAGAAGTTCATCGAGGATCTGGACGAGGAGCGCGTTCAGGAGAGTGACATAAAGTAAGATATTCAACACCAGACCTGATCAGATTCTGAGGGTAAAACCTCATTGGTGATTAGGATGAAAGACAAAAAGCTATTGTTCACTCAGTACCTCAGTTGGGAATGAAATTCTCTCAGTTTATTATTTCTACAGAATGAGAATATTTTCTATCCCTGGTAGTATTACAACAATATAAAACAAATTCATGAAGTACATTTCATCTCGTCCGAAGCGAGCTGAACTAGTACACACTTATTTAAACCCAGTCACCACGTGTGTGTGAGACACACATTAACACGCAACAATGAAGGGAACCACTCGTTGTTAAAATTCTATTCATGAATGTTTAATGCGGCTGTTTAATAATGTAGATAGCTATGCATTCTTTATCACGCACAATTTATATGCACATCTCAGGTGATATCAGTGATCAGCGATAACTTGAAATATAAGCGGAGGCATTAATCGCCGAGCAGAACAGCCAATAGAAACTCCAATTAAACCTCTTTGTTGGCCTCCTGTTCCATTTGGGTGAACTCCTTTATTTGGCTCGCAGACATATCCGGAAACAGAGGTCCGTTTAATCCAAAGTCAGGTAAAAACCTGGCGGCGGGGGACACATACGGCCTCAGGCTGGTTGACCAGTCTAATTGACTGCTACTGTTGGAAACTCATTCTTTTAAGAGGAGCACTCGCTGCTTTAGGCTACGATGCATTCAGCACAGTAATGTTACAGCCGTTCTCCTATTCAGAAGGAAACTATTGTTGGATTTCCAAAGTTGTAAGGAACCAATCAAGGACGCTCAAAATGTAATTCTGCCGAATGGATGGAGCCCTTTTATTTCACTCTAAGCACACTGACAGGATTATTATGATCAGATTTACACATGGCGTGAGACACTCATTGACGTCCATGGTGGGAAAGGCATTGCATCCTAATTTACATGAATTAAGTAAATGTATTTCTGCAGCGGTATGGCCGGCGTTTTCCAGATGTTGTTGTTTAAAATGTGAGCAACAGGTGATCCGTTAAGGACTTTTTGATCAGTGAAGGTGGAATGATGAAGTATTTCAGGAAACATTGTGGAGGAAGAGTGAATACGACTTAAAATCATCAAGATATGGTTCTCCATACAACTACTAGTAGCATGCACCAAACATATCGAGGTGGATGCATGGAGTTCTCCTCTGCTACTGGGTCCATAATACGTCCGTTCCTGACAGCTTGCACGTTGCAGCGTTTAGGAATAATTGATTCACTGTTACGCTAATTATTTTTTCAGAAAACCATTTATGCTGCACTGAAATACGCACCTCCACGCACCCTTTCATGTCCCGCCCCCACGTACCCCTTTGACAGACCTGGCGTGTGACTGGGAAAGCTCTGTTGTCAACAAACGCCGTGAATGAGAAGGTTAACTGTAAGCAGCGTGACAAGGCTGGGAGGAGAGTTAGTGGCCCAGTCAGTGACCTGGCATTTGGAGATGTCTCTATTAGCCTTCTAGCACATTCCACACCGCTCTCAGCACCACTCTCTGTTGCGAAGGACACCAGGCCAATTAGAGCCTACAATAGGAGGGTGGTGGGTGGAGGGGAGTGGTGGGGGCGACAGGTGGCGCTGTATGTGGTTAGAAACCCTGCTTTCGAAAGAGGTAACAAGCCAAAGGATCGAAATCGTGACCCTGAGCTGCTTTGAAATAGTGTGTGTGGGGGGGGGGGGTTGTGTGTGTGTGTGTGTGTGTGTGTGTGTGTGTGTGTGTGTGTACTTGTGCAGGGGCAGAGATGTGCATACAATGGCCGCCCACGGTGTGTGCTCATTCAAGTTGTTCAAGTGCCTATTTTTGTTTTGTGCCACTGCATGATAACGTCTCCCTGTGTGTTTTTTTATTTATTTCATTTTTGTTCCCGTTTTGAATGTGCACCACTTCAAACCCGCCCCCCCTGACATCATTCTATGAGCTTTTAGCTTTGAAATGGAAATTAATCACAAAGGAGTATTCCCCCAAGGGCTGCCTGTAATACATGAAATGGAGCTTTTGGCACAATGTTTCACCGCTGAGATTCCGGGGTTGATATGAAATTTTGTTGCCGCAGAACAAGACTCTGAATCTCAGAGGTGAAGTCAGGGCATGGAATTCAGAGACAGCTGCTGCAGTTTAAAAGCAGAAGACGTCCAGGTCCCTGGTGCATGGCCATGCTGTACCCTTGTGAGCAGCAGTTCAAGTGTCAAATGTAACTGAATTAATTCTCACACACGCGTACAGATATCTTCATGGGAAGTCAGAGCACTGACAGCAATGCCTCTTACTAGCCCTGCACACCACGTACGTCTCATCATGTTACAGGCCGACGTTGATGTTTACTGTGCATCATATCAAATGGGGCAAGACAAAACCGGAACACTTGTCAAACTCTATCGTGCATCAGCGTGGCAGTTAGCTTGCTAACTCCAAGCCGAGGCCCATTGGGCAATCTGTCATTGTGAACAATGTTCCGTTTCAAGCGTCTTTGTGGGAGCATCTGTTGTCATCTAATCCATGCCTACCTTTGGGGGGAATTCAGGGGCGGGGCAGACAGCGGGACAGGCATCAGCCAGTGAGGCATTTAGAAATGAGGCACAGCTTGACAACGTGGGGCAGTTCAAAAGTTCAGGTGTCACATTGAGGATATTTGGAGGCATTGTGCTCGATGCAACAGAGAGAATGGTGGGATGCCGATGTAGCCCGTCCAAAGAAGAAAATCCTTTTGAAATGTTTTAGGTGAACCCCTGGTCTGGGATCCTAGGGCATTTTCAGCTGCATCCAGCTCCACAGCACCAGTTTACCACTTTTCTTTGACTCTCATACACACCTTTCACTTAACAGGTATGATGGAGTGTTTTTCTAAACAAACATAGATTTTTTATTTATTTTTTACCCACAGTGGTTTAGCTCAGTCTCTGTCGAGTCACACATGGGTGCCACCTCTTTAAAAAGCCATCAGCTCGGATCTATATCCCAACCTTGTGCAGCCCAGTGTCTCTGCCTGGCTGGCCGCACAATGAAGAAGGATGGGTGTTAGAAAAGCTCTGGGGAATTACGAGAAAAGACTGAATTGGTTCCCCTCACACTTACGTACTCAGACAAGCCGTAACGCCGGTAGTAACTTTTAAGCTTTCCTGCAGGAGCTCAAGAAGTGTTACCTCTTCATTTGTTTTTATGAAGCAGCTAGTCCATGTAGCGACAAAATAATTACCTCTAACGGTTCTCGCTGGTAAATGGTCAATAAAAGAAATTTCGATGTGAGTGTGATATTTCCATCCATGTAGGATTCCAATTACTAGCCGCAATTTGTAAGGCTAATGTGAGACATTGCCATGGCAGCAGTGGTTGTATTGTTTGTCTCCATCTCCCCCGCACTTCACGATCCACTTTGTTTAGTCCTCTCATTGATCAGCAGGAATGGCACAGTTTTTTGTTTTCTGATGCCCCGCGGCAGACAAATGCCCAAGTGGCCTTGTACCTTTTTTCGCACTATTAGCCCCATGCATCATTTAACAGAGCTTTGGAATATCTGCAGTTTTTGTAGCCTCAAAAAGGCTTTCTGCTCATATATCATTCCTGCTTTTGCACAGCAACCCAGCAGGAGAGATTCAGCCCCTTGCCGTCATTTGGTACCCGTTGTTAGGGTGTTGTCATGTGGGTTGGTTACAAATGCTTTGACTTGGCTTTAAAATTAGGAATTTTTATTTCGTGCAATTTCATTCACTGCAACAGCTGCTGAGATATATATTGTTTTCACCTTGTCTATGTGTGTGTGTCACAGCAAATTGTGTCCCTGGAGACACCTGCTTTTTTAGGGATTAGAGCTTTAAAAAATTTTGACACGGGTTTACATGTCTGTGTGGCAAAGTTTTGTCGAAGTGATGCAGATGCAGTGAGCCACCCAACAGGTGTGTGGATCCAAATGAAAGCAGACTTCAAAAATGGGAGTGTTGTCTAATCACAGGCGCAGGATTGGGAAGGGGAGGAAGAGGAAAAGGGGTCAAAGTGCAGCGTATCTTCGATAGCTGTAAAGAGCTCTTTAACTATGACCACCGAAAGGAGGAGTTTCATGAAAAAGTGCAAAAGAAGTGCAAAAGCGAAACCTTTCTTGAGAGGCCATCCCCTCTTTATGGCCTGTTAGCATTGTCAAATGTTTCATTTAAGGCAGTTTAATTCCCCTTCTCCTAATTTAACTCAAAGCAGATACTGAAAATAAAGAGGATGCTTTCAAAAATCAATTTTTTACGCTGCCAATTGTCCAGTGACTGGGAGCTAAGCAGCTCGGTGTCATAGTGTCCTTCCAGTCACTACGGTCACTGTGATCAAATAGCCGGCCTTTTGCATGTGTTGTTGTTGTCAAAGTGTGCAGATCATTGGAAAATGGCTCAATTCTACGCCACAAAATCATCAAAAAGGCTTCTTTTTTTCCCTCAGTAACCCTCTTGGCAAATTGTTTTGTGATAGGTCAGCGTTGTGGTGCATCATGACAGGCACACTATTGTCCCCGTGGCAACACGTCACAACCAGTAGACATCAGAAGCCTCGGTGAGGGTTTTTTCACGGGGGGAAATATGTCATGACTAGATAGGATTCTGGCTTCCCGTCACCTCCTACCTTCAGTTTGTGGATGAACCCCCGAATGTCAGTCGGTTGTAGAGCAATGTAATAAACTAAGGTTCGTTCTGGTGTCTATCTGCATATTCATGGGTACGTTGCAGGTGATGTGCACAGTAGTTCTACTCAGAAAATGCCAGCGCTGTGACTGTGTCTCAAAATTGCACCCCATACTTTCCAATTCCAAGGTCATGAATTATGGATTTAAGGCACCATACTGCAGAAACAACTCAAAGTTCTTGAGGCAAATTTTATTTGTCAGAAAAATCCATAATTTATCAAAAAGACTTTCTCTGACCTTTGACCTCTTGCAGTCTGGAGTTATTGTTTTTTCATGGTTTGCGCTATTTTGGTACCGATTCAAAACATTTGATTGGCCACTATTATTTGGAATCTGTAGTCGCACAGCATACCGTACTCTGGTGCATTCTGGGTCAGATTTTTTTTCACTCCCAATCCAACTTCTCAATCAAAGACTGCTTCACAAGCTACTTTGATGTGCACCTCAAAGTCCGTAATGGGGCGGCTTCACTCCATTTGGGAAGATGATTGAACTCATGTTGGTGTTCATATTTGACCAAACTGCTGTTGCAGTATGCTGGTTTCATTTATCCAGCCATCGCAGTTCCAAAATCGCACACATGTAGTAGTTTGCAGCAGACAGCCACACAGGATTTGTCCTTTTGTGCTTAATCGATGGACGCTGTTGGATATGAGATACTTCATGTTCTGTACTGTTCTGAACTCTGAATCCCCCTGTCGTTAATGCTTTAAAGGAGTTTCCTCCTCAGTCTGCCAAACACCAATAACCGATTATGTTGGTTGCTCCGAAGGTTTAAAAATATCTACTTTGAAACACAAGGCAAGAAACAGTGAATTATTCCAGTAACATGCAGGTAATGAAAAGGTAAGAGTGGTTCCCAAATTATGATGTAACAAAAACCGCAGACCACAAGTCAAACCCCTGTTTGTCTAATGTGTCAACATCTTTCTCTGTGCAACTTTCCTCTGCAGGACAATCCGGGAGCACTTAGGGGAGCAGGAGGTGTCCATCTCCCTGACCATCGACTCTCTGGAGGAGAATGACCTGGGCAACTACTCCTGCTACGTGGAGAACGGCAACGGGCGGAGACAGGCTAACATCCAGCTCACCAAGAAAGGTGGGGCGAGCCCAACCCAAGCACACAGATTCATTTATAAGAGGAGGTGGGGGCAGGGGCCGTCATGTAAAGCACGCACAATATTTCACCAGGGTTTTCAGCACAGGGATGTTGAGGCCTTGGGGTTTAATGGTGGCATGTTGCAGCTGAGGGTGTGAACACCATTCAGTCCCACAGTCCTTTGCTGTGACAACAGTGAGTCTCTTTGCAGAAAGTTCCTGAGCACAAACAAGACCAGCGTTTTCTTGCCTCGGGGACGACAAAAAATTGGGACAGTGTAGTAGACGGTGCAGAAAGCCGACACATCTACCTCAGCCTGTGGAAGCATTAGTTTAAAGAGAATGGAAGATCCCTTTTGGAGAGAGGCAGCCTTTGGTGTTGTGATGCGAGGCAGTGAAGTGACCTCCTCCATCACACACACACACACACACATCCTCCTTTGATCCCTCCGACATGTTCCCATCTCTGACTGCTGTGGCCTCCCCCCCTCCCTCTTGCCTTTTTTATTCAACCAAACATTTTTGAATCTTTCCTCTGATTTCGCCTCACTGAGGATGACTGTTTGAAATTAGATTCTGTGATGATTTCAAATGGAGATGCAACCTTCCCAGCGTATATGAGTGAGATTTATTTTTTATTCTTTCACAAGGCTGGCGGGGGGTCTCTGCAGCCTTAATGTTGTAAGTGTTGAATACATTTACATAGTAGATATTTTTCCTCTCTTTTAAGCTCCAAGCTTTGGATCCAGCTTTGATGGCAGCCCGGTTCCCCTCCATTTGCTATATTAAAGGGTTTTATGTTGCACAGTCAAATCGCAGACTAAACTGGGAGAAGATTAGCCTGGTTTTCGAAGGATCGCGGGTCCACGAGAAATCGACCCGATTCCCATTTTTATATTAGTTGCATTCACGGTCTAGTGCAGTGCGAGGCAGTTCAGTGTCCGCACCGCCTTTCAAAGGGTTGCTTGTCTCTTGAAGCTGTGAAACCAACGCGACACTCTGAAGGAAAATGGTCGTCTCGCCGCGGCATCAAGCGGGAATGTCCCTACTTTTCCTCTTCTTGTACAACTTCTCGTCAAGAAGTTTACCAGTCGTCCTGGCCAACTTTTTCTCGTCTCCACATCCTCAGATACATTCTTTATCTGGCAGCAGCAGCAGCGGCATTGTGTGGCAGATGGCTGCCTATGTGGTATATAACTAACATTTAGATTCTTGATTTGTGAACATGAAAAGCAGCAGACTCAGCTTTTACTGTTCTCACTGCCGCTTTCCTCATCCTTATTTTACCATTCAACCCCCACTGCGCCTTTTATTCTTGTCTCTCTTTTCATCTCGCTCCCTAGACAACAGAGAGGGAGAGAGAGACAGGGTAATGGAGGGAGAAAAAAGGGGGCTGATGAATTGCCGGATGCCATGTGGCTCCATCAAATCCAGCCTTCTAGTCAGCAGCTAATTTGTCTTAATCCGTTCCACTGCAGCGCTGCTGCAATATGGATGCCTGGCTGAGAGGAATTGGCCCCTTCCACTGTAATCTCTGCAGCTTGAGGAGCAGCTGGCTCGTTACACTGTCCGGGTATCTGAGGAGAGGAGCGGTCTTCACCGAGGCGAGAGGGCAGAGAGGTGGAGAGGAGGGTGAAGAGGGAGAAAGTTGCTTGGATCCATCACCTCGCGGCGCTTGTTAACCGCAACTCCCCCCGCCGAAAAAGTAAACAAATTCAGGAGGATTTCCAGGCGAGAGGAGAGAAACTGAGACAATGGTTTCGACGGGGCGCTCATTCTCCCCTCGAGTTTGTTTGCTCTTTTGTTTGCGTACGTCCGTCCGTAAGTTTGGCTGAAGGTCGTTGCCCAGACAGGCGTGATGAAGCGGCGCGGTCCGGGCTCGTTAGCTCTCCAGAACATCATCCCTCATCATGGGAGCTGTCAGCCTGATGGCCGCTGCAGTGGAATGGGCATCGCGCGCCCCGACGAGGTTAAATGTGGGTCGGTGATGGATGTTGATGCACGCGAGTCCTCTCCATCCGTGTTTGTGTGTGTGTGTGTGTGTGTGTGTGCGCAGCATTGCGGCGATTCTGTCCTTTTACTGTTGTCCATTACTCAGCCAATGAAGGCTGACCACCCAGATTTTGTGAGGCGTAGCCAAGAGAAAATGTCGAACTGCAAAAGATGGAGTGACATCAGACAGGAAAAAAAAGGGAAAAAAAGTGAAAAGAGGCCATGAAAAGACTTGGTTGTCAAGACAAGCTACCGAACCATGGATCTTAATCGAGTCCATTGTCTTGTATTGTAAATCACCTTTCATCTTATTAAATAACACTGCTAGTCCGGCTCCTACTGGCTACTTTGGCCCGGCTTCCTTCAAACGCTACAAGTAACACAACAGCAAGTCCTGCAGTTCCTTTAATTGAGCTTCCGCTCCTGCTTTCCGTGGGTTGACGTCGGCCCGCAGTGATGACGGACGGAGCGGAGAGAGGGGCGCCTCCACCTGTTGGCGGACATGCGGCTTACCTAACAGCCTGACGCGTTTCCTCACACACACGCAAACATCTCCATAACCGGGGCGTTCCAAGCTGTCATAAGCTATTGTGCCCCCGGTTGCCTCTTGTGATTTTTTTTCTTTTTTATTATCAAAATCAGGCCGAGTTAAGTTCCAGGTTGTGCTTTTATTCTGGTTTGAGATATGTGTGATTCGGGTGCAATAAAAATATAAACAACATGGAAGGATGGAGAGGAACGCCAACACAGAACAGCCTCGGGTGATTTAAAAGAAAAAAAATCAAATGATGCTTTTAAAAATAGCCAGTGACACTTTTCTCATCCATCATACCTGCATCATGCATTCTTTCACATGTACTGATGTTCTGGGGTCAGATTTATTTTGACACAACAGCAGGGAAATAAGACGAGTGTGGCGGAACTGTGCAGCTTTCTGACGTTTTGTAGAATCTTAGAAGGTTTCACAGCATCAACTGTCTACAGTTTGATCAGAAAGAAATCTCGAAAATAATAAAACTGATAGAAAAAAAGGTCCATTTTTCACATTGTTACCAAACTTTTTTTCCAGAAATGTCAGGACAGGGATATCTCAGGAGAAATAGTACATTCCAAGCCTTTATTGTAGAAGTACTTTTTAACCCAGTTTTTTACTTTTTCATTTTTCACGACAAATACATTGTGACCTAGATGAAAATCTTTTAATTACAGAAAACTTTCCTTTTGTATTCCTTTTTTCCTTTATCTGTAAAAGGGATAAAAATAAATAAATAAGATCAGCCAGGTTCAAAAAATGTTAAATAAAGGTTAAATAGAAAATGAATATATTCTCCCTGTGTTCTCACCATATTAGCCGAGCTGTTGTACACGGTGGAGCTGGCCGGAGGTCTGGGAGCCATCCTGATGCTGCTCATCTGTCTGGTGACGCTCTACAAGTGCTACAGAATTGAGCTCATGCTCTTCTACAGAAGCCACTTCGGCAGTGAGGATATAGACGGAGGTAAGATGAGATAAGGCGCAAGACACAATTTACTCCGCGGCGTTATATAATAATCCCCCATAATCTGTGATAGCAGTGTTTTCTGTTCAGTGCATGAATTCTAAAGCTCCTTCCTCTGCTGTGGAAGCATCCTTCCTTTCCTCGGTAGGAACCAAATCCTTAACACGAGCACCATCCGACTGCACACATATCTATTTTTACTCAGAAGACACCTGGGCTATTTTTCCAACCTTGAAGCTCCACCTGGCACTGTTTTGATGTAAATGTGCACCTGGTTTATCAGCAGGAATGATGCGGGGAGAGCTTCTAACTCTTCTCAACTCAAAAATGATTTGCCAATTTCAGAAAGTCTTCTCAACCCGCCGAGTGAAACCAAAGATGGTGTGCCACGTATTCTGTAAACTGTCTCTGACACAGTAGCAAGCAATTCACCAGTATATGTAAAAACTAATTACAGGCAGGGCATTATTTTCCTGACATCACAATGCGTTATTGGTGGGCAATGAAGTTTTCAAACATTTCCCCTCCCGCTTCTCCTCGGAGCCTCCAACAGGCAAGGCGGGCCGGGTTCAGCCTTTTTGGTTGATGTGTATTTTTCTTGTTATCTTTCCAGTGGATAACAAGCATCAATGCATACGAGTTAGCAGTGTCATTCGCTATTTGCCGCACATCTTTTCCTGTATATCTTGCAAGTTTTGGTGTCTTCGGATGGAGCAGCAATTGCTTCAATCAGGCTGGTGGAAAGCAGCCTCAAAAGACCAACAAGTAGTAATTTAACACCACTGTCCATAACAGCCGTTTGCTGGAGACACTGCAGTACGATGTTGGGAGTGAATAAAGAGAAACCCACAGTGGGAAGCCAAACAATGCCTGCACATTGCTCAAAGGATGGAGGAAGTGCTATTTGTGACAATTCAGTTTAAGTTTGAAATTTATGGTTTAACTTAAATTTAAAAATATTAAACAAAAGAATGTTTTGAAAAATGAATCAAAATATCTTGTTGAAAAATCTAAATTAAAAAAAGTCAGTTAACTTATGTTCAGGCCGACTTGGACAATACAACCCAACCCCCCATTAGACATGGAGTTAATGGGGGGGTAGAGTTTTGATGCTGTGCATCTGTCCGTTTCCCTTTGAAAGGTTAATATACTCTGCTCAACACTTCCTGTAAGGCAAGGGCAAACACCCTCCCTGTGCCAGGCAAAAACCTTAACTCTGAGGCCCCATCAGCAATAGTCCAAAGAAAAAAGCCCCCCCCTGATTGGGCCTGCTGCATGAGTCTTGTCTTGAGGATGCATCAAACTGAGACACGGGGCAAGTTTTAATTTGATTCCCCTGTAATGAGTCCCTCAAGTAGCCGCGCTGCAATTTCTGGAATGAGATTAGTTCGTAGCGGCTGAGGGACTCTACGGTAGTGGAAAGAGAGAGAGTTATGCGCATTAAAAGGTAAAAAGCTGTGATGCCTGCCCCCCCCCCCCCCCCCGTCAGACGTTCCAATGAAAGTCATTCATTCCGCCGGTTTTGGGCGCGCAGGGCGGAGCGTCGCCTTACAGGACGGCCCCGAGGCCGTTGTGTTTAAATGGGTGGGGAGACAGAAATGCCTGGACTTGAACTTTATGCCAAACAGCAATTGTCTCCTTTAATTGTGCCACCCGAGTGAGTGCTGGGAGAGGGGAACAGATTTCCAATTTGTTTCTCAGTATAAGGAGGGATCAGGTTCAATAAACCACAGCGCGCAGCTCTCGGGAGACTCATGATACTTTTCTCCACGCCTCGGCCCATTTAGATCACTCCGGCGACACCTCTGGCCGCGCGCACGCGCTTCCAGCTCCAATGACAGAGTGCTGGAGGTGAATCCCGAAGGGGAAAGTGTTAAAATGTCGACCGAGTGAGTGAAGCCGGTAAGCTTTGGCAGCAGGTGGTTAACCGAGATCCCATCGCCATGGTAACCACTGCACTGACGGGGAGAAGTGTGAGATGTAGTTTTGCACACACACATAGTTCTCATAAGTAAAGCCCTTCAGCCAGTATCTGTGATGCAGAGTGATTTTATATATATATATATATTTTTTTTTTACTCCCCAACAAAAAATCGTCACTCAGTGCCAAGAAAGTGCTCGTGTTTCACTGTGGCCACTCGGAGAACAAATTGAACGCCCGCCTCCCTCTTCTGCAAAATGGTAAGCGTTACGTAACAATAGGACGGACTGTCAGCTATTTGTCAGCGCAGCTATTTAGTTAAAGACTGCTCAGTTGTCGCGTTGTGTGGGTGTTAGTGGAATCAATAATAGGCCTCGCGACGACAACAGCCCAGCGAGCTTGTCGAGGAGGCGGGGGCTCGTCAGCGCTCTGCCATAAATACCAATGTCAGTGTTGTCAGCGCGGCGTGAAGTTATGAGGCTCCGTCTGTGTTCGGTTGCAGTTTGATTTGCATATTGGAGATGCCGAAGTAAACCAAGACCCAGCTCGTTTGTAAGTACATGGTCAAATGATTTTGTTAAATGTGTCAAACAAAGGCGATAAACGGAACACACTAAACTGCCTTTGCCTGGGTGAAACATGGACCCTCACAGATAAATCTGCAAGTGGCAAAAGATTTAGATATTTTGGTTGGACAAAACAAGACATTTGAAGGAGTCACCTTGGGCTCTGAAAAGTGTTGATGGCCTTCTGGAAAACCTCATTTCACCAAAGAAGTTTGCTTGAATTGAGTTTTCATTTTTATTTCATGTGGTTCTAATTCAAGGAACAATATGAGTGTCCTTCACTGAAAAGTTCAATTTACCAAGTACATCATTTATTTGGTAAACTATAATCTCCAATAGTTCAGGTGAGGAAAAAAATAATCACAGAGCAGTCGACTTTGAAACGTTAAGTTTGTCTTTATATTTCACATATATCATGTTTTCTATATTGCCACTTTGATCTCCGGTCCCTGTACAATTGACCCACTTTTTCCCAGTAATTAGTTCAAAATTACATCCAGCTCTTCAAGAGAACGTCTGGGAATAAATTCTGAAAATACAAAAATAGGAATCCTCCAGTGTTGCTTATGTACTGTTTTCTATCCACTAAAGAACAATTTGATCATAGCAATTATCCTCAGTCGCAGCCCAATATGACCTCAGGTGGCTGTTTATTGCTTATCGAAAACATAACTGCACGTTTAAATGCCGTCAGCTCCTGATTAGCAGTCCGCCTGCTATGCTTCTCTAGCTTCAGAGTTAAGTATGGTGTGTTACGTTCTAATTTACTCTCCATTAAATATAATGGAGCCCAGAAATATCCCGGAGATTAACGCCTCCAATTCTCTTGGCGCTCTCCACCGCGGGTTCAAGAGTTCACCGTCTAACTGTAGGCTCTCCGTGCACGTGCAGAGATATCAGCCCGCACCTCCACGTGCACTGAGCGCCGGTCCCTCTGCAGTGGGCCCGGTGGGACGGGGGAGTGCTGGATGCGGTTTCGGTGCTCCGGTGCACCAGGTCTGCTGTGAGGAGTGACGCCTCAAGGTGCAGCAGCGGGGTCATCCCGCCCTCCAGGTTCCCCCTCTTCCTCCGCCTTCTTTCTCTTCTTTCCCACTACAGCCGAGTGAATCAGTTCCACTGAAATAGCCCCTGATCCGCCAACACGGCTTTGGTTTAAATGCAACCAGAGAACAAACGGCCAGGGAGATTCATGTCACCGAGTTTCAAGTGGAATATGAGTCTCGGCGTGTTCTGAGGTTATTTCATTATTTTGACTTGTCCCTGACGCTGTAAAATGAATTGCTTTTTAAAAAGGAATGTGATTCATTACAGTGTTACGTGCAAGTGCCAAATATCAAGATTACCCAGGGCGAAGAGAGACTCGTGGGTGATCTTGAGAGAGTCTTGTTGACTGTCGCATGGACCAAAGGCGAGCAGGGGTGTAAAGTAGGGTTAGTACTGTACTGAGCCTTGATCTCAAAATCCCTCCATATCAACCCAGCTGCTTTTCTACTCTCCTCAACCTGACTCTCTCATCCCGCGCTCCTTTCGTCTCTGGGGTCTTGACAGGTTAAACATCCCCCCGCGGAACGTGCACTGCAGCTGGCTACTGTAAAGCAAAGGGAAGCATGACGAAGACCGGCACTCAAAAGATCCAACGCCTGCCCGCGTCTCTAATGAGTTTACCTCAAAGGCTGCGCTTACATCGCAGAGTCCTAATCTTTAGTCCCCCCGTCTTTTTTTGGGCTATGATATGACAGATTTAGTGAATAAAGAAACACATAGAATCTTATATTTGTGTCGGTCTGAAAAATATGAGCCTAAAAAATGACATTATTGGCACCATTTGATTGGTGGACGACACAAATGGCATATCAGGAGGAGCCAGTCTACCAATTTACACATTTACACAAAGCTTACTAATGTTTTTACTCTTACACATAGTTTCATTTTCATAAACCCAGACTATTTCTTTGGAAAAACGTTGTTCCAATAGAACAAAACAATTTATTGTGGATTATTTTAGGACACCGGGAAAAAAAAAAATTGTACTCCCGCACTTGGATGAAAGTGCTAGTGTTGGTTGCATTCTAACAGTGGCAACACTTTATCCTACTTACTTATTAATGTATTCCATATGCAAATGGTGCAATTTGGTTAATTGTGCATTGGTAGGTCTGGTTGGGACATTAGGTGATTCTGATCTCAAAAACATCCTTTAAATTGGAAAAAGATTTCTTGAATTTGAAAACCTTATATTTACAGTAGGGCAGGGCACGTTAAATGCGTATCCATTACCGCCAACAATGGTTTCATCATGCGTTATCGGCATTTCATTTTTTCTCTTTTTTTGAGCCTTGGGAAGGGCTGCGCACATTAACCGAGAAAATGGAGAACGGTACGGCACTTTTAAACAGACATTTGCATTTTAAATCTCTACCAGACGGCGTAGTCGATAAATGCAAAGCTATTTGTTACCACAGCAAAGCGGAAGTATCTCACCCCCGAAGTATACGAGCCTGAAGTACCACTTAAAGCGTCACACAGCATTGGTGCAGCCCACTAGCTACCAAACAACCAGTGGAGCGGCACTTCAGCAGAGAACTGTGGACACAAACCGACGCCAGAAGAATGGAGCGTCCTTCGAATCGCACCGAATGAGGAGAGTACACGAGGTGTATGAAACGAGCACCAGCTGTTGCTCTCACCACGACATGCAGACTCACCTAGCTGTCTCAAGTCCAACATCTGCACCCTGCCAACGCTGGTTTTCTCTGGCTGGTCAAAGTTGTTCTTTATCACCTGAAAACGTAAATTACCGTGTATGTCTTTCTTTGACTGAGATTCAAAGGAAATCCAGAGTCTGTACAGACTAAAAAGTCCTTTTTTTGTGCTAGACCACTTGCCCTCACTAAGAGGGACCTTTACTACTGAACTTATGCTGCATTATGCTGTTCCCCGATGAGAGAGAAATGTTTCTTCTGGTTCCTGAGTGCCACGATACTTAAAAATAAAAGTGTGCAATATACTATTTTATAGTGAATAATTAAATTGTGCGCTTAATGCAATTAATTGCGGGTAATCACAGAACAATCATGCACTAATATACAGTGTTTCCTCTTAATTATATTCAAGGAAAAAGAAACCTTTGAAGGTTACATTTTCCTCAATTACTGAAGTACCTGATTAGCCAACAAATGGTTTCTGACCGGCTGCCACTTGAGTAAACACTCTCTCAGCGACTTCACAGTTGGTCTCATTCATTTAGGAAAAGCTTTGGTCTTGTTCTTTTCTGCATTTTGTTGATATGTAACAAGCTAGGAGCTATAAACAAAGCTGTACCATCCGCACCAGGGACCTCCATGTGCTACCTACCGACTAAGATTCAGACAGCCTCCACTGATACGCCAGAAAATAAGATTTCCTACTATTTGTTTTTGTATGCAGCAGTAAGGTAGAAGAATAACAAAAGAGACTTTGAATAGTATGAAACATTTCGAAGGTCTCCAGCATGGTAAACAGATGATGCATAGTCCTTTCATGCAATGTCAGAAACGATGCTCCTGTTCAAGGATCCGATCGATCTAATAAGTGGTTCTGTCGGCTTTGAGCACAACGCTGGAGTGAAGTTACAACGGAAGCAATAGGCTGTTATCTCCTTCCCGTGGTACCCCGAGGATCTGGCATATCTCCCCTCCATGTCTTCCCTTTCAATCCCCCTCCTGACTCATTGCACTGAAGTGCTCCAGCTCGACATGAAACATTTAAGTCTTCCCTCACTTCTCACTTTCATTTGCTCGGCGTCAATCTTTTCAAATCCACCATCAATCAGGGCTTTCATGTGGGTGATGGAGCCTCGCCATGTGTCGGCCGAGCGGGCAATGTGGGGCATTTAGCTCAGGCCGGAGACTAATTTGTTTTGCCTCCAGTGGGCACAGCAGCTATGAAGGTAACGTAATTCGTCAGTGGGGACGGAGCAGTAATGAAAAGCACTCAGATGGGCAGAAGTGCCCAGAGGTCAGTGTAATGTCTCAATGAAGTCTCCCAGTGAATGAATAGCTCTCTGGGCACCGGTATGAAAGGAGATTGCGAGCATCTGGGCCTTAGCAGTGCAAATCTTTGCTGACCACAGCAGGAAACGTTATGTAAAAATCATAAAACATATCCGCCTTTAATTGGAGCCAAGTGGTTTTGGGAGCTTCTCGATGCCCGTACATGGAGGGCAGCAGGTATTCAAGTGAAGAGACTTTTCTTTTATTCAGTTAGCCGAGCCTAACGAACCCCGCTGGTTTCGTACCGGGAGACGTGACTTTTCACCCGTCTCCGTGTCTGCCTCCCCCACCTCTGCCCGCAGATAACAAGGACTACGACGCCTACCTGTCCTACACCAAGGTGGACCCGGACCAGTGGAGCCAGGAGACCCGAGAGGAGGAGCGCTTTGCCCTGGAGATCCTCCCCGACGTGCTGGAGAAGCATTATGGGTATAAACTCTTCATTCCAGACAGGGACTTGATCCCCACAGGAAGTAAGCGCTCTCTCTCGCGGCGACGTCAAAGTCGTGTCGAATGTCTTGTCGCTTGGTGTTGCTCGTGTCGTCAGTGCCGTGGTGGTGATGCCTTGTGTGTGGCTCTCGTGTGATGCATTTGTGTTGTGGCGTGTCCGTGAGACCCTCATTGTTTTCATCCGGTCGAGCTTTCTTTAATCACTGGGGGAACCGAAGTGGATCAGTACGTGAAAGTTGGAAGTCCGGGGTTCTTCAGAACTGACATGGGTGAACAAACGGTCGAACCAAAGTGGCAGCAAGACGAGCAGAAAGCTGAACAAACCGACCAAAGCGTCGACGGTACAATCCCCTTTTTTCTAAAACAATCCGCCGCGACCCTGGTTATCGTTATAAAAACGCCTCTGAAGAACCCCTGAAGTTTACTGCTGCTGCAGTTTGAATTTTCCTCCCTGCACATGCTGAGCAGAGAGGCCGCATGTTAAGAATCAGGGTCGAGGAGCCACCGATGACCCGGTTCATGAATCCCACACAAATCTATCTGTAATTCATTCAAATCACCCGACAGAGCAGTCAGATTAAGATGAGCTAATACAGCTCCTTTAATTAATGTCACAAACAAATCCCTCATAGATAATGGTAATGAAACATGTTGATAACTTTAGGAGGCAACTCTTGTACCAAAATAACTCCTATTTGACTGAAAAAGACATTTAGGGAAAGGCTGGCTGCGCTTCAGTGTTGATAATCCAGTAATACGATATGGGAAGAAGTCGTTTTTTTTCGCAGATATTACAAAGCCAACTGTACCTTTTCTAGAGGGAGGGGTTTCCCTGCAGACCTTTCTAAATACTTCCCCCACTACATGAGTTTAGGAACTCCGTTTAAATGGCAATTGAATTGATAAAATTGTCAGTATCCAATGTATGCTGTAGGCTTTTCTTTGGGAAAGTGAATTCATGACTAAACAGATAAGCACAAGAAAAGGTCTGGATTAAGCACGTTACGTACCCAAGTATTTTAAAGTACGTTGTCTGCATATTGTAAAGCCCCTGGAAGGTGTAATAGGGCGGAATTACATATCGAGGATAATTGTCCTGATCCAGCTCTACACAAACTGTACCTCCGCATGCTGCCGTGTAATGATGTCAGCTGTACCATGCAAACGCTCTCGCCGCATGGATGTTAATGCATGTTTTACCACAGTGTATTTCTAATGGAGCGTCTCACCATGCCCTGTGCTTATCTTTGATTAACTCATCACGCAGATGAGTTGGATAATCTCATTACGCTATTAGCTTCCATTTGAATACTTGCATCTGCCTGTCTTGCCGCACATACCGCCATTACTAATTATGTTCCTCTTCAGTGGCATCGTGCCAAGGTTATAAACTGAATCCCTCGCTGTGGTTATGTGCTCGATTCGAGGGGACCTTTGTAATATGGGAAAAATGGCATAAAAATGCAAGGATTGAGAGGAATCCGAAGTGTGCCCGCCACTACTCCAGCTCGCTAGTTTATTGTGTTTGTGTACAAACACGTTGCTCCCATTGGGAATGGATTAGCATCTCAGCAGTTGTTATAATACGGCATAATCCACCACTATAGATAAACACGCTTTGGCCATTTGGGGTTTCAACATGTGTCAACAATCCTTCTGGAACGGAAACGTGTCGTTGGATTATTTCTTTGAGCATTTTAAACATCTGGCCATTGCAATAGAAGGTTTATAAATGCATCAAGTCTATGGCAACAAAAGTGCAACTTGGCTAAATTCACTTCCGAAGTTTTTTTCCTCTGCTTTTTTATGCTACATATCCCATATTAAACTGGAATAAACTGGTCAGAGTGTTTCACATTGGCCAGTGGAGAACCACAGTTTATGCCGGAGCCGAGGCCCCACGTTCACACAAATGTTTTGTTTTTTTCAAATGCTTTTCTGCACATTTTTTGATCCTACTTTGAATGTAAATATTTATCTTTAGGTTTCACCAATGATCATTTCCAGGATGACACAAGACTACTTAGAGGTACTTTTTTCACAGATTTTTTACTTTTGTGTCAACACACAATGATTCAGATTTTCTCATCAAATCAGTCGAAATTCATCTTGTTAGCTCGATATGATAAGTAAGGTAAAATTGGTAAGGGTCTAAACATTTTTACTAATTGTTTTTTATAAATTGTTTATATTTTGGTCAGTAATACCCATTATTAATGTATTAATACATGATTTATTTAAGTGTAAAGTCGGCAAACAACTTGTAACGCCTTCATAAAACTTGAATTATTACAAGTTTTTTTACTTGTATTTACCTAAATGACAGAATTACACATCAGTTAGTTGTGTTTTGCTGTGTTCACAACATTCGATGCATCAAAACTCACTCAGTCTCAGAGCTCTGCTGGTGGCTGAGCAGAGCTGTTTGAGGTTGTAGCGTCTGCTTTGTCGGAACAAAACTCTGGTTTAGATTGTGTTGCATATTGCTGAAAATGACCAAAGCAATAGCGCGTAGTATCGGCGGTTAATCTCCCTTTCAAGTAACATTTTTCTTTGCTGGAAGTTTGAATTTCTGGAAGTAACATCCTGCCGTTCGTTGTCACAAGGTGCTTTTTCCCTGTTGGAAAATGATTCTGACAAACTACACAGAGCAACAGTGATTTTCTGCCTTGTGTCATTTGGCGTATATTTTATTTTTATGCAGCCAGGAATCAATTACTACATGCAGCACTTTGATTGTAAAGCCCGGGAGGTCTCTGAAAGTAGGAATATAATCTATAATGCTGTAAAGTATTACCAGCTGGCACCCGAAGAGGGCATAGTTACTTTATAGTTTAGTCAATTCAAAGCATAAAATCAAAGTACACCTCATTAGTTAATTATATAGTATCCATTTATCCGTTCCCGGTGAGATAAAAGACCAGCTTGTTTTTGCCCTTTAACCTAAACGGAGCGAGCTTGAACCTTACCGGGTTGTACCTTTGCTCTGGGGAGGCGTTGTGACGACCTACTGCATGAGGACCAATTAGCAAACAGCACGGTGAGTGACTGCCATGGGGAAGTAAACCCGAGTTTACTCTAATCAGGTCCCTCTCGCGGCGAAGCCTTCAGGCAGAGCGCAACATGAAAGGCGGGGTTTATTCTCAGAGGCACGGAGAGGACGACAGACAGGAGATGTGCCTTTGGTTTGCATAAGGACCTGGAAAGATATCCTCCTCACACACACACACACACACATTAAGCATCTCTTTGTCTCTTTACTTTAGAAGAAGGAAGAAAAACAAACACACACACACACACACACACACACACACACACACAAGAGGGTCATAAGCTAGTGATGCCGCCCTGTTGGTGTCACGGCAAGCAAAGCTAAAAGCAGGCATTAGTGGCGCACACACACACACACACACACACACACACTCCTGACACCACAGACAGATCAAGTTCAGTTTGACGCAAGCAGCAGAGCTACTCGTCAAGAACGAGGACCCAATACTTTATTTATTGTAAAGATATATTTGATCTTCGCAGTGGTATGTTGCTTGGCTTTGAGTGTTTTATGTTAATCGTCATCTTATAGTTAAACCAAGTGATCCCCTTCCTCTTGTTGTGTCTATTATTCTGTATGAATAAGGCTTATGAAGTTCTGCAGAGGCTTTAGATGTTTGTATGAGTAAGAATATATAACATATCTGTTATCTTTATTAATAGATGCGTGTTTCCTCAGATGTTTTATTTAATCAGCGTTAATCTCTCTCTAAGAACCACATTTTTCTTTGTTGATTGGATTTGGTTGTTTGAAACGTTGAGCAGTCGCTTCGAGGCCAACAGAATTGTTCAGATAGTCGTTGCGATACGTCTCATGTTTTCATTGCTCTCATCAACAAATCCCAAATACAGCCTGCAAACAAGTCATCCCAAAGAATATGCTTCTCATTTGTACCGCTATTTATACAACGTTATGTGTCCGTGTGTTCATCCTTCTGTGTGTATTCAGCCTACATCGAGGACGTGGCGCGCTGCGTGGACCAGAGCAAGCGACTCATCATCGTCATGACGCCCAGCTACGTGGTGCGGAGGGGGTGGAGCATCTTTGAGCTGGAGACGAGGCTGCGCAACATGCTGGTGACCGGCGAGATCAAGGTCATCCTGATCGAGTGCGCCGAGCTGCGCGGCATCATGAACTACCAGGAGGTGGAGGCCCTCAAACACACCATCAAGACGCTGACGGTCATCAAGTGGCGCGGGCCGTCCAGCAACAAGCTCAACTCCAAGTTCTGGAAGCAGCTGCTCTACGAGATGCCCTTCAAGCGCATGGAGCCCCTGAGCATCTCCCACGAGCAGGTGCTGGATGTCAGCGAGCAGGGCCCCTTCGGCGAGCTGCAGACCGTCTCGGCCATCTCCATGGCGGCCGCCACCTCCACCGCCATGGCGACGACGCACCCGGACTTGCGCTCCACCTTCCACAGCTCCTGCCACACTCAGATGAGGCAGAAACACTATTACCGTAGCTACGAGTACGACCTGCCGCCGGGCGGCACCCTCCCGCCGCTCGGCAGCCAGCACACCTACTGCAACATCCCCATGACGCTCATCAACGGACAGCGGCCGCAGTCCAAGTCGCCGCGCCAGCAGAGCCTGGAGGAGGCCCACGGCAACAACGCCATGCTGCCGCTGCTGCCCCGGGAGACCAGCATATCCAGCGTCATCTGGTGACAAGAGGCGGATGACGAGCCACCGGCGCCTGGAGCCTGAGCAGCGGAGAGGCGTCGGGCTCCTCGCTGCCGTGGAATTCTGCAGCAGGAAACGGCGGGCGAGGGAAGAGGCGCTGGACTCGCTGAGGGCAGAGGAGGCGGCAGGTTTTTCTTCTTCTTTTGGTCCAATAAGAGCTTTTATTGAATATGAACAAGGAAAAAAAGAACCAAGGAGAACTGTTTTGTATGCCTGTATAAACATTCACGTAACACAAGCCAACACCTATGATCATTTACGCAGAAGGTTCAAGGGATACAGGGTCCTGTACATATACGTTTTTCTAATTCTTTGTAGCATCAGTGTTTGGGACTTCTTATGTTTTATCATCAGTCGGGTTCTTCTTTGTTTCCTTTTAGTTTCAGTTTGTACAAAAGTGAAGCGATGGCCTGTGAGATGTTTTGGATAAAACCGTTATATCTTTATCTTAATTTGTTGGCTGGTGTAGTTTATAAAGCTTTGGGGATTCTTTCGGGGAGGGTGGGGTAAAAGTTGCAGCCTTCGGCAGATGAGGACTGTTCGGTATTGTATTTCAGGGAGTTTCAGCTCCACCGGCTGCGTTAAAAGGGTTGAGAGTCTGGACTCACCCAGAATATGCAAAACATGGAGTCCAGAGAGCAGAGATGAGATGGGTCCCATCCGAACGCTTTGGTCTGGGAAGGAGGGGATGAAGGATATGGTGCTAGGCTTCACATCTCTATGATAACATTTACTTTTAGAAAAAAAAAATAACAGCCTTGCTATTTACCTTAACAGATGATTATATCACCTAAAATTAATTGTGTGTATTATTTTATGAACAAGAAAAGTCTATTTTTGTAACTGAGGGATATTTGCTTAGAGATGTTATAACTGAAGTATCAGATAGAAGGAATCGGGGAAACGTAACATGAAATAACAATGTTTTGTTATGTGGAACTGCACAGCTCACAAAAATCGATAGATCATTCACTAAATGTCTTACCCTTATATTACAAGAGACAAGAAAACAGTTTGTTGGCTGTTTTCACCATCAAAAAGACGAGCCTTGACATTTCAGAACAGAACCGGCGTCGCGGCTCAGCAGGCTTTTTATGTGTGTTGATTTCACAACAAGGACGGTGTCAGCGTGGACGGAGGAGAGGGACGCCGCCACGCCGCCGAGGACCAAACGAGGCCGTCCAGGGCGAAACAAGTATCCGTGTGATTTGTGTGCCACTCCCCTTTGTCAGCTGGGTGGCGCTCAGGGTGTGGTTTCATTTCAAAATGAGTCTGAAAACATCTGAAACGCCTGATAAAAATGTGACGTGACATTTCAGATGACTTATATATTTTTGATCCACTGACCAATAATTAGCCTTTCTGAAGGAAACCGTCCCAAATAAGATGAAATGGATGTTTAAGAGAGACAAGATTCTATTTATGAATTTAAATTAAATCCTGGAGTATATTTAACCATAAAACATAAATGCTAAAAAGTTGGACCAAAGCAAGCTACAGTGAAGTCCCAATTTCATCCACAAAATGCTTCCCCCGCGGTGGGTGTGATGTCATCCAACCATACGAATCAAGAGCTATATCCACGTGTCCACTCAGACCCGTGCACTCACTCCTTCTGCAGCTGTGCCGTATTATTTGTCAAGAAACTAACCACATACTAAAATACCTGCAGCATCTCATCACGTGGAGATGTTTCATTCAGTGCCAGAAAATATGCAAAATAAGTGATGAACTTGTAAACAATGAATGAGACGTAGTGTTTGGTCCCCCGACTCATCTTCACATGGAGACATAAGACGCTCCGCAAAGGGCCGGTTTTGTTTTTCATGTGCTGTATGCGGACAAATTTGCATTGGAAGGAACAGTCCTTCATTGGAGATGTTTTAATCGATCCGTGGGTTATTAGAGGCAGGCCTGTTTTTATCCACCTCAATCAGACCCCCGGTCCCTCCTAATGAAGAGTAACATATGGATTACGTTCAAAGGCATCATTCCTGAACAGAGGAGCTGGCGGTGCTGTGTGACATGGCATTGTGTAAATAGAATCAAGACAATAACGGGATTAAGATGAAGACAATCGAGCCATATTCATGAAAGCGACGGTCGTCCAAGTCGGAGCACTAATCCTCGCTGGAGGTTAGCCGGCGCTCCTGCTTTGGGAAACTCGCGCCAACACAAACAAGTTCGTGGGGGCCGATACATTTGTGTTTCGTGGGAAATTGGAACATTTGTGGCAACGTGGCATTGACGATAAAGATGATGATGATGATGATGAATAACAATGACAATATATAGCACAGAATTATTCCAGGCACTTTCACGACTCTTGAGACGACGTCTCTCCTGTTTCTGATTTATTTTCTATTCTGTATCTGCAATGTTCATTAAAAGAGATACTGTTATTATTAATAAAACCACATTTACGGTAATGTGATTTCTCTGTGTGTGTGTGTGTGTGTGTGTCTGAGAGCTGCACGCCGCCCCGCTCACTTTGTTTATGGAGCGGCGGCCTGGATTGCTGACGACGCCCGGATCCCCCGGCCTGCCATAACTCTGCCGTACCCCGTAAAACCTTGAAACAACGATCAATATGTCTGCTGATTCCACCCGGAGACCCACTCAGCCCGGGCCTCCTTTTGGAATGAGACTATATCAGGAGAGTGGATGGGTTGAGTGACACGTGGAGAAGGGAGAAAAAAAGGCCACGTCCTGATTGTTGTGTGACCGTGGTGCACTTTCGCCTGCAATCACACAACGACTGGCACATTGTGGATGTATATTTTAACATTCAAATATACAACTCCAACCGATTTACCTCCTCTGCGCTGCGCTGTCGGGGCTTGAAACCCTCAACGTATTTAGAGTCTTGTGCGTTTATTGGCTTTTTCAGTGGAGAACAGGATCATATTTCTGCCACTGGGATTCAAGGCAGATAAACAACCCCCCCCCCCCCCCCCCTTTGCCTCAAGAGAGTCTGCCCACAGCGTAGCTTTTCACTCAATGGGATTGGAGAATAAAAAAGTAACAAAGGCACATGGGAAGGAGCTGTTAATTAGCAACGGAACCAATCTCACCGGTGGGGGTAGCAGAGGTCTCCCCCGATACCAACATTTGGTTACCTCAAGAAAAAGAAAATGTAGGAGTAGTGCGGTTTTACGTGTCCATATTGGTTCAGTCGAGCAAATCCAGAGTGCACGTCCATTTCTACACGTTTTGACTTGCTTGTGGGAAAAAGTAAAACAGAGAAAACTCTGTACTGTACAAGACTTCAGTCCTTATCGTCATCAGAGTGACGTATTGTGTGGTGAAGACAACGTACCGAGCCGGGGACGCATAACTCGGCCCGGGATGCATTATGCTCGGGTTTCATCTTTTCTTTCCTCTCTCTCTCTCTCTCTCTCTCTCTCTCTCTCTCTCTCTCTCTCTCACAGACCAGGCGGGGGGAACATTTCCCTGCGTGCAGCAGCAATGTATAGAAAGCTAAATCGGTTCCCACAGGTAAAAACACTTCTGCTAGATGAGTCACACTGCTGCTTCCCGCTAAAGAGTTGAGCAGCTGCATCCCTCTACTCGCTGGCCTCTTATTGATCTAGAGGAAGCATGAAGTTCTCTATAGCCATCTTGGCGGAGGGGTGAGGGGGGAGGGGGGTCTGCCCCGGCTTTAACATGCAGCTTCATTATGATCACCTGTTCCTGTGTGAACATAAAGATCCGCCAGGTGTTTTCATCAGGGCCGACAGGTTGCTGTACGGTTTACATGGAAAGGGGGGAGCTCCTTAGCTTTCACACTTTTCCCCCCCTCAAAATGATGTAATTTTCACTCCATTACATCGTCATAAGCTCCCGGAAACAGAAGCGTGCGACGTGGAGGGAGAGGCAATCACTGCACTGAGAGCAGACGAGGCTACGAGCTCATGCACAGATGTTTTGTTTCTTTGCCCGCCTGCACCCCCCCCCCCCCCCACACACACACACACTGTTGAAGAGTATTACTCACTTTGGCAGGTATACCATGCCCCTCTATGTCTCACAGGGCCTTGTTACTTGGAGCTCGGTGCTCGGTGCCCTGTGTGACAAGTCTTCCACTTGAAGAACCAGGCCAATTGTCTGTGCATGGATAGGTGGCAGCGGAGGATGTGTGTGGGTATGTGTGTGTATGTGTGTGTGGAAGAGAGAGAGAGCTGAAAGCATTTGGAGAGTGGATGTAGGCAGCTGTTAACCCAGTTTTGGAATAACCATGGTTCAGCACGGCATAATTGGCTGTGCATGCAGTATGAGTGGAAGATGCAAGTCATGGATCACTGATTACTTACCAAGCCCTTCAATTTACTGCTGCTGCCTGCTAGAGCGCCTCCATCTTTAATCAATTATTATTTTACAATCATGTCGAAGTGTGAGCGGTGAACTCGTGTATCGATTTGACCCTGGATACAGCTGGTTTGTCAAAGCATACTGCAGCGCTGTTTCAGAGTCTTGGATGGATAAATCTGAATAAAGGCTACTTACATCATTTTACCTGTAATCAGAACAAGGAGTCGCCACATGAATCTAAGGCTGTTTCTGCACCCAGCACTGAAATAATGCAGAGAGAATAGAGGACGCCTGAGGAAATTCCAAAGTGAAACGCTGCCATCTGCTGGACACACTTCCCACTGCAGCTCAGCTCAGGCAAAGCATGCTGGGAGTGGGAGGAGAGTTTGGTGTGACACGCATGATCATTCCGTCATTCCTCACACCTAGTAGTTGAGAAGAATTGGGTTCTTTCTATCAAATCCTAGAGTAGCAAATGTAAATGATCTTGCCAGTAGGCATCAAGTAAGGAATTAATCTATGTTTGAAAAATTGATGAGTGGCTTTAGAAAGACTGGTGAATCTTATTGCAATAAATGAGTCCAATATGAATAGTATTACATAATGGATATGTGGCAGCGGAGGATATTCGTGTGTCACATAGTGAAATATATTGCCTAGACCTAGGAGATACTCCCCCCCCCCCCCCCGCGTGCGCTCGATTTGTGCAACCAAAGTGGACTTAGTAAGCAGGCTAACTAGCCAGACATTAAAGTACGAGTGTACTGGCATTTTCCTTTTGTTTCTATCGCCGCCGCGTAGCCGGACAACTTCCCTCCTCTGTTTCCGTTACCTGTGTAGAGTAATGGCTCATTTCGCTCTCATCTCGCAAATTTAGAAAAACACATTTCTATCACCATAATATTCACCAATCACATCCCATAGGAATTCCCCTGCGCCAGCCAATCATATCGCGGTGGGGACTAGCCAATCAGAGCACAGCAGGGCGGGACTTTGGGGACGCTTGTGGACACGAGTTGCCACCAAACCGTATGTTTGTTTAACCTCTGGCTTGTTGTTGGCTAAAAGATATTAATTTTCCAGGGCTGCTTGAGCCGGAGGAACAGAACGGTATGGAATGGTTTTATTTCCCAGAAACTATCTACTACTATTTTAGTGTAACACGAAATTACATTGAAGGTAGCAGCTGTTGGCCTACAAGTTAATTGGTGTTTTAATTAATTAAAAGTACAGGTGTGTCAGACAGCTGAGAAAAGCAGCTGGTCCTCAGATCTGAGAGGATGGCAACAACATAGATGGGATATCTTTGCGTTAAAAATGAACTCTTATGATTAAACAAAACATAATTTAGCCAGTGGGGCCTTTAGTAATTATTTGTCTGATTACTCTGTTTGCGTTGTGGCTGGAAATATGTAGAAATACTAGAAATACAAGTTTATTAGACACAGGGGTGTACAAAAAGCAAGACTTTAGCAAACTACCAGAAAAACGTGGAAGCCTTTGTTGATAAACACTCTGTTGTGGTTTAGTTGCGTCTTTGTGTTGTGTGCCTGGTGAAACCTTCGGATGCTTCATAGAATCCAGTTTTGTGACTTTTTAGCGGCTTGAACTAAGCGGGTCAGACTTTGTGACAACTGCATCTTGCAAAGGTCAAACGTGCACTTTTTGTGCGTCTCCGTGCGTGAGCCGGCTCGTTGTTTGAACAGCACTGAAGTTTCCCTTCACATAGAAAAAAAAGTTATTTCCGAGCTTTCTGTTGAAGCTCACTGGCCATGTTTGTGATGGTAAAATCGCGCACCAAAAGGAAACTGCAGTAATCTGAGACGAGCTTAGCTGGTGTTAGACTCAGTGTCTGAGAGGGGGAAAACCTGTTAATGCAAATGCTTGGAAGGTTTCGGTGCTAATACCGGAAGCTTAGATGTCTGCTGGCGGCTTGAAAGGCGGCCTCCGGAGGAAAGAAAAGCCCTGAGAGAAGAAGCTCAGAAGCTGCACTCAGTACTTGCTCTTTGTCATAAGCAGCAGAAATATGTAAAGTTGTTAACTTTCAGACTTTGATACCTCACTTGCAACAATGGAGAAATTGTTGCCTCTCGGGAAGATTGAAAAGCTTTGAGGGAAGAAGCAAATGAGGAAATGCGGCAGTGATTGTGGATGCTGTACATTGTCCTTTAGTCACAATCTACAGAACTCCCAGTAGGATGTAGACTTTATCTATCCAGCCTTTACCAGCACATCAGGTACAATGACAAGTAATCTGTGCTCTGGTGCTCACTTATTTTTACCCTCCTAATTCATTCATTGTCATTCATCCATCCGTTATGTTGCATCTCTTTCAGAAGGTGTTTCCGGAAGCCGACTGATCATCAATGGTAGGAACATCTTCACACGTGTCCTGTCTGACTAAAGCACTCAATGGGTCTCTTGTGTTTTCAGAGTGTATCTTGTCAGTCTCACGACTTAAGGCTCGTTCTTATGAAAGCTTAAATGCATTTTGGCAGAGGACCTGCAGCCATGCTGGTGTCGTGGAGCTTTGGGTGGCGGTAGCGCTTGTACTTGGAAGCTTACGGTGCACTTAGACAGGAGGGAGGTGTTGAGCCGCAGGAGGTTAGGTCCTGAATAAGCGTTTGGGTAAATGTAAGACATTTTAGTGGAGCGATGCTCTGCTGAACAACCTGTTCCTACGGTCTCCTCTCTAGGAACGTTCTCTAACGGTTATTTTTCCGTATTTTTGGGGGCGGATTCCCGCAGAATGAGTATTGAATTTGGCATTCAAACTCTAAGCAAATACTGAGTACCAGCCTTAAATGACAGATGTAAGCATGCGGACTGGATGATTCCAGAAAGTAATCCTGGTCATTGCGCCACTCAGTCTTTTATTAAAGTAATTGTGCCTCACAAAAAAGTCATTGGAGTGCATTGTGAGAATGTGATGCCCTAACCACAAATACTAAAGGTAAATATTTTAAATTTATAAGAAAAACATGAATACCATTTAGTTCCAAAAGTCTTGTACTGTGGTCAGAAAACATGGCGAGGAACATAGTAAGCTGCTCATGCCAGTCCCGGGACGGAAGAGGAGTCAGCAGCACATCTCACCACCTCCATCCTCCCCGACGACTTCTCCTTCTACGAGACGGACACCAAATGTGAATCACTGACTTTGTGATTCTTGTTATTAAGTCCAAATTCCAAACTATCCTGACATATTCCAGGATTATTTGTGTAAACTATGAAGAGATCTCTTAGAAGCTCGCTGTGCATTAAACGTGTTGCTGCAGACTCTGCCGCCTCGGCAAAGTCCACAGAGTTCTGCTCTGTGCCCCCAAGTGGTCTGTGGCCTTTTTATGTGTGTTTCTAATATAATAATTCTGCTCTATTGTTTTGGACAAAACAGTCCAAAACAATAGAGCAGAATTATTATGTTTTGGAGCAGGATATGTCATTTCACTCCCTTTGTTCTCAACCAATCGTTTGTTACATTTAAATTGTGTATTATTGTCATTGTTTAGTTATATCTATGAGCATCCATGTTATATTTATTTTTCATTCCGTTTTTTGCAGGTATTATATTTGAATTAGAATACAAAGATCCACATACAATGAATATTATGCAGGTTTTTGCTACTGATCACTTTATTTCTCAGTGTTTATGTAAAGTACTGCATATTAAAAGTAGTATTTTAAAGATGTCTAAGCAAAGCATGCAACAACAAATCACAGCCTGTATGTCATAGTACAGTTAGTTAAAAACTACATGCATAAATGACAACTCTGACATTACAGCTCATTTCAGGAGCTTATTTCTTGTCTTTGTTAGATACATAAAAGGAGTTTTATGTAATTTGGCAATGGTGGCGCATTGAGTAGCGTGGTGTGCTGGGAACCGCAAGGTTGATGGTTAAAATCCTGGCTGCTTCATGTGCCACGTCGAAGTGTCCCTGAGCAAGACACCTAACCCCCAATTGCTCCCCAGGCAAAATGTAACGCATGGGTTATAAAGCAATGTAAGTCGCTTTGGATAAAAGTGTCATTTAAATGACCTGTAATGTAATGAAAATCACTGCTTTTTCTTCTTCTAAATGCTGGATGAGCCCCTGGAGATGCACAGTGAGGCGCAACGGCTGCTGCTCAGACGCCTGCAAGACAAGCAAGGAAAACTAAACTCAATGGTGTTGTGATATTTTGATTATTGTGTTGGTAACGATATAGTACTGTGAAATACCATAATGTAGTATGAAGTCAAATTAAGAAGTAATGTCAGTATGATTAGAAAAAATGTACGTCTGAGAATAGGACACTACGGTGTTTTAAAAAGGTCATATTAAATGTCAAAAAATGTCACAAAGTAAACCATATGAAAAGTAATTGTACTGCATGTAAAAAAATGGTCTTAGTATATCATGTTCAAGTGAGAAAGATTAAAGTACTTCATTTTAAAAACAATGAAAGCTCATAGTGCAGCATGTCAGAAACATTCTAAAAAGACCTTACTATAGCACAAAGTCATCGTATAGCATGTCAAAAAAGGGAAATAAGTTCTAGTAGCATGTGGTAAGTAAAACACTATGTGGAATACAGCCGTGGTAAAGCTTGTCCCAAAACGCTAATAGCAGTAACAGAAGCAGCATAGCATGTCGAAGAAAGTAAAATAACAATATAGCACGTCTTAAAGTAAAGTTCATCGTATCGCATGTCAAATAGAGATATAGTATAGCCTGTGGGTAAAAAAAGCTCATAGTAATGCATCTTAATTAGTTACAAAAGGTACAGCATCTCTTTAAAAAGTTTTCATAGAACAGGTATAATACGATAAATGATGCTTTGCAGAGTGTCTAGTAGAATAGGGCAGGGGAACATCAGGAGGGCAGCAGGCTCAAAGACCTCAGAAACAAACATGCTTTCTGTGATCATGGGTTCGAGTCCAGCGACACTGGTCGTCGCTGGACTCAAATTTAATTTGTGCATGGTGAGGTAGTGCAGCACAAAAGCTGAGGAGCTACTGTCCTTACCCTGTAGGTTGTGGGTTCAAGCCCAGTCTTGGGTTTGAGCCTTTGGCTTTACTTCCGGTTTGAGTAGCAATCTCAAGGTTAAATACAACAAACAAAGGGTTGGTTAGTGTGTGGTGAATTAGCGCAGCGGAAGAGCTGCTGCCACAAGCCTGCACTGCATTGGAAGGTTGTGGGTTCAAGCCCAGTCTTGGGTTTGAGCCTTTGGCTTTACTTCAGGTTTGAGTAGCAATCTCAAGGTTAAATACAACAAACAAAGGGTTGGTTAGTGTGTGGTGAAGAAGCGCAGCGGAAGAGCTGCTGACATAAGTCCCTGCACTGCACTTGAAGGTTGTGGGTTCAAGCCCAGATGTGGAAATAGCATTTAAAAAGAGTTTTGAGGTTTAGCTCACATGCTCAAGGTTAAATAGGAGAATCAAAGTTGCCAAAATGTGACCAGGACTGGTAGTGTAGGGGTGCAAGCTAGAGCCCAGAAGCCTCTGTGCGCGCCGCCAGTGGGTTCAAATCCCGCTCCTGCCAAGTCTTGAGCACACTGCCGCAGAGGTAGTAGTGGGGGCATTGTCCCCACTGGTTGTTTCAGAGAAGTGTACCCTGGGGGTTATGCAGAAACACAAGGCGCGTTCACTTGGTTATGATGGCATTGTCAAGAATGATGAAGAATCTTTTGAATGATATTGACTTGATGTTAATTGCTTTTAGCACTTATTAGCCATGCTACGTAGCCTATAGGGTTCCACCTTTTTGGAGAGAAGGCCGGATGAGTCAGTAAAGATGAGCAGATGTGTCTTCACTGACATGAAACTTATTACAGCCTCTGAGGGCATTTTTCAAGACAATCACATGTTTGTCTACTTCCGGGCATCCTGTGGACAACCTTAAACTGACAGTCTGGCACAGGGTGTAGATTTGTTTACCCTTTTTAGTGCATCCACCCTCCAATTCTCTTTTACATTCAAATTCAACTCACTTGTGCCTTTACCAATGCAGGAAGGATGAATAGCATGGTTGATCCGTCTCTGGGGCAATATCCCATTATGATTTTTTATAAATGTCAGTTACCCAAAACTAAAAAAGGATTTAGGAAGAGCCACCATGTCCCTTGAGGGTTGAACCCAGATAAGGTTTAAAGTACAGAAATTTGGGGCATTTGGCATTAGTGACAGGGACGTGTAGGTTGCTCCATCTAAGATCATTCCAGTCATGTCATGGGAAAACAAATATTGTGAAAAGTCAAAATATGTAGGGTCAAAATATAATATATAATATAATATATATATATTATTAGGGCCGGGACTCGATTAAAAATATTAATCTAATTAGAGGCTTTGTAATAAATTAATCAAAATTAATCGCATTTTAATTGCATAAATATTTGACCTGAGAACAGTGAGAAGTAATTTTTTTCACATGGATTTTTATTTTTGTTTCCAATACCAATTCCAGCAGACAAGTGTAGAGATAGCATATTTAGAAATATAGTACTTTCAGAAATTCAAGTAGCCTATAGGTAAGTAGACCTTCTGTAAACTGTTTTTTTAAGTAGACCAATACTTTCAAGTACATTCAGAACATTGGTTATTTTGTCAGACGTGGACTTAGTTACCCTGGTCCTTAAACCAGTCATCTGGTGCAGTGTGGGTTGGGTGTGGGTCCTTGTACGTCCACGCTAGCTGCTAATTGTTTTGCGTTGAGGTGATACTTGAGGCTCAATGTGAATTCCTTGTTGCACAGCTTGCACACAACCACGCTCTTATCGACGCTTCCATCCGTGTGTTTATTTTAATAAGATTTCCCATTCACGGGGCCACCCGACACGGTCTCGTCAGCTTCTTCGTTCATGTTCACTGTGGTTTGTTGTTGTCTGAAGTCATGAACGCTAGTTGGTGCTCCAGTATAATCGGTCCTCCGAAACTCATCCAGTGAGAAACGTTCCGCGGTGCAAAAAATATTTAATGTGTTATTTTTTGTATAATTAATTAATCGTAATTAACGCGCTAAAGTCCCGGCCCTAATTTTTATATGAACCTATAAATGGGAGTGTCAAACTCTTTGTCTGTGGCTGTGTCTGTGGGAGCGTTGGGCATTAAATTCAATAGACAAATCTTCAGCTGCTATATTATTACTTAATGTGTAAACGGTCCTCGTTCCCGTCTCGGTCCTCGTTCCCGTCTGATTGTGCAAAGCCCTACTACATTGAAAGACGCATACCTCCCTCAGACATCAGAAAAGAAGACCGACCAAGTGGTTTACTTTAAACACGTAAAAGGAAATATAATTTTTTTTTTTAAATGAAATAACAAAAAAACAACATTTCATACAGAAGAGCTGCTTTTGCCAGAGGTAATATACACAGGACTCGAAATGATAACACTTTACTTGAAGTGGAGCAACAGCATCCACACCACACAGTGGAGAATATTGACTTAAAAAATAAAAATAAAAATTGAAGTTTTATCTTTTGTCCGAGACCCTTCACCTGATGTGCTTACTTACAGAGTTACTGAAGGTGGGGAAGTGTCGTCTCCCTTCTGGTAAAGCATGAGGTTATGTCACATACTGAGCTTCTTTTAAGGGTTAATATACACTGGCTCTTGGTTATTCACTCGTATGACGTACGCACCATTGAAACATTTACACACAAAATTTAGTTATTTTCTCTCCCTCAAACAAGAATACCTTTATATTTTTTTTAAAGACAACAGTTAACAGTTCCAAAATGGTGGCTCGACGATTGGCTTCGTCACCACCTACCCGAGGCCCTTCCCTTCCACACATACTCTTATGAACACTTTCATTTTAACAAGCATGGTTCACTATTTCGGTGTGGGCAGAGAAGAAACGGGTGGTGGCGGTCTGCCTGGCAGACACCAGGGGTGGTGTGCATAGGTGTTACCGACGTCTTCCCCCAGGCTCTGATAAGGCAGTTCATTTCGTCCTCCTTTCAGTCAGGCTTTTTGTTTGTTTTTCGTCCTCAAGTTCAGTTACCGGGGTCGGTTTTAAAGCGAGCGCTTTGTGATCGTGCCCCATGAATGATATTCCAGGTCCATTGACCACTGATTGGCATTTTGTGTACGGAGGGAGAGGGGAAGAGACAGCCAGAGAGGTGAATTGTAGACCGCGAGGTGACGAGACGCGGAACGTGTCTTCTTCATTGTCCATTTTGTGCAAACTGAGGTGTAAACAAGGACCATCAGAGGCTTGAAGGGGAAGCATGGTACAATAGGCTACGGCAACACAGCGTAGAGGGACGCAGTGTGCTCCGTCAACAAACTGACAGGCACAGAGGGCCAGTAAATAAACCAAAAAGGGCTTGGGTGGAGAAACTGCCAAGTTTCCTGTGCTTTCTGCTACACTCACCTGGCCTTCGGCGCTGAGGGAGTCACTTGTTGCCACTTTAGCAGCTTCTACTGTGCTTTAAAGTTCGGCGTGTAGGTCACAGGGGCCGAGGAGACTAGGGGGGTGTTGGAGAGGAGGACATGACATTACCACGAGAAGTGCCTTTAAAAAGGTTAACACACACACACACACTCATACAGGCACACCCATGTAAGACTGCTTTATGGTCATGCTTGCTATTGCCTTTCCAATATTACCATCCATCCATCGATTACAAAAGAAAAGTACAAAATATCTACCACATTGCCCCTCCACTCCCCACGCTTCAGCTAGGACAGAAATATTTTCCCTTGTTTTTTTATCATTTATATATATATATGTATATATGTACACAACAATGTGCCTTTGACGCTGTTGAGAAAAGGGGGCGGGGCAGGATGAAGTCTCTGTAGTGAGTCATTGGTTTCTTCATTTCTCTTTTTCAACAACAGAAATGTGTGACTTGGTATGAGACGTGGGACTCGCGGGCAGGGCGGGGGTAAGACCCAGGTTTAGCATCCGTGTTGCATCAGTGATGGATCGTCCAGAGCGATGATGAGCGAGGTGCCGTTGAGCGCGTGTCAGTAGACCCAGGAGACGGGGACCCACTGAGAAGTGGTGGACACCAGGTCTACGGCCTCCTCCAGCAGTCGGATGGTGTCGTCAATCTCGTTGTTGATGATGGTCTGGTCAAAGTAGTGGGCGTAGGTCCCCTGCAGCATCTCTGATTCCTTTTGGAGCCGCTGCAGAGAGTCATCCTGGGGGTGTGATGGAGAAATAGGGACGGGAGGTTAAGCGACTGGCTTTGGGGTCTTTTGGGCTTTGAGTCTCCATTTGTGGTCTAGTTCCATTTCTTCAAACAGGAATCAACATGAATTTATTTAGTATGAGCCTACAGAGTATTTACTTTATGGTCACATTGGTAGTGTGAGGTTGCAATCACAAGTGCTCACGTCATTTGCCCTTTGCGCTGCTTGGGGTTTATGTCTAAATGTTATCCAATTGAAGTCAGCTGCTGCTTATTTTCATTTATTTTATATAAATGGCCAAAACACAAAACAGCACCGGCCGTTGATATAAGAAAACACAGCTCCATGTCCTAAGAAAAGGCATTACATATGCCATATAAAAAATAAAATAAAAAATCTATGGAATAATATTAAAATATCTGAAAATTATCAGTTATGTATTCTGTTATTTATTTTATGTAAGTTGAATGTGCTTCACACACGACAAATGGAAAAGGAAATGTAATTGACAATTCACCTGCAGCATAATCTAGTAATTGTGATGGTGCTTTATATGAAACCTCTCACTTAACATTTTGTAGACCACCAATGCGCGCCTGAAGTTTATGGTTAAAAAAAACTGCAATCTAAAACACAACATTGATCTATTTCCCCAAAATAGCTCACAACACAGAGAGTGGAGGAAAAAGGGAAATGGAGTAGAAGGGATGGTCCGGAGGATGGTGTATAATGTTAATGCTATAATTAGTAAAGACGCATCACTGAGGAAACTCCAAATTAAGAGGATTAGTAGAAGGATCAGAGGGTTTAGAGGAAATCAAGAGGAATGACAGTTGACACAGATAGACGACTACTAAAGCTGCACAAACACATTCTACAATATCCAAACAAACAGAGCTCACACAACGGATCCAATACTCACAGACAGTTTCTTGCACCACTTTGGAATCTTAAGTGTAGATGAAAATAGGCGTGCAGATGAAAATACAGACATGCTTAAAGCTACAGCACACGTGCAGTGTAAGAGATGGAGCAAAGCAAAAAGGGACGACGGCAACAGATAATTAAGGCAGTTTAGAGACAGCGTAAGTTTGTAAGGGGAACAATTTTCTTCAGTTATTGGGCAGAATGGGAGTAAGAGGGTGTGCAAATAAGGTCAAATTGAACAACTAGTGTGGGAGAGCAGATCGGAAAGTATTTGGAGTACCTCGGTCATGCCGGGGGCGACGGTGGGAGCTGCGATGAAGACAACGTAGGGAGCAAAATCCGCTGTCCTGAGGATCTTTAGCGCCTGATGAGAGAGAGAGAGAGTTTTATTTCCAAGCCAACGGCCCTATCTTTTATGATGCGATGGCGCTGATCAGCTGTTTGCCTGTGCGGGCCTTTTGTTACCTGCGGTTCCACATCCAAAATGGAGACCATGCCCTGTGCGTGGATCTGCCTGATCGTCTCCAGCCTGGTTCCGTACATGGCGTCCTCGTGGCTGCCGTACTCCAGGTAGTCGTTGTTGCTGATGTCCTGCATCATCTGGTCGTGAGACACAAAGTAGTAGTTCTTCCCGTTCTCCTCGTCCTTCTTCGGAGGCCGAGTCGTGTCTGAGCAGGGGACGGCAGCAGGGACGAAACAAGAGATGAGGACACGGAGAAAAAAAAGGGCGTCTAACAAAGACCACCACGGGGTGGGAGTACTTGTTGTGCACGTGTGTGTTTGTCCTTACGGGGGATGGGGTAGGCAAAGCGGTCGGGATGTTTGGTGATAAGCGTGTTCTTGATGTGCCTCCGTCCAACTCCATGTGCACCTGAAGGAAAGGACACAGCAGGAGCAAATAAATTCAACAGAAATAGACAACGCTTAGTTGCTAAAGATACTGTGACCCCCGACATTCTTTTTCGGGGTATGTTTTATGGCATGCTTATGACATTTATATAGCATACTATGTCTTGAATATAACATACTGTTATATCCTCAATGACATTTCATATTGTATGACATACAGTGCTTTGATAATACATTACTTTTATGGCATACTTCGCCGTCTCACGCTACTTCATTACTTTTTAAGATTATGACAGTCTCATAAAAAGCCAAATCCAGCACATATTCCATTTTATTGCTTTCCTAATCACATGATATAATCTAACCAAGTACTTTTAAAATGAAACGGCTCTCTGCCCAAAACAAATGAAGCTGTTAACTCACCGAGCAAGACCAGCGTTCTCCTTTTGAATGATGGGACTCGGACCACCTCCTCATAAGTCACCAGATCTAGTTGGTCAAACACTGCAGAGCAGAGCAGTAGAATTAGCTTAGCGTCAGCTGTACAGCAGCTAACATGGTGTCTGGCGTAACAAACTCTTTAGGTGAACCCAGAAGCAAGACACCAGTTTATTAGGTACATCTATGAAAACACAATAGCAAAATATGGTATTCATGAAGGTTATAGTGCTGATTTAAACGTTTTTACAATAGACTGCATTAGATTTAACTGGATGTACCTCATAAACTGGAAAAGTGTGAATACAAAAATTTGTAAAAAAATACAAAAATAAAATAGAATCATAGAGGACACAAGCAATGCTAATACGATTACCATTAATTCCTTTGTCTTGACATTAAGGCCCAAATCAAAAGTGGGATGAGATGGGTTTTTTTTTAATATAAATTTGTTATTCAAATTATGCCATAACGTGCACCTAGCAGACCTGATGACATTCAAACTCCACAGGAAACATTAATTACTTCTTTTAAGAAAGAAGGAAAAAAAAAGAACCAAGCCGAGCATCTCAAAGGCCGAGCTGCATTGAGTCATCTTTGCCAACAACAACCCAAACAAAGCTGTCACTCAAAAAGGTCAAGGGGACAAGGACAAGGTATAAAAGCAGGAAGAGGAGGAAGAAAAGCACAGAGGCTGGACGCCAGCTGTCTGGAGTTACTTACATGCAGCCATGTCATTGGGTAAGAGACAGCATGAAATATGGACAAAGGGTTGGAGCGGAAGGGTTAATAAAAAGACACCATAAAAGACAATTTAACAAAAAAACCTCTAGAACAAAACTTGTTAAAAAGCTGTTAATTTCAACGTTGTTAGTAACTGAAAAATGAGGTCAAATCGAGACAGCGGTAGGAGAAGGTCAGTCAGGAGGGAAACGCTTCAGACGTGCAGCGGTTACACAAAGTGAACAAAAGGGTTTCAACAGGGTAACCGCATTATGTTCCCCACATCAATCTACCTTCTGTGGTATTGAGAGTTTCACGTCGCACCGTCTCCGCTCTAAAATAAGGTCAGCTTAGCGTGGCTACTAAGCGTGTTGGCTTACCCGCGTTGTGCTTGGCCAGGTACTTGTCTTTGTATTGTTTCTTCTTCTTGCCAAACCAGGTACAGCTGGCCTGCTGCTCCTGTTTGGTCTTCTCCATGGCTATACACGCCACGCGCCTGAAAGGGAAAACAAAAACAACAAACGCATGCGCCGGTAAATGCATGCGTGACTTGACGTTATTGCAGCAGTCAAAAGGAAGCCTCACCACTCCTGCAGCTCAGGTGAGGGGATGAGGCCCGCTGTGGCGTTCTTGGTGTTCTCCAGCTTTCCCTGCCACCAGTTGTGGTCGTCCTTGGAGATGATCTGAATGATGTCGCCCACTTGGAAGCGAATGCCCGCCTCCTTACATGGGATGAGGTCGTCCCTCACCGGGTCATACTCAAACTGAGCGCGAACGTATATCTGTAAAAAGGTTGGGACAGAGAGACGACACTAAATGCGTCAGTGGGGGGCAAAGTGGCCGAGAACAGCGATGCGACCACAGGGGAACATACGGGATATAATAGGATTGGCCAAGCTGCTGCCCACATAAAAAGGAGTCTGCCTGCGAGACTGGTTAGTCAGAAAGGCTGCGCCTGGCGCTCGTCATTAAAAGATGAAAATACAGTAAAAGGAAAAAGTAAAATCAAAAGCTGGTCAGCCGAAGCGGGAAAAGGCACAAACATTTAGAGAGTTAAAAAGCAAGGCGAGAACGATCCAACAGCGGATGGAGTCTTTTTCCTAATTGACGGAGCACATACATCCACATTTCTTTCCGTCGCCCCTTCATGTCCACTCACGAACAAGATGTGAAGGCGGAGCCTTGGTAGCTTGCATCGCATCTACACACCACTACGATGAGAAACTGAGCTTCTGGGATGGGGGCGGGAGGAGCTGGGATCTACTTCTATGAAGGGTCCACTTAGAGACATCTTACCTTGATGGACAATTTGTCCTTGATGGCAGGTCTGGAGATCTAAGGGGTTGAGAGCATCACACACACACACACACTTACACATATATCATGCAGTAGAAAATGTTTGGGGGAGGGGCATAAAACAAAGGAGATGTGATAGGGAACCCACAAATGGACGCGGCACCTTATATATAAAAAAAAAAAAATGCTGTTCTGCATTTAGTAAATGGACGTGGGCAACCTCAGAGCATCATAAACGTTAAACAGACAAAAAAATGTGAGAAATACATTCAAGAGGAAATGATCAACGCGGCAATCAACTTTTCATCACTCGTTTGCTTGTGAAGGGAACCTTTCCAATGTTCAAGGTGGGCCAAAGCAGAGTAAAGATCTGAGAGAGAGCAGAGGAACTTACAAATAAATATGATGGGAATGGTAGACTGCAGGAGGGCAAACTGTGGTTGGCTCAAGGGATAGTTTGTCATACCGAGTCGCAGATTAAAACAAAGAGAAGCACACAATGGAATGAAAAAGAGTGAAAAGCGAGGTGTAAAGGATGAGCAAATCTCACCTGCCGGCCTTTGGGCTGGATCGTCGCAGGCAGGTCCTATTTGGGAAGATGAGACGTTTTTGTGCAAGAATTTGATTGAACTTTTAACAAATACAAGAAAATAGAAAACACAGAATCGGCTAAAGATGCTTTTGTGTTGCTTGTTATAAATGAGCCTGAAAACAACATGCAACATTGATCCAGATTTGAATCCAACATGCAGGGCTTTCATGATCTGAACCGTGACTCCTGACACACAAGTTTAAACAAGGAATGTGTGTGGTCACAAAACATTTCATGCATTCTCTGTAAAATAAAAAGCAGAACCATACCAGGATGGAGCTTGTTACGCTGGCATGACCGTTTGCAGGCGACTGTCGGGACACATCCGGTGACTCTTTCTGAAACACAAAACGCTAAATGATTATTTCCCCACCCCACTAGAGGAAATGCAAAAACGGTGTGCAGGTGTGTGCATTTTGGATTCCATACATCACAGGACCCGGACTGGGACCGGTAACTGGGCACAATCTTGAAGGTGATGCTACCTCTCATTTCTCTCTGTGTGGACAAAGGCACAAACAAAATTACTAAACTGGTCCCCATAGCAACATTGCATGTCAGATGCTTTATTTTTTGGTAAAAGCCGCCTGAAAACTTCAATTGTAAAAGCAGACGAGGAGACAAATCTGATCCGTGTGACTCACCAGCATCTTTTGGAGCTGTTCTACCGTCTGGTTGGCAACGCTGATGCCATTAATCTCCCGGATCTCATCTCCGACATGCAGAGTCCCTGCAGCGGGGAGAAATAAGGATTTAATAAAAAGGCAACAAATGAAGCGCTTTGGTGCTGACTCGCATGGTATATTGACATGGGAGCACACCTTGTCGATGTATCATTCCACCGTGCATGATTCGGGCCACAATACAGTGGTTCAGTTCGTTCATTTTCAGAGTGATGCCCTGGAGGAGACAAAGGGTGTCAGTGATAACAGACAGCTTCCACTACGAACAGTAGACTCAGCCCAGCAGATTCTACCGCACGCAAAATAATTATTAGGGCAACGCTGTTACTCAAGATGTCCACACACCATGGGCTCATCGGTGTTCTTCTGAAACTGGACCAGGCGCACCCTGGTGACGTTCTCCAAGTCCATGTCTCCGTTGGTGCTGTCCGGGGAGTCTCCGTTCAGGTAAGGGGAAGTGGGCGGGGGAGTCACCCGCAGCGCGTCGTCGCTGTAGACCTCGTGGGCCACCACATCGTGGGTCTGCAGCAGAGCCTGGGAGTGAATGTGCAGACGGTCGTTAATGTTTGCACACAACTGCACGAGGACCTGTTGACCCTGTTGACCCAGGAGCTGTGCTGTAAATGTCTGGCACATAGCTGCTGTTGTTGTTGGTGGTGGCAGTGATGTTGAAGGAAACCCTCCTAACTGAGTCTCACTTGGGGAGAAGCCACAGTATAATTATGGGTGTTTGAGTCGTAGGCTCCAACAGTGGAAAGAGTGTGGCTTACATTAATCCTCTTTGGTCACCAAGCACGTTACTGACACTGTGTTTTTACAAAAAGAGACATTTTACTTGCTGCGCTGCCAAACGTTCACATCTGCTCACCAGAGAAACGTGTTCTGTGATGATGCACAACAGATGCCGGAGAGCTGAAACAGCTGCCACTAAAAGCTTTTGACTTATGGTGGACATTAGTGTGGCTGAAAAAACTATTGTAAAACAAGGGGAAAAGGCACCAATGGGAACAAGTGTTTTGAATTTGAATACAAACTAAGAGACTGCATACTAAGTTGGCCTTGTATCATCGCCTCATAGATGAATGTCACATACACTAAACAGGGAAAAGGGGGCGAATGTGCCCGTTTCTCCCATGCGCTGCCATGCCAAAGCCCTTCACACCCGTTAAGCGATCAGCACTGTTAAATGTCTGCGGCAGCATGTAAACCCCAGCCGGTCAGGCCAGGAGAGCAAGACGGGCTAATTGGATTGAACCGGACCTAAAGGCCGGACTGTGACAGCTCCAGTAAGCGTCAGACCGAATCAGCGGCGGGAAACGCCCTCTGCTTCCAACTGGACCAAACCCCGGCAGCACCGTCCTACATAGAGCTGCTGTGTCGTTTTGACAGCGACAACCAATCGAAAGAACACAACTTAGATACAGCAAGTCTTGTCATCCACACAAATAATAACAAAAACAAACTCCTTCAAGCAGTGACAAATTTGTACCTTTACATGAAATCCGCCACTAATGCCTTCTTCCTCAGTATTCCATTTCATGCCCGAACAAATCTTCCGGGACTGTTTCCCACTACGAAGCTGCACTGACTGATGGCAGGAGTTACCATGCTGAGGCTCTCCCTGCCACTTTGATGCTCCCCTCTCTGCTCTTTTTGCCTTCCATGTGTCTATCCCTCCCCCGAGCTCAGGTGCTAAGCAGCTTTGTGGCAGAGGGAGTTACATGGATTGTGGCTGGAACCTTGATTCTGACACAGAAGGCTATAATCTCACCAATAAGCATGTGCAACGTGGTCAGGATTTTAAAAAAACTATAAAAGTGTTTGTGTTTCTGTAATATCCCACCATGAAGTGTGGCTGTGTGAGGATCCGCCTGAGCTCTTTGGCCTCCATGTTCTCTGGGTAACAGGAGAGGGTTTCCAGTACCTGGGGAAGAAAATTCAGACGACGACAAAGACCTGTGAACATTTTTTTTTGTCCTTTACAGTCACTCCTCCTGTCCAAGACTCTGGTAACGTGAGCCGGCGAGTGTGAAGCAGAGTGTACAGTTCATATTTAGAATGGACTTAAACACTAATGAAACCATAGTTAAGAAGATTATATTCCATCCACACACCGGCCCTTTATAATTGCTCTTTAAATTAGTCAAAGAGAGTTCCTCACCTCTTTGGCTCTCTGCACTCCATCACTTGGAGGGTTTCTGATCTGAGGGGAGGACCTGGTGTTGATTTTGTCATAAAGCTGAAAAGATAAACAACTACAATGTGAGAACAAATTTACCTTGTATGAGGTCAAAGTGCCAACCAATACCAAGCTCCCATGATAATACATATAGTGTTCCGTTGACATACAGTGACGCCTACTGGGTGCTTATGGTATTACAGGAGGAAGAAGGGATATTGTGCTTCACTCACATCTAACAGGGTGTGGAGGTGCTGGTCCTGGAAAACACTGTGGAGAAAGTCCATGTCTTTCTCACTGCAGTCTGTCAACGCGTGAATCTCCTCTAGACTGTCCAAAACCTGTGAAACTGCTCCTGTGCACGCGCGCGCACACACACACACACACACACACACACACACACACACACACATATATATAGACGTTATACACACACAAATGTAGACTGTACCACAAGAACACAGAACATATACACCAGTAAACCAAGCCTTCCCAAGAAACATTCAACAATACGTAAAATGCAAACACTAAACATAACAGACACGTATCCACAAACACAAACAGGCAACAAAGAAAAAAGAACAAACTAAAAACACAAAAAAGACAAGCAATAGGTGACGACAGAAAAACACAGGCAAACACTCAGAACTATTTAACCCCAAGTACCTGCTGCAACGCCCACACATGCAGCAAAACCAGAGAAACAGCAATACATGGCATCAATAAAAACAGCAGAGGACGGTCACTTCAAAAGTCTGTGTGGGTGATGGCTTAGAGGTAGTAGGCCCAAGAAAAATGCAGATAATTAATATGTGCAAAAACATCAATAGTGATTTTAGGCCTTTCCGCACGAACGTCGGAATGTCTTATACTGTATAAAAAAATTAAAATCTTTAATGTGCCTACGTACTAAACAAGCAGATGATGGTGTGATGTGTTTAGATGATACGGACACTTGAACCCATGAGCTGATCGAATAACCACAGGGCTGATGAGCGTTATGAGGTATGAGGTTACACCACAAGATTGACCTTATAGAAATGTCACATTTCAAGCTTGTCAATTAGTACATTCTTGTATCAGCCTTGCAAGGCCTGAAATAACAGATGTAAGGCTATTTTGGAAAAATAATTTGCATTTACTGGGCTACTAAAGACACTTTGATTCATCTATTACTGTGGGGCATAAACGAGAAACAGCAAAGGGGAAAACCTAATTTAACTTTTTAATAACTTTAGGAAAACCGTATTATAGGTCTGTTTACACGCTTCATATTACTCCCATTAGGGAGAATAATTTCAAGCTTTCCCTATTAATGCCTCTTCAGCCATGTCCAGATCAATATTGTTGGTGGATCACTAAAAGCTTATTAAATGTGCATTCTACTCTGTGAGGAAAACAAAATTGTACTGGAAATGACTACCCCTTTGAAAGGATCGCAGACGAAAGGAGTCACAATTCAATAGGACCTGGCCCTCATCAGTTACCTTAGAAACAACATACAGGACGCACTGTTGTGTGGTCGACTGTTTATCCTTACAAAAGACCTTTTGCTTTTTAAAATTATTTTTTCCATTGCAACCCGCATTGTCATTTACATCACACAGAGCAGTAGGGGTTTCTCCCCTCTTTATGTATGGTATGTGTTCTAGTGTTCTACACCTCAAAACCCTTTAAAAAAGGGGGATTACCACCTGCTCACTAAGAAGGTTACAGCCCTTAAATATTAAGAGTGGCCGTACAATGCGCTGCCCTGACAAGAGACTTACTACAACAAATACAAATACGCAGCAACCCTAATGATAGAAAAAATTCTTGTCAGACAGAACAGCATGTTTTCCTCTCAACCTTTGTTGTTCAGAGTTTCTGAAATTGAATATTTAAAACAAATAATTTGGATTAACAGGACACTCAAACTACAATGTTTTCCTAAAGCAAAGAGACACACACACACACACACACACACACAAACAAACCTACAAGGATTGCGGTCATTTAACACTTGAAAGACAAAGATGCAACTAATAAAGCGAGTGATGAGGGAATGGTATCACACACACACTTGATGGGTGGGAAGAGGGATACGTACTTTCAGCAGCTAGCAGTCCTAGGGACAAAACAGCGGAAAGAAACAACACCAAAGACAGAGGCTGCGATTAGAGGGGGTGTTCTGACACTAGGGATGTTGAGTTTAACCTCTCACAATGACAGAAAAAAGGAAGACACAAGATAAGAGAGTCAGAGAGCAGGTGGTGCTAGGAGGACTGAGGGCAGGAAGCAAAAAAGAGGCAGATGGGGGAGGGGGGGGGTTTAGGAAAGCGCAGGAAGTGAAAATCAGCAAAACGCAGCCAAATCTATGAATAATCTGCCATGGTGCTGCAAGCATCTATTGTAGTACATAAATCTGTAACCCGCAACGTGTCCGGTGGCCTGTCGCCAGGAAGCATAACTGCGACAGGATGCCAGCCTCAGCAATAAGGACTTATCAAAAAGCATATCGTGGTGCCGCGGCTACACATAACCCTGAGAGGAAACTGGGCGGAGTTGAGCACATAGCACGGACTCATTGGCTGACGATGTGTTACAAATCTCATATTGTGAGGTTTACAACGACAACACAAGTCGTTTGTGTGTGCCAGTGACAGCTTGCAGCCCTCTTATGCGAGGAAGCGAAAGTCTCTGGCTGAGACAGGGAAGCGAGGGCTTTGGGCAACATCTGTCTTCATCCAAACAGAGGAAGTTCTCTGCAGACAGCTGGAGATCACATTAAGACTGAAATAGAAACCACGAATTGAAACTGCCCAAGAAAGTGGTTTTGTGTTTGACCTCTTTTGAAACATCGGTGGATGTAAATATTTTGGCAGACCGAGTGAGTGACACTTTTTATTGTCCATTTAGTTACATCACCTTTAATTAAGGGTGTGAATACCTACCATCACATTTCTGAAGAACCAAACATCACTATACCTGGAAAGTGCTCCGTTGTGTGATTTACCTGAGGAGGTGGGGTCTTCTGAGAAGTCATGTAGTTCCTCTGGGGGGTCACCGTAGTAGGAATTAAACTTATGGCTGGAAACCGCTGCCAGCACTGCACCCTGGGATGCGGAGTAGCAGATAACACAGCTGTTACATAAAGCCTCAACAGGCTTTTTATGCGTTCGGATGCAAGGCCTTCAGGAGGACAGGCCTGTTGTAAAACAGTGAATGAGAAATTAAATCTGGTTCATCAGAAGCAGCTGCGCTATGTGGAGCAGGTGACACTTCTTATCTCAGATACAAGCCTTTGGGTAGAAGTAAACATGAATGCTGACCTTCAGCTTCCTCCTGGCATTAAATTTCCTCAGCTGCTCCACAGTTTCGGGGAGGTGGATCTTGTAGGCGTACCTGTCCCTCTCCTACACTCACACACGAAGACAGACACACACACACACGTAAAAAAAACACACAGTCAAACATTTTTGAAGAACAGATGTGAAAGCAGAGTTGTGGTTGCAAGCGGAAGGAAGTGTTCGTGTGTCAGCAGTAGACCAGAAAGGCTAAAGATCAAACTATATTATCACTAAACTTTATACACACACACACACACACAAAGGAGTTCTCATTGGAAAGGATTGTAGTGTGTGCGTGCGTGGGTGCGTGCGTGCAATCTCGCCTTCAGCCAGGGGTGGTTGAGGGCCTCGTAGACGGTGATCCTCTCAGCCGGGTCCAGCATCAGCATGCGTCTCACCAGGTCCTTGGCGCTCTCGGAGATGTGGGCCCACTGGCGGGGGTTCATCTGGACAAGAACACACACCCAAACACGCAGACACACACCAGAGGACACTTTGAGACGCATGTGTAACAGTGGAGAGATCGTAAAGAGATACCCATTTACATGAGATTACATGCCGTTCTGAGAAAGGAACCTGCCACTTTTAGATCTTGGCGGTAGTGCTGAGGGGATGTAGATCCTTCCCACCACTCTGCCCATCAGCGCCCTGACTATCGACGTCTCTGATCATTTATTATTGTCAAACCAAGATGCCGTGTTAGTTCCTAATCTCATTTTCAGAATAGAATCTGTAAATTTAGCAGCAGCTTGATGGAAGATGCCCCAGGGTCGTCCAGCAAGCTGCCTGCAGTGACGGCATCTGCCATGGATTAGTGCGCCAAGCGGGAAATTCATACTCTCAGTCGAAGAAACAAGAGAATTTTAAGAGGCCGATCGGATCATCCATCACCTCTCGCTGGCTTTTGTAAAAAAGTCAGACGCGTGGAACAACTGGCACCATCGATAGCATCAATGGACAAACGGCGAGGCAACATTAATTAGATATTTAACGGTGAAACGAGTCACGTCTGATTGGCGAGACGTTGGCTAAGGGAGAATAGGTCGCGTTTTCCTTTCACATTGCGAGGGTGTCGTGTAAATCAGCTCCTACCTTGTATTTCCCCTTGATGATGGCCTCGAACAAGCGTTCCTTGGTGCCGTAGAAAGGAAGGCAGCCAGAGAGGAGGATGAAGAGGATGACTCCACATCCCCACACATCCACCGGCTTGCCGTACGGCTCCCTCTTGACCACCTCGGGGGCCATGAAGTGGGGCGTGCCGACTCGGCCTGGAGAGAGAAGACCGTGAGCGCGTCTTAAAAGTAATTAGCTTAGTAATCCTGGAAAAAAAGGAAAATCTAAGGATTCAACTTCTGCTTCTAGGATACAAGGATGCAGAGGCATGCAATATCTTTGGGATTCATGTTAAAGAAAATGCCTGGAGGAAGGCATACATATGTATTTCAAATGTAAGGGGGAGGAAGGGATTTTCAGACCTCAGAGGTGTAAAAGGAACAAAAAAAGGATCCCACTGTACCTCCAGCTACTAAACCGGACTCTCCCAGCTGTATTGCCACTCCAAAGCCCCCCAGCTTGACAGGAGCAGAGTTCTCCTTTGAGGCCAACAGCACACAATGAGGCTGCAGAGTGAAAGAAGAGTACAGTTGGTGAACTTACAACTCAAATATATGAGGGCGATACCGGTAATGGTGCACAGTATTGCTCTTTCTGTGCCACAGTGCAAGATATTTTTCCTTTGTTACTGTTGCCTCAGTTTTGCGATGAGAAGTAACACTCCAACCACAGCTTAACGATTCTTACGTCACGACGTAAGCGAGACAACAAGTAACCTTTGATGTAATTTCCATCAAACGGTATAAGATAAATAAAAATGACTTGCATTCTCGGCATTGCTGTAAAGTTTATATTTTTTGAAGCAAAGGGTGGAATGGAAGAAAACCAAAATCATGATCCAGACGGACTAAAGATGGAGATGCTTTGGGGATATCGACAACTATTTGGGTAATTCCTGTCTGTTCCCATTTCATTATGTATTTGATGCATTATGTCCGAAAAATTGTTCCCACACCAAGCCTAATTAAACACTTGCTATGCTTGCAGGTTCTTTTTTTTCTTTGCAAGACTGGTGTTGGTGGCATCACAGAACCAGCTCAACATGTAAAGGTAACACACACATACTCCAGACCAGATCAATGTTACTGATCTGTGAGCAATATTACCAACGAAATTGACATGACAATCTGAGCACAGGAACAGGGCGAACAGTGCGGTGGGGTCGCTTCCTGTCTCATTTTTCTGACTTCCCGTAACGGAGGGTGTGGGGGGCGGGAGGGGATGTGGACAGAGGCAGCGCAAGATCAGAGCAACGCAGTGAGAGGAGGGGCGAGACAAAAACAAGAGGACGATTGGCTCACTAAACAGTAACATCCACGAGCGGCAGGAGAGAGAGAGCGAGAGAGAGAGAGAGCGAGAGAGAGGATCCACTCATAAAGCGAGAGGGGATGGTGATGAGCAGACACCGGCAGAAAGGATGCGTACAGGATTCACGACTCATTTAGAGAGGTAACAGTGGAGGTGAACATCGCATTGAGAATTGTTAAAGACGGGGACTCACGGCGTTGTGTCAGAGAAGAAAGTTCTTTACTCGAATCACGGTTTGATGGAGAAAAAAATCCACACCTCTGGATTACCGCGCACCGACACTTAAACCGGAGGCTGTGCTGGACTCTCCGAGCGAGGCGTATTGATGGTGAGTGATAGGCCTTCCTTTTAAGATACGCAGGTGGAAATTTGCATGCAAGTGTGTATTGTAGGTTTTATTGTAATAGACTGGCTTAAATAGGCAGGAAAATTTCACTTAGTCCAGAGTCTAACTTTCATTTGTAGAAAAAAAGAAAACTAAACTAAATTTATCACCCCCAGGAAGAATTGTTGTTCAGAAGCGCATTTGCACTTTTCCCAGAATATTCAATAACCTGCTGAGCCCCTCTTTCATGTTGATATCTTCTACTAGACCTTACATTAACATAATTTTCCATTTCACATTTGAGAATTACATGTGTGACCTTTAGGACTACAATTTGCATATTACTCACCCGTCTGTGCAATACATAAATGCAGATTAACAGTCAGGGGGAATCAACCTTCTCCTGTCCTTAATGTCGTCTGTTAAAAATCAGCAAACTAACAGGTTTTTTTTGTGTCTTTCTCGCTCCAAAGCCAAAAGAACAACCCTGACGTTGTCACGGCTCAGCCACCATGACCCCTTACTTCCCTTTCACTCTATCGGCATTCGCCTCGACCAACTCCTCCAACTCCTCTATTCCCAACTTGAGTTCCCTCCCAGGTGACCAGGCGTCCTCCCAGACAAAGTGTGACGACGACGACGACGTCGCCCTCCGTCTGCCGCTGGCGGTCCTCTACTCGCTGATCTTCCTCTTTGGCCTTGTGGGGAACCTCTTCGCTCTGTGGGTCTTCCTTTTCTTACACTCCAGCCGCAACTCTGTGCGGGTGTTCCTCATCAACTGTGCAGTGGCCGATCTGGTCCTCCTGGCGTGTCTGCCCTTCAGAATTGTCTACCACATAAACAGCAACAAGTGGGTCCTGGGACCTGTGCCCTGCAAGATGGTGGGGAACCTGTTCTACATGAACATGTATATCAGCATTATGTTGCTGGGCCTCATCAGCTTGGACCGATACGTGCGGCTGAAGGGGAAAGGCCAAGCCCAGAGAGGCAGGAGGCCGACGCTGTGGGGGCGCAGATGGCCGTGGAGCACGGTGGTGTGCGGGGCTATGTGGGGTGTGTCGCTGACGGTGATGGTGGCCATGGTGTCCACGCCAGAGGACGATGACTCCGCCAAAAAATGCTTCCAATACAAGCAACGGAGCGCCAAAGCCAAAGGGAAGGCGTACTTCAACGGCGCCATTGTGCTGTTCTTCTGGCTCGTCTTCGTCATGCTGGTAGCCTCCTACGCCAAGATCGCGTCTCAGCTGCTGAGGGTGTCGCGGGACAGGCCGGACCTTCCCAACGCACAGAGGTACGGACGCACCGCCAAGAAGTCCTTCTTCGTCCTCTTCCTGTTCACCGTCTGTTTCGGGCCCTACCACGCCTTCCGCCCCGTCTACATCCTCTACCAGCTCAGCGGCACGGAGTCCTGCGCCAACCAGCAAATGGTGTACCGCGCCAACGAGGTGATGCTGCTTTTCTCCGCCTTCAACAGCTGCCTGGACCCCGTCATGTACTTCCTGTTGTCCGGCTCGGTGCGCAAAGCCGCCCTCCGAGCGCTCGGACACCGGATTGGCCGCCGGCTGCCCTTCCTGAACGACGCGACGTCAAACAGCTCGATGGAGTTTAGGCGCGGCTCCACGCTCTCGGTTTTTCCTCACCGTGGCGCCAACACCCCCTCGGGCACCCCCAGGACAAGCATCTGCGCCGCCAACTCCACGCTCCGCTGCACCGGACTGACCACGCTTTCACCCAACTGGCCAACAGTGACCGCAAGCTTGGACCCAAATTATATTGGTAAAACATGATTACAAAATAAATGTTTGTCTTACTACCGAGCTATTCAGACCGCCTTGTGTGGGAATAACTGGCCTATGATCTAGTTCAATGCTCGCGTGACAGGTGGACAGCACAGTTATGTTGGGGGAGGGATGTGCTGGAGGGACAACAGCTTTTTTTAAGAATGCATGTTCTGTGTGTTTCCCATCTGAAACCGCAGTAGAATGTGTGCAGTTGTATTAATGGATCAGGTGGTTGGATGAAAAATGTAAAAAAAAACACACATATGGCCTCATTCAAATAAATGTAAAGAAGTATCCGTATTGTCTATATTGAAGTTATTAATTTTTTTATTTTTTTTATACATTCCTTGAGTTGTTCCCGTGGAGTTAAAAACCAACCATCTGGCGCTCCCAAAGTTAAAATCAGCACGGCCTTGCTTTCAGCGATCCCTCCGGGGGCTCTGATGTCAAATAACAGTGGTTGAGGCCTGCTCCATCTGGTGTGGTCGTGTGTGTCGCCTGTGTCAGAGGGCTAATCCTGTTGGAATCACTGGTTGATGTTAATCTGACTAGAAGAACTCTTAAAAAAGGACTGACAGCGCCTGCTCAACACGTAACACACCATGACACACTGGTTTTCAAACTGCTGGGTTTTCTTAAAACCGCATGATAACTATTGATGTAAAAAGGCGGAAGTCCTGTTTGAAGTAGCGTTTTCTGGTAAACAGTGTTGCATAATCTCAGTGAGGGACACATAAAAAAGATCTCACCTTCACGTCACGATGAATCACATTGTTGTCGTGGCAGTAGCGCAGAGCCTCCAAAATCTGCCTCATGTAGTGACTGGGTGGGCAGAATCAGATCAAGGGGTAGGGGAGGGAATTGTTAATTTCAGGCTTTATTTTTATTTAATGTGTTCTAACCACAGTCCCCAGACCGCGTGTCCTACCTGGCCACCGCTTCGCTGTACACAAACCCGGCGTCGGCTCTCTTGACGATTTCAAAACACAGGTCGGCTCCATCCATGCTGCGAGGAGTGAGAGAAGGAGGGAATTAGGTCTACTGATTATGCATAAGAGGTCTACATCTACATTTTATGCCCCACTGTCACAGACTCCAACATATAGGGATTATATAATATATATTATATTTTCATTATCGTACTTTTGAGCCACTTTCAGGGGGATGTGAGACACAGATTCACATCATAAAACACACCCAGAGAAAATAAATTAACTAGGTATAACCATTGAATTGATTAAGAAATATCTGGGAGGAGCAGAGATGACCCCCTTAGGATTTATAGAACTCTGATGCAGCGCTGCAATTTAAAGAAATCTCTCAAGATTGAGAAGGATTTTAAAAAACATAATTTCTTTTGTTACTCCTTATATTATTCTAAAATTAACATTTTCAATTATAGAGTAAATACTGGGTGAGGGTGCTTGTAATTATGTAAAATTATGAGGCGCACCCTTCCGCTATCTGCTGGTTAAATTCCGTCTGTGGCTTGTTCTTCTTATACATTTTTTTTTTTAAACGTGATATTTTTTCAGTGACTGAGCACAAACAGCATCATACTGATCAGCAGCTGTGGTGGAACGGAAGGAAGTTTTCTAAGTTAAACAAACACGAGATGCAATATCAAAAGCCTAAAATGGTGTCACGTGGACATAATAAAAATAATAATAATAATAATGCTGTGTGAGACTTACAATTCAAAGACCATGTAGAGCATGCCATCGGAGCTGTATGTCTCCAGCAGCTCCACGATGTGAGGGTGTTTCAGCATGTGGCAGATACTGGCCTCTCGCTTCAGATCTGGCACAGAGCGATGAGAAAATAATCAGTAAACCAATACACAAACTTGAGAACAAAACTTTTAATGATTTTTCCAATTGATATTTTGCTTATCTCAAAGATCACATTTCACAGTGAGCTTCCTGTGCTGACTCATTAAGGCACCTCCTGGCAGACATAGTTTCAGTGTTAAATGTCTGAAACTGCATGCAAAAGAGATTTTCAAACCACCGACTTTATGCCACTAAATGTCAGCACTGAGGAACTGATAGGCCTTTGAACGGAGTTATTAGAGGATATTAAAAAGGTGATGCTGTTGCACAAAAACACGGTATAGTGACACGCCGTGTGTATCCAGTCCCATAACAACTGCAGTCGAAGCAGAATCACATCAAAATTATATCTGTATTCACAATTGCCTTTGCTGAAAAGGTGCAAAGAGCTATGATGAGAATGCAGCAATCAAATTGAAAACCAAACATCATTTGGAAAACATACGACGACCTTGGGGTGAGAAAGCTCCCTGATGTTCGTTAGCAGAAAAAAAATGGCTCTGCTCTGCCCGAGACGCTCCTGTGTGGATGCTTGGTGCCTCGCTAAAGCCTCTCCTGTCCCTAGAGGACGAGCCGAGGAGATGAAAAGCAGAGAGGACATGCTCGGCAGGCCACCCGTCTCCTTATTCAATCCTTCGACGGCCACACCTCCACTCCGCCACCAGGGGGAGCAACAGTTAGTTCCAGTTACAGGGGTTCCATTGTGTGTGGAGACAGCAGACTGAAGTGAGCTGTCACATGGCGGGCAGAACTACGTGCCAGCTGACAAGCCGGCACCTGGGCAGACGGGCAAAGTGGCACCAGATGCGGCTTCACCGGAATATCATTTTTGGATTGCACGTATAGAATTGCACATCTGGTCTGTTCCCGTCTGGTAACGCCATCCCCCTCTCAGTATCGTCCATACCGCGCCGCAAATACAGTTCCGGCTGTGGCGTTCCTCGCTCTTTGACCGCCTCGCTTAAGGAAACAACGCAGAGGGGTAAACACCCACTCTCTTTCTTCATGAAAATAGAAAGGACCAACAACTGGCGGGGCGAGCGGTAAAACCGTTAGGGGCGGGGGCCGAGGAAGGCAGACAGATATAATGTGGGGTTGTTGAGCGCCTCACTCAATAAAAACCTCATTTACACACTAGACTCGCCATCTGCAAGACTGCTCTGTGTGTCAGTGTCATTACGCAACACAGAGAAATGACGCAGAGTCCCCACGACAGAGGACCCATTCTACTGTCCCCCTTTTCCCTTTCATTATCCCTCTCCTCTCTGCGACCAGTCCTCAGACCCGTCTCATTGAGTGTGTATTCTCATTCTCTTAACAATGGCACCCAGTGTCCTGCCAAGAGCCCGAGGGAGGCCTGCAAGCGTCTGAATGAAAGCAGTACCATTCGCCGGGCCCGGTTCCAATCCTATTCTCACACGGAAGGTCCCGGGGCTGGACTGGGGTGAGGGACGCGTGTTAAATCATCTCAACGCACGAGAGGTCCACATCTGGCTGGTGGGGAACACACCAGCGAGGCGGAAATACTGGGGCCGTTGTTATGTTCATCAACTGTGGTTATAATAAATACCATAAGTGTTGATTGCAAGTATGCACTACTCTATATTTGTCTTAATTCTACAAATTCTAACAATTTCCCTGTTTGTTGTGGGTTAATACGGTCAAACTCTTAATTACACCATTAATCATTTGTCCATCCACCTGCCTCACGAGAGCATGCACGCACACACAGCAATAGAAATACATGAATATCAATTGTAGGAGTTTTGCCTCTCCTTAACTCACATTTATGCTGACACAGATCCTTTCCTAATAAGACTATATGGTATGAGGTACACTCCACTTCTCCACCTCGATTATTTTATTTCTTTTTGAAAAATAAAATTCTTTTCAGAAATACGGTCCACAAATATCTTCGTACAGATTTTTGTAAATACAAGGTATACATGGCCATTTCCTTGTCTTGCTACAGGCTTGTCTCTGACTGAGGCATCACAGATGGCACATGGTGAACACCAAAGAGAGCCCCAACACACAGCTCCGACATATTATTCATCTGGGCTCAGCATGTGCGACATCATGCCTCATCTCTTTGAGTGTGAGAACGCCATTACACACTCGGCGTCTGTGTGTGTGTGTGTGTGCGTGCGTGCGCCCGGGTGTTTGCCAAACAGCGTTGCACTACACGTGCCGGTTGGACGTCCGTGATCTGGTCCTCTCCCGTCCAGATTGGGATTCCAACCCCTCAAGCTCCCAGATTTAACTGCGCCCCCCCCCTCCAACATCTCATCTCATCTCATGTTGGGTTCTCCGGGCTCCTCACCTTCTGTGCTGAGGCCGGGGCTGGAGGTGAAGCTGGCCACGTCGACGATCTTAACGGCGAACTGCTGGCCCGTGTCCCTGTTGATGCAGCGCCGGACCACGCTGAAGGGGCCCCTGCAACACAGACACTGGCGGGTTAGTGATGGACACCGGCGTGGAAAACACACCAGACCACACCCACGAGTGGATATGATTTATTGGTTTTAAACACACAGTTGAGTTAGCACAAACACAAGCCCGGTGCGATGGGTGGACGCGGTGCCGTTTCTCAAAATATTCTTCCCGCGTCATCTGGTGCCAGAGGGAATTATAGAGCAGTGGTGTGCAGCACAGCTGTAAAAGCTAAAATAAAAGCTTCATTATAGAGACCTGAGCGGGCGAGACAGACACAAACAGGTTTATTTCTGGTCGAACGGGAGGGGGGGGCAGGTATTATTCGGCTGCATTTCTTCTTGCGTACGGCAGCTGGAGCGCATGTCCGCCTGACCGACAGGATCCTTGTGATCGCTGAAGAAAAGAGGAGAGATATCGCCGCTCATGTTTTGGTAGATTCCTGAAACCAGCACTCTAACACTTTTTTTCAATGAGCCCTTTCCCTAAAGAGAACACACTTTTTTTCATGTTCAAATCCTGTTGATGTGCCGCTATCCCATACAACAAAATACCACCATACCACTCACTTTGTGATCCTGAAAACAATATCAGCAAACAACACATCATGTTATATTATATTACTTTTATTTTATTGTTTAGTTTGGAGCTATGCTCTTGTTAACCAGTAAAGAGTTAATTGTTAATTGTAAAAACAGAAATTAAATTTCTTTGGATGAGACATGGTATCAGTTGCAAATGTCTTAGTTATTGTTTGCACTTCTTATTCCTATAATTTTTTGGGTGTGCCACTCAAAACACACAAGTTTGACGGTTTGGACAAGGCTGGACCTTCCGGCACACAGTCAGAGCCCGAATGAGCGGCACTCCAAACATAAACACAGAAACCACCCGTTTCTATTTCATTAGTCTCACAAGCGCAAAATGATCATTCTCTCTCATAATGCCCAGCAGTGACAAGCACTGAAAGCTGAGATATTAGTGGTATTTGTGTCTCCTGGCTCAGTGAGACACACACACACACCCCTGCAGAGTTACAGCTGTCTCTACATCTCTGAGGCTGAACCAAATGCTATTGCGCACACACACACACACACACACACACACACACACACACACACACACACACACACACACACACACACACACACACACACACACACACACACACACACACACACACACACACACACACACACACACACACACACACACACACACACACACACACACACACACACTTTGTTCAAGCAAAGTGGTTGCCATCAAATGAACCCGTGTGGCGACAACCGCGTCCAGACAAACAAAAAGTAAACCCGGTGCCTTTTGGGAGGACCAAGGCTCCGTTTTCACATCTGCTGTAATGATTAACCCATACAAACAAATGTTGGGCAGCATGTGCACACACTGGACCGTGACACCGGTAAAACACAACACCTCCCGCCCCTTCACAGTTCATAGGGGTGCCGCAAATAATCCAACCCCCCCCCCCCCCCCCCCCCTTGGTAGATGTGTCCCAGCAGCTGGGTTTCCCATCAGAAGGAGGCACATTAGATGTGTGGGAAGCTTGATGGCTGCATGTTGGAGCATGTTTAAATTGTGCTGTACTGGGTAGAGAAACACAGGCGCTGGTAAAGAGTCAAGTGCTCTTGAAGAATGGGGCTAGCACTGAAGAACAGAGGAAAACCAACAGTCCCCGTCCATTGCATGAAATAATAAAGTCCGTGGTATGGATTGCAAAGTTGAAAACCCTTTTCTACTAGATGCACAGATACATGTATGTGTACCAAGCTGTACGGTCTCACGTCTTGCGTTTGACTGGTGAATGTTTGTAAGACACAACGGAGCACCGGGGGTCAGGCCGTTCTTTGTACCCATCTAATCCGTGTCAATAAAGCTCATTACCGCCATCAAGCAAGGAGGTGGGGTAGAATCAACCTGCTAGATTTCATGCATCAACCCCATTTGTAATCTTGGCTGTCGTTTCTAGGGGGCCGCATGAAGAATCTCCCCCCCCCCCCGCCTATTCCTACAGTTACGAGTTGCAAGAGAATGGGTGTCGGGTGCGTGCTGTTTCATTTAATAGATTAGAACGCCATTCGGTTCAACATCGGGAATAAGTCAAACAAATGAGACGACCATTCAACCATGTACAGTAGCCCTCATAAAAAGATTGGAAGAGAGAGAGTGTCTGAGCGTGAGGGGGCCGCGTACTGTTATGACATCACCGCAGCTGTGCCGAGAGAGCGCATAGAAAAAGAAGAAGAAAAAAAACGCCCACACATGGCTCACATCCGACAGCGGCAGTCATCAAACATTAGCCCAGAGTATCAATCTTCAGAGAGCGGCTCCGAGGCTCATTTCGAGTCTGCTCTTTGGAAATCACAGACCGGATATTAGGTGCCTTTTCGACATCCAGGCTGGCCGGGAGCCAAATTTCTCCTCAGGCCTCGGTGTGCCGCCACCCTCCTCCTTTCTCTCTAGCTCCTAAACAGCGACAGGACACATGTGTAACTGTAGCCGCAACATCACCTGCTCTGCTCCCCTGAGAGCAACCATCTTTGCTTAAAAGCAGCACTTTGCTTTTGAGCCGAGGTCAGCATCCAGCAGAATACACTTGATTAAGTCTGTCCTTTGGGGGGGGGGGGGGGGGCAGACATGGTGCCCTGATGTCACCATGTCTGGTCCGTCTTGGCGTACATAATTGTGGAATCAACAGCATTTGGGGAAATTCTAAATGAATTTGCCCTACTGCCCAAAATGAGCTCAAGTGCCAAGCAGTTTATTTCACAAGTTAAATAAAGTTCAGTGCTGTTCACCATTAGCACTGTGAATGTCTAAGCAGCAACAATAATCCAAGTGCTTACTTATGCAAATTAGAGACCCCTTTGAATATTAGTGGTAGGAATTAGTATTCTGGCTGCAAATTGAAATTTAGAGCAGAGAGGGCCCCGGGAGGTTGTGAAGCTTTGGCAGAAAAGCCTTTTCTCCACATAAATAAACCAGAGGACCCAGGTTTGTCTCTGGCCTTGTAGTCTGAAGGATTCAACTTTTACACCATCCTGATCTGCTGTTAATGGACATGGGAGGAGCCTGTGCTGACCACGAGGGGATAGTGCACACGAAGGGAGGAGTGGTTTTAGAATGAGTAAACAATCAAGATTAGCATACTGTATCCGCGAGACCATCTGGTGCAGGGGTCCGGTAAATATACCAAAGCACAAAACATATCTACACATGCAATCCTCCAAAAAGCACATACGCCATCTGTGGATCAAGTTATTTATAAGGAAACAATGACAAAACGCTTCACTCTAGGGAAGAGTTGCAGCTTCCATCCTTAACGGATACAGTTAGCACTAACCCCTCACGAGTCAGCCCCCTTGCTCAAAGCACTGCATGTGGAAGATTTGTATGCTAAAGGTTTCTGTTTACAGGGTGGGGAGAGGGACACCAAAAGCTATCAAACGATGAACGAAAATTCAAGATTTTAAATCGTCGCCCGAGTAATTTCATTATCCAAATCGGTCGAAGCCAGAAGGCTGATAACTTCATTGGTTCAGAATGAGTCGCACTTCCCAATTTCCTCGGCTGTAATGAGCACCGCAGGGCTGAAACAAAGAGTACTGTGACTTCCCAACAACCAAAGTCCCATTCAGACGGAATCATTACAGACACAAATGGTTTCAAATTGCTCCAGCGCAAACACTTCAAGTACAGCTGAACCCCCCCCCCCCCCCCCCCCCCCCCCGACAAAAAAAACTAAAACAAGCCTGTGGTTAGCGCATTAAGTTGCCATCACATCATTATCACATATTTACTATGTAAACTACAAAACGATGAACATAAAATGAGCCGGGCCCCCACTGCCCACGCCTGTTCTGACGCAGCCAATCCAGTGAGAAGTTGACTTGACACCCGACCTGTTTGTTCCCCCGCGGTTGCTAATAAGGCGAACAGTACCGCAGGGGAGTTGAATAAACATTTACATCCATGAGCTGGACGTCAGTCAGGGCCTGTGTCTCTTTGTGGCCATGCTACTTGGACGCATGCAGCTCTCGCCGTATCCATCAGCCACCAACCCCCCCCACGGTGAATCAGGGGATCGACCTGCTAAAAGTTCCAAAGAAATGCTTGGCTTTTTTTTTCCTATGGCGCTCAGTTCCAACACGTTGCAAAGCACTGTGTACATAGAACATCTTTTTGTTGTATATATGAAGAAAGCAGCTCTGACAGAAGGGATCATCCTGGACAAGGACCTGGTACTCAAGTGTAGATTGAAAACAATACACCACAAAGCTGCATAAAAACAATCCACACCCTAGTTTACAGATGGACGGAAGCAGGTTACTTCCTGAAAAAGCCACTCAAGAATACACAGTCAGGGAAATAAGATCAAACAGAACATGTCACACAAACACAAGTTTCTCCTAGTGAAAATGACTAACCGTCTTTCTGTGGAAATCACCCTAAACATGGCTCCGATCACGATCAGAGTTTGGAGGAGATGATTGCTGAACACTTTACGGCTCTCAATCCCACCCAGCCGGGCTGCTGCACTCCCACACAAGCCGATCAGGGACAATAATAGATATCTCCGAGTTGATAGGAGGGACCGACGGGATAATAGGGTTTATGTTGAAGTTTGAAAGGGAGCCGAGGTCAAAGGTTGGCACGAGACACACAGGTTTACAATGGCCCCGGGATCATCCGATAATCCGAGACAAAGCACCATGACGACCCTTACAGTACAAGTCACGGGTCACTAACTAGTTACAGCAAATGTACAAGGGCTTACATTTCCTTAACCACTGTCTGAATTATAGTAGAATTATAATTGAGTGTGGCTACGGAATGTTAATCTCAACACCACATGTCTCTATCGCCATACATTTTATGACGGCTCGACAGATAAGACTTAGAATCAGTCATAGAAGTGTCAGCCAAATCATTTTAACTGAAGGTGGATGAACACTATATTATGAAGGTCAGCAGGATATTGACATTATCAATCCACTTAATCCCAAATGGCACGGCTTCCGTTTCAAAAAACACTTTGGCTAAATTGTAGGAGCAGAAATATTCTCTTACCACAAATTATTGTGATGGGTTTCCTGTGGCTACAAAGCATTTTCCATTTCATCATTTTAATGAACTAACAAATCCTCGGATTTCAGTTGCGATCCCCACTAGCTACAGTAGTGCTACAAGTAAAATATGTGGGGGGGGGGGGGGGGGGGGGGGGACCCACACACACAGGGACATAGCAGAGTGCTGCAGTCAACGCCTGATGCCATTATTTATACCCTCAGCCTCAGGGCCATCCCATTCCCAACTCCACTTGTCTCCATTGATCTGTCTCAGCTTCCCACCTCTGGGCTGAGCAACAAAAAAAATGCCCCCCCAATACTCTCCCGAAGCCCCCCCCCCCTCTCCATCTTCCCGCAAACCATCCCAAGACAACAGGACTCAACACACTTGATCCATCAGCTGCCGTTCCCCTAGAGAACTGGCAGAATAAGTGGGATGTTTCTGGTCTGTTGGGTGACATCATAGTTGTGTCTTCTTTACTGCTAGCTCATAACGGAGTATTGTCCACTACTCCTCTGCTGTCCTGTCGGGATTGTCTCCTGGAATGCACAGCTGCTCAAACACTCACGTATTGGCAAAGACTGCACTTATGAGTGTCTGTTCACCACAGTGCAGGACATATAGGTATTGCTATGCAGTTGGTGTTTGCAAGAAATACATTATATAGAAGCTGGCATCTGCTGCACGCCTCACATGGAAAACTCTTCTCATCTGACGGCTATGGTGGATAAAACTCAAAAGAACATCATTATTGTATGATCCATGGTTCAGTGGCCTGGGGAGTCAACTTTCCTGTATTTATCGCCTTTGCGGACTGGTTTTTGACAATTGCATATATACAGACTTGAAGACGGTTCACACCATTTCCACACAAGCAGTCTCCAGTGGCTCCACCTACTGGGGTACTGGGCCTCCAAGGTAGAGGTACTTGGACCACCCATCCATTAGTAACCAAGAAGTCCTAGGATAACAGGGCCTATGGGCTCGGAGGGAGTGTGCCTCTCTTTTCCCCCCAAGAAATAACTTAATGGACCTCTAGTGGGGGGGGACTTGAGCCTTGAGCCTTACCATCTCACTTCCAAGCGGGACTTGAGGAGCCATCGCCGCATAACATGTGTTCATTTTTTAAAATGTTTACGACACCTTGATCCTTTGTCAGTCTTGTCACCGGGCTTCTCCGAAAACACAACTTGTGTATGGAAAAAGTTATGACTTTCATAGTAGTATGGTAGTAGGGTTTGGCAGGGGGGGGGGGGGGATTAGGAGGAGAAGAATCCTGCATGCAGACATTTTAGATGTGCAGCCAGATGATTTTCCCACATGGCCAGCGTCTCACACCCTGACTGCCAGTGTGTCAGCGAGCAATGAGAATACTGGCTTGACCAAAAACAGTAAATGGCATCACGGTAAGCACTTGGGAGGCTTTTTAAAAACTATACAGCAATAAAGGTAAAAGATCAACAAGACATGATATTACCACTTCATCTATTAAACCTGCGGTTCATATAAAATAACGCGTGACACACATCCCTGCACCGCGTTATGCATTCACTTTCCTGCGTGCAGGTCGTGATGGCAAGCTCAGTCTGCAACTCCTAATATTGTAGGTAACAGTGTGTTTGCCATTTGTGTTAGATATGAAGTTAAATGGTGATGCACTTCCGAGGAGCGACCTCACCTCACCCACCCAGCTCGTGAACGTTCCCCTTGGGAGAAAAAAAAACTGCTGCAGGCCAGCAAATAAGAACAGTTGCAGCAGTGTGCCCACAACAGGGAGAAAAAAAGAGAAAACACCCCAAAAAACAGTGACAAGCACACAAAGGGAGGGATTGATGACGGTACTTACTTGCCAATCACCTCGCACAGCTCGTAGACATCCTCGAACAGCACGTCGTCGTCCGCCATGGTCATTCGGTTAAACGAGGATGCTCTCCTCAAGATTGCCCACCCACGCGAATTTCTTGGGGGGGGATTCCTGGTAATTTTAAAGCCCCGCCACCTCCCCTAAAAAAATGTCAGTGTCGGGGAAAATGAAGAAAAAAAATCAGTAGCCGCTAAATAGTCCCGAGTTAGCCGGCTAGCCACATTAGCTGTCGTCCAGGGCTGTCACTCCGCGGCCCCACCTTCCGTTGAGTCCCCGGTAGGTCGGCTAGCCAGCCAGCGAGCTAGCTAGCTAAATAGCACCCACGGAGCGAACCCCGGGGTGCGGAGATTTCCTCGCTCGTTTGCAGCGGCACACCCCTCCTTGCATGCCTCGGGGCGGGGGCTATGTGTCTCTCACCGTTGGGTACCGCCCGGTATCGGGACTCCCCTCAGTGGCATCGACAGACGGGAGGCTTTTCCGCAAAGAACCGAGATGCTCGCTTTCACCGCAAGCTAACCGAGCGCTTGAAAAAAAAATGGTCGGCTAGCTGGGTTAACGGGAGCGAACTGTCGATGGGAAATAAACCGTTAGTGCGCTGTGCACACCGTTGTACCACAGATGGCTTATCCCCACCGACAACGCAGTGTGTGCTGGCCGCGTTGCGCTTCAGCACCGCGAACCCAAACGGGAGACCTCCGCGTGCATGTCGGAGACTACTCTGTTACATGCACCGCTTGTGCTTTGTTTTTTTCTTCTTCAAATTAAAAATAATACCGTATTCCCAGAAAAACCACAGCCGACGCTTTGCTCCGGCCCCCTAACGCTGGCTTCGGATGCTGGCTGGCGTCGACTGGCCGTTTCTTCCGACTTCCAGAAACGCCAAGCCCCTCCCTCTACATATGCCGTCCGAGGAAACTGGTCCGACCAGAGCCGAAATGGTCCGGGGGAGCGGGGCCCGGACCAGACTGGTGCCGCGGCGTCAGTCGAGCCAAGATGGCGTGCGGCGAGGGAGCCGATTTAGGTGCAGTTTCCTAATCCTCTTCCGACGGTTTGCATCCAGAGTGTCGCGCGCAGGCGTCAAAGCATCCAAAACCCCATCACCTTACGTCAGCTTTTCCTCGTCTAATGCAGTTCATTCCGGTGTCGTTTCCACTGACGGCAACGCGTATTTCCCACGCATTAACGGTGTATTTGGAAAAGGATATTGCAAATTCCCAAGGGGCTCTATCTGCAAAAACGACACTGCAAAGTCTATATTTTTTCAAAATTTGACAAATGGATGGGGACACAGTCGAATCGGGTGTTGTGGTGTTCAACTCTCCTCATTGGAAATGACGTGATGATCAAACTAATCTTAAACCTGTATTGTTATGTGTGATATAAGTGATATTTTGACCCTGGAGAACCGTGCACAGTGCGATTAGCGTGTAATCGTAGGAGGATTAAGTGGATTTACTTAAGTTTCGTGTGATCATCCTGCAGGTGCCTGTGTGGGTGCAGGAACGCAGGTGGAATATACCTCAGGTGTGGGAAGACCGTCCATGAGATGTGTCTGTGACGCCCCCTGGAGGTGATTAAACTAATTACACACCTCCCAATGCTCCATTTTGGGCATCCTCTCATGAACACTGAGAAACAAAACCGCAATAACGAAAAACATATATGATTATTTAGTGTATGCATATGTTCAATACGACTATTGTGTCTAACCATACAAATAGAACAGTCATGATATTACCTATTGAAATTCAAGATCACGAAAAACAACCTATTTAATCAATCAAATACTGAGGATAGAAAACCACCCAGCGTTTCTCCTAGCCTACCAGAGACCATGACAAGTGTCAAAACGAAATAGAGCTGAGCTGGTATACACGTAAACAAGTAACCCCCACAAGGCAACAGAGGTTCTCTCAAGCAGAAAGGAGAACTCATCCATGCAGACAGGAATAAACACAGACATCTGGTGCCACTAGAGCGCGCTGTACTCTTATGGCGCACTCGTTTCCATGGCGCTGCATCCCTTTTTTTCGCTTAAACATCATCAGCGAGCGTACCCCATTGGCTGAAATCCAGTCCAAACGCAACCGATAACCCGATTGGCTGTCGATGTGGTCATCTTACCGTATGTATGGCGGTGCATGTGCGGTTAATCAGCCCGTCATTCAATAGGTCCTTGCAAAAAAGTGACACTCAAACACAGGCTCTGACAAATTTAGCGAAATTGTAAGATTAGAGATATGAACGCTATAAAGGGAGATAAAGAAATGACATATGGGGAAGCACCAAACACGGGGAGGGGTTGAAAGGGCACAGTTTCCATGGTAACCAGAAAGGAAATGGTTTTAGTGGTTGCACGTAAAACTGGCTTTCAGTGAAACATGCCCACTCACCATCACATATACACATTTATTTGTGTCACTGAGGATGTTGCAGTGATTTACTTTTATTCCAAGTATAATTTTTGTGTTCACATAGAAGGTTTCAATACTGTGAAAAAAACACATTATATAGCAGCAGAATCCCTAAATCCGAAGAATAGAAATGTCCACACACCTTACAGCCTCTGAGACCCATCTGAAACACTGATGGTTATATATTCCACCCATTCAACATAATCTTTCACCATGGATTGTCTTATGAACTTTTTTGTGTTCAATTTTAATTTGCTGACTGTGCAAACGGTTGATCAGTTTCACACCAAAAATGATTGATTCCAAGTTAATTGTGTATATAATGCAGCAGAAAAATACGATTTGAATTCTTGAATAAAATCGAATAGTTTTGTCTCATCATTACAGTAATACAAGTATTTTTTACTTGTACAGTTTATCTACATTTAAAAAAACTTTTCTTTTTTGTTCACGAATTTACTTATTTATTTGGTATATTACGTTACTTAATCCATTTTATATTTAACTTATTGTGAAAAATATATTTGGAAAAAAATGAAAACCATCACTTCCTGTTTGACGTGATTGGCTGCTTCTAACCGCGCAGACTCCTGGGAAAGCGCGACGTTCAAATCTGTTTCCGGTTTCTGTCTGCTTCGACCGATTAACAAGCCAGACATGGAACGACATCAAATCAGGTATAACTCTATATATCTTACTAATTACCCTATTGAAATATTATTTTCTTCAGTACGTTTTCATTCGCAAAAACAAAAGAACGCCAACTTTGGTGTAAGTTAGCGTTGCGGCCTTCATAGCATCGATGCTTGTTGTGCTCGTCCGTTTGAAGAGAATGTCGCGCAACACAACAATAACCGTGTAGTTTGATATTGCTTTGTTTTCTACGAAAGATGCACGTTTCTTTCAATGTTTTTATCGACTTAAAATCATTAAATGTATGTCTCTAAGTTTAAAAATGTAGATTTGGTTCCCGTTACTTTCTCAATGGTCCTGAGCCCAAACAACACAATGACTTATATATCTAGTATATATTGAATACTCAATTCTAGTGACAAACGTATTCCATTCATCGAATGCCGTTTTAAATCGCATTGCAGTCTCTCATTGCCATATTGTTGCTAACAGATTGTAAGAACGCAGTGTAATCGGGCTGCTACTCCCTTTGCTTTATTAAAAACAACAAACTTTTTTTTTTGGACAAAAGCATATTAATCGGCATAAGAACCGTGGTGCTACAGCTTAACTTGTAGAAAAGAGGATTTCACCCTCTCCTCCACAAAGAGCACTGCTCGAACAGCAAACCCCAGATGAAGCTGATGTGATTGTGTACCACTTGCAGTGAAACAAGGACTCCACGCAGCAATGTCGTCGTCCAGAGGAGGAGAAAAAGCAAGAGCTACCGGCTGTCGTACCGCAGCGGCCTGGGTGCCGCCGACTCGCGCCTCGGCTGGTCTCCGGCATTGACGGCACGGAGACTTAACACCAGCAGGAAAGCCGCACGGTTAAGCAACATCGCCGTGAGTTGTTTGTTCCCGTGTGTTTTTACTCCATTTAACATGTGTGAATTGGTAGCAACTCATTGTGCCCCTCCTCTCCATCGCTCCGCCCCTCGTCCCAAAGGAGAAGGTGGATCCGGGGCAGCTGGCCTTGCTGGTGAAAACTGAGTGGCAGCTGTCGTACGTCACTCCTCTTCATCAGTTCAGACACACCCAGCTGAAGAGCTACTCCCGGCAGCTCTCTGCGTTTATCGCCGCCGGGAAGCAGCAGGGTTTGGCAGTGGAGGTGGAGGGGCTGCAGACGACCTTCAGGGTCTCCTTCTCTGTGGTGCAGGGGATGACACAGTCGGACGAAGATGCCGAGAGCGTCCTCATACAGGTAAGCGATATGCCTCGCAGGATTATGATGTCAATTCTTCCCATCCGGCGTTGTGACTCGCAAAGGGGGCGGCCTGCGGCTGTTTCTCACGGTTCCCTTTCAACCATAGATCCACTCAAAGCGGCTGTTTGCCAACCAGGACGAGCCACAGAAGCCAGTTTGGAGTGGCTGGCTGACCTGCGTCAACGGCAACCCCGACTACCTACACTCGCTTCCGAAGGGCTTTGTCTGCCTGCCGCTGTTCGGCTGCAGCGGGGCCGACGGTCTCTCCGCTTTGGTCAAGTCGTGGTTCCAGCAGTCCTTTGACTGCTGCTTTGGCCCCCTGGAGATCAGCCACACTAGCCTGCAGTGGCTGATGGCGTTGTGGACCAACTGCCACGCGGAGTCCGGCATCCAGCACCTCAAAATGATCTGGACTGTTCCGGCCGCGCCACCGCTGCAGGTCACCTACACGGTCGACCCGGAGGATGCCTGGGAGCTGTGGAGCAGCGTGAGAAAGGAGAAGGAGAAAAGGGGAGGCGGCGGCGGCGAGGAAGAGGCGGGGGAGAACTATATCGACATTGAGGAGGTGACGAGGTTCATGCAGGGGCTGAAGAGCCACTTCTACAGACACTTCAGGTTGGATCTGTCAGCAGGAACCCTGAACCAGGTCTCCACAGCTCTGGGCTCAGCCAAGTACAGCGGCAGAATGAAGGTACCATCCGTTTGACGGTTCCCACGAGAACGTTGTCAATGAGCATCGTGTCTTTCAACATTTACGCACATGCTAATGTATTTTCTCTGCTGATTTTTGTGAATTTTCTTCTTCTTTTTCCAGATCTCCAACAGCAGATACATGATCACTACCCTGACACTACTAACGGAGTGCGCCCTCCTCAAAATGCCCATCTGATTGAACGGATACAGACTTTAATGCCACCAGGGGATACAATAGCAGCATTCATTTACAGTTACTTCAATTGGTTCTCGTTTTTTATTAGAAATAAAGCCAAACATCATGTTTATCTTTTCACAACATAGAGAAATATTTCCACAATATTCTCCAATGAAAAGTTGTATTCTGGCCTTTTTATCTACTCTTATTTTACCTTAAAGCAAGAAGTCCTGTGGCCATAATGAGTTGGGTTCCACCTTTTGTAAATGCTATCCCATATATATTTATATATACTTGTCTAGTTGTATATTTTTGTAATTTATAGTTGTAAATAAAAGCAAAAAAGAATTTGACTGGCACATGAAAACATAATTGTTTAATACAAGCAGCTGTGGATGATGTCTGTATTTGTGGCAAAATTAATTTGTGACTGGCTAAAATGTAGACACTTATGAAAAGGTGTTTTACTTAAATTCTTATCTGGCTCTTAATGACTATCATTTATTAATCATAAATAAACAGCCGTTTGATTTGTCCGAGCGGTTTTGTTTATTTAATATAAATAAATTGCCATAATTATGTAATATAATGTTAGTACTTCCCTGCCCCCCCAAAAAGGAAAACGAGTTGAACAAAATTTCAACTTTATTTTAAAAGACATCCAAATTCATACAATTCAGACAACCAAAATACATGAAACTGAAGGAATGAGGGGTATACAAGCATACAAAACATCAACAGGGAAAAACAGGCTCTTCAAAGAAGAAAAAAACGACTATGTAACATTGTATATTGCACTGTTTTTTTTAAAAAGGCAGCAATTTGTGATGTAATTAAGTGGACTCCAACAAGTGGCAGTCACATCTACATGATGTGAATATACACGACTCTGCAGCATCTGTTGCTTGATAACCACACTGCAACTGCTAAATGCACAATGACAATAGCAAAGGGCGTATTAGTCACAATTGCGGCTACATTAAGCTCTAATGACAGGACTGGTGTCTCTTTTGGTGTCTGGCTTGCAATCGTGGTAATTAGGGTGCAGCAGATGCTCATCCCGTCATTAAAAGGGCATCGTGGAACGCTGAGGATTATGGAACTCAAGGGTCTGCATTTAATATCCATGTTGTATATCAATAAGTCCTGATCAAAGTGGAAAAAGTAATGGTTTAAATCGCTCAGGCGACTTTAAAAAACGAATTGTGTTTGCTTACATGCTTCAATGGCACATGAACTTCACAGCAACTTAAAAAACCCCACTAGACTGGGGGAGAGTGTTAACATTCCAACTCTGCTGTTGTTTATCCAATATATACCCATGTGTGCGCCAATGCACGACAACTATCAGCGTGACAAAAACACAAGGGGATGGACAAACTCAGATCGGTGTTGGAAAAAGCAGAGAGGACTCGGTGCTCGTCTGTGGCAGCTTGACATATTCAGCAATCTGACAAAGAATCTGTCATGGGTCCCACGGAAGACTCACAGTACAACCAACTGTGATTCAACGCACCTGCGCCCATTCTTTAGTGTGCAGTCAGTGCCTTAAAAAAGAAATCATTAGCTATGATTGACTTATAACAGAGGGAGTAGAACAATTTTCACTGTTAACACAACAAATCATGCTTCAATTTTTAACGTAACGCCGCCCCCCCCCCCACATGATCAGTGTGAGTTGAATCGATGCCCACATGGAACCGAGGTAAACGATGGGGAAGAATGTGACGTGATTCACAGTAAGTGGAGGATGCGGCGCGCGCGCCAGCATTAGGAGGCCAGACCCAGAAAGAAGCCGCCAACAAACCCGCTGGACAAGACGATATTCCTTTTTATAAAGTCCGTGGCCTGTGCGGAGGGGACGGAGAGAGAGAGAGTGAGTCATTGAGAGCTCATGGGCAGCAAGCTGCATTAACTAGTGAACTGGTTTTAACTGCTTGAATATGCAATTACAATTGTTTTATTAAACCAATGTATTTTTAGATACTCCATAAAAATTCTTTCATTAAACGGATACATCATGAAGCATAAAAATTGATTTAACCACTGTCGCAGCCAGAGGGTGTAGTGTGATCAACTGTACACTAGAGGGCACTGCTGATTTGCAGATGCTGAAATAAACCACCTCACCACAACCAAGACAGCCAAAACAAACCCATTTAGTTGTAAATAATTCCATGTTATGGGTGGGGCTTGATGCATGTTATTTTATACAATAATAGTTATTGTTACCACTGAAAAATGTTGTATTTGGTTTTAATGACAGTCAATTGAAAGAAAAATGTTAAACAAAGAAACAAAGAACAAGCTTTGTTACAGGTACCTTTACCTCCTCAATGAATGTGTTTATTTCAGGGACTGCTTTGTTTGCTTTATTCTTCAAGTGCTTTTTGGCTTTGTTCACATCTTTCTCCACCTTCTTCCAGTCCACCTGAACATAGCCACTGTGATTGGCCATCTGGGAGGGGGACAGAATTACTCAAATTTCCGCATATCATTTGGAAGGGAAATACTTGGTCCAAGCACAATACATTACGTTGGAAATACCGTTCAAAACTGCTCTCTGATTTGAATGTTTACTCTGACATTATGGGAAATGTCTTTCAAAATCCCTGTTGAGCTCTGAGGGTCAAATCACATTTAGATTTTAAAACAATAGCGTATGACGCACCAGCCAATGTCACATCAAAGTTTTAGGTGGAACATTCAGTGCAGAAATATTGTTACCTAATGCTGATGAAAATAAAAAAAAATAATTTGACTGCAACAAAATAAATTCTCATCAAAGGCTGACAATAAGTAAACTCTAGGCAAATAGAAATAGTGTTCAAAGGCACATTTGCAGCTACAAACAACGCCTTAACAGCAATGTTCTCTGGTGTTATCTAGTTGAAAGATAGCCGAAGAATACAGAAACAGAATCGCAAGTGTGGATAACTTGTGTTCACCTCGATCCTGTTAAAGCACAACGCTAGTCTTTCTGCTGGAGATCAGCTGAGCATCATGCTGTGCAGCTGGGGTCCGTTTCAAGAAGCGGGTTTAGTGCACACTCAGAGTTTGTTAACCCTGAGATGAGGGAAACTCTGGGTTGTCGGTTTCAGAAAGGGAGGTAACTAAACCTCAGGGTCAGTCGCTATGGTAACGGAGCCTGAGGACCTAACTTGGTCAGGAGCAGGTTTTCTTCAAGAAACCTTGAGTTTCTTTAACAGACTCCTCCCTCTGACAGCAGCCAGCCAATGACACAGAGCTCTTTCATTTCCTCATTCATTCATATTTTCGCAGAGTGTTAAACGTCGGGAGAGAATATTGAGGCCCGTCATTTCCAGGTATCATTTTCTTCACGTCACCCATCGTGGACGTGCTCTCACATCCGAGCACATTCTTTGTGTAGCATTACGTTTTTTTTTGTTGCAAAGGGCAGTTTCCTTTACAACATCGGTAATGCGGAGAATATTAGTAAAGCTACTGTATGCAGAGCAGTGAGAAAAGTGTGAAACGTGTTTGTTCCCAGGACACAAGCCAGTGAGAGCCATTAAAGAGGAGTTCCACTTGAGGCACCTGATTAAAATACATTATAGGTTCAATACCATTGTACCAGTTTTGCCAACGATATTATTCTTGTGATGAGTGTAAAAAATGTAATTTTCCCACCGTGAATTTGTGGTTTTATTGCGGGTTCATACTCGCCGTACGCTTGCATTAATATTTCCAGCTCAGTAGGGGTGACGTACGCCGACCGATTGTTTGTGGTTGTTGCCATGGTAAATTGTCGTATCATGGCTCCATTCATGCTGCCGTCAGTGCACGCGCTGAACTCTGAGTCAACCTACTCAGAGTTGATTGAACCAACTCTAAACGGCTGTTATGAAACCGAAAACGGAGAGTTTCCCATCTCAGGGTAAATCAACTCAGAGTTTAGGGTTTGACTCAGAGTTTGTAGAACCTCCTACCTGAAACGGACCCCTGATTTGCGAATCTGACAGATGATGCACTCAACAGCGTTTATGGAACCCTTGCCTGCAAAAGAAGGAACCCTCCTCCAACGGCGGTCGCAGCGATCTTCCCAACTCTCTGGAAGAGGTAACCAGCACACCTGTATGTGTTGGGAGGAGGAGAGGATTGGTCATTTCACAGGTGCACTAAATACTAAACACAAAATACATTTCAGCTATGGATCATTGGGCCATACTGAACATTTTCGGACAGGCACGTGTAGCTCTGTGGTTACGTTATGTCACCTGAGAGGAGCCACATCTTCATGCCTTACCATCCAGTCACGCCTCCCATCGCGATCTGGGTGGCTACGGAGTACTTCTCAGCAATCGGGCCCGAGTTGCTCCCGAACACCCGACACCACCACTGGTGCCGCCGGGCATACTCTGTTAAGTCCACGACCTCATAGACCTCATCCTCACTCTCTGGGTCGTCCTGTCCGGCCGCTACAACACGTATGGAGACCGCAATCAAGATACTTCAGCACGAGGGTAAGGAATGTGCACGCTCAGTGGCGAACAACTGCTGTTATTAACATAGCGCCCGAGTGGAGGCAAACTCAAGACATAAAACACCCCCACACACATAAATAAATATACATACATATATATATATATATTATATGAGGATTACTTAGGGCAACTACTCAGGGCAACTCAGCTGCCACGGGCTGAGTGAGGCGTTTTTGTTCTATGGAAGTTAAATGACTTGGGAAGCTATAATTAGCTACGGTTAGCTAGCTTCAAATGGCTACCCATTCGATAACATGCACACTAAGATGCCATTTTCGGAATCCCACAAGCATCGAGCTCAAATGGGGGGCATCATTTCATTACTAATGGTGGGAAAATGTTGTAATTTCAGGATTTTTTGGGGGGTAATCGGGACGTTTATATAAGAAACTAAACAACCAACCTTCTCTCTGGTCAGCCGTCGCCATTTTGAAAAAACGAATTATGTCACCAGGATGTTGACAATGCTAAAACACGCCCACGTCGTGATGCTCTGCCACGTCAGTTGAAATGCTGTGCACCAGCTCAATTAGGCTCAGCAATTTAGCATCTTTATTGCCAAAGAAACATTGCTGCAACTTTCCCCCCGACGAGAAAGATGTCAAAGAAGTGTGAGGAGAATTGTTAAAGTGAAAACTGAGATCAAATGCTGTGAAAGGCACGTAACGAGTGATGCATTGCAGTCATCGCTAAACCAGTCAGTAAAGGAAAAAACGGCTAACTAACAAACGAGTGTCAATGCATTTTATTGAATAGATATTTGAGCCATTTCATCATGATTGCATTTGTCAGGAAACGTGTGATATGTTGCTTTATTGCAAAATATGTCAAATACATGTACACGGCATGTTTTATTAAATGTTTTTAGGATAATCGTGGTAATAAATACGAGTGGTTTGTAGAGGGAAAACAATTTTTTGAGATTACAGAACGCTAGAGCAGGGAAGTCATATGGTGGGATGCGGGTGCTCCTATTGGCGGAAGACGGGGGAGAGGGCGTGGCTAGAGCGGCGCGTGGGTTCGCTTGGGTGACACAATTATAACAACTTTATCTTCGCGGCGGAAACGCGGTTTATTCTCAAATTCTCACATCTTGGATACTATATTCCGTTTTTTGCATTCAAATAGCGCAACAAGATCACTTTGTGATGAAAAATGTGACGTTTGACGAGCTACCCGGAGAGCGCTTCTGTCCCCCCCGAAAGGATTTACTACATCGAATCGCATCTTTTCATCCTGGGAAAAAGTTTTTGATCCTTTTGTTTTCTTCGGTTTTTCTTCTTTGATTCGGCGGAGCAAACCCTTTGTCCCCGCGTCGCGATTTTCCATGCAATCGTGCGGCGTGTCTCTCGCCGTTGCTGCCTGCGCTGCTGCCCGGAGTCTCGGCTCGGCTTCTTCTGGTGGTGATGAGGGAAAGAAAATGGCGGCGGGAAAAGCGAGTGAAACAGAGGAGGACTTTCCGACACTGACAGCCCAGGAGAGGGACAGTTTGGCCGCGATCGACAGGTCGGAACAGTAGCCCCGTGCACTCACACTGACGCGCACTGTTGAAAATTAATTGTTTTCTGTCCTTGCATGTCGACAATGTGTCTGAGCCGCTCCGCGAGTGATTCTGAGCCGCCTATGTTGTCTTCTCGCTTGCAGCTCACTGTTTGGATTTCAGAAGCTTCATGAAGATGGCGCCAGAACGAAGGCCCTGTTGATGAAGGTAGCGAATCTTAACTGGATGTGTATCCCAATCAAGCAGCGCCCCCGATTTCCCCGGGATTTTACCCAAACCCACACAACTAGCGCGCACGTCAACGCATTTGCCCTCGAAGTAGCGAGCCAGCCCCCCCGAGCGCGAGTGGCCCACCCGCTAAGGAGACCCAAGGCCAGCTAGCCGCAGCCCCTCTCTTTTAGCCACTCGGCTAGCTCCGCTAGTTAGCCGCTCTCATCCGACGAACGGCCGCCCTGCACCTGCTCGGTGTCGCTAGCCAATATAAAGTGTTAGCCGAGTAGCCGCGGCTCTCTGGGTGCAACCGGCTCTCTCACGTCAACGCGGGCTGTGTGTTTTTGTTGAGCAACCGCCCTTCTCCGTTAGCTGCGCGGCTAACGCTATTCCCTGCAGCGGACCCACTGTGCACTTGCAGTTGAGCCACCAGCGAGCCCGAAACGTCGTCACAGTGATTACTAGAAACGTTGCACTTAAGTGGGAAACTTCGTTTTTTATTGGCAAAACCTTACAATGCCACCATTGACCAGCCGTAAAGTAGCCTTATCCGGCCATTGTACTGTTTTGTTGCGAGTAACATTAGGTGCACCAACTGCAGCTTTCCCCCCTATTGCGTTGTGCGGTCAGTAACCGTCGCAAATGCCTCGGCCCCACGTTATGTTTCTGTAGGTTTTTTGGGGGGGTGACATTGCGTCCCCTCCACCTCCCCCGTCCCACTTCCCCGGGGGGGGGGTCCGTTTCCGTTCGGAGGTTCGAGTTGACAAACGTTACGAGAAGTAACGTTTAATGGCCGGCTGCCCGTCCAAGATGGCGGGACGTGGCGGAGTGACACCGATAGCCATGTAAACCCGTCGGATTCGAACAAGCGGCTCCGGGGCGCTCGTGCGTTGCCGGAGCGAGTCTGTGAGAAGCCCTCTTTGTAGGGACGTGTTCCCCACGCCGACCTAGGCGGTGTCTGCGTCCTTTGTTTACACTTTTCATTGCCGCCGCCGCCCCCCCCCCCCCTTTCCCCTCTCCTCTCGGTTCCACTCGTCATGTTCTCTCGGTCTACCTCTACGTAACGCACAGCTGGGCTCACGGGTCAACCGAACGCACCCGGGCCAGATGCTGATGGGGCTTGGACACCAAATTCCCTGTCAAAAACGGCCCACGTGTCACGGAAAACGGTTTCAGACGTGCATGCGTTTTTGTTGCAGATCATGTGGCGGTAATGCTCGAGTGTCTCAAGGGACAGATCTTGCTCCATACATTTGCACCTCTGCACCTGTTCACCTCAGGCCACTCGCATGAGGTGATTTACATTTTTTTTTTAAAAAAGACTACGTTTGGCTTCGTGGGCAAAAAACATTGACTTCACACAGAGATTTTATATATCTGCATAACGTGACGGCTCTACACCGAATACGGTTGTTCATATTGTACATTGAGAGAGAAAAGAGAGTGATATTGTACGCTAATGAGTTTGGGTTTAGAGATCGGAATGTGTAGGACCCTTTGTGGGCTGGAGACACAAAGAAAGTGGCACAGCTCTAACGCTGATACCAGGACGTCAAATGACGCAGAGAGCAGTGGCACGCATTATGGATCTAACCGATTGCGAGGTCCAAAGCATTACTTTCCTCTTCCCACGGCCCGTTTGGCCCGAGATGCCCTAAGTTGTAGTTGTCATGGAAGCAAAAAGCACATTGTTCTTCTGATTTTGCCATCCGTTTAGGCTCACTGCACGTGGTGCGCAATTCATCGTTCCAGGGCGCTCCCCTCCCTGAAAACCAAATTCCAAATGGATCTGGACGGTGGCCGCACAAACAATTAACCTCAACCGCACGTGACGCCGGCGTCCGATGTCGATCAGGCGAGCCTGCTACGGAGCGGTCGCATGAAATCACTCACGGTTTCTGCTCGCAGCTCGTGGTTTCTACCCCTGTCTGGGACCCGTGGCCACGTCGCCGCACTGTTGCTTTTATCCGTGTGCGGATAACTGTGTGGGCGCCAACATTAGTGACAGAACCGGGTCACTATTTCGCCACCGGTAACTAGGTGGCAATGACGTGGACTTGAAATAGCTCGACACAAGATGAGATGATTAAGAGTTTCAGTTTAATAGCGCGGTTTTGGTGAAGTTTGCATGTCCCGCCCCGCTGTGTTTTCACGGCTTTCTTGCAGGTTAAGGAGGCCTCAAGGCGAGCGGCCTGCATTTCACTCGAATGGGCCACTTTTTTTGTTTGCATTTGCAAGCCAGCCATCGACGGATTTCCACCAAAAACGTCAATCAATCAATAGTTAGAGCAAAGCGGACATAAACTGAAGGGACAGGGTGAGCAAATATTCTGTAGATATCCGGTTCTGTAGATATCCAAATTCCACGAATAGTTTGTGTTTTATCTAGTGACAATGAGGTGCATCTTGACAACAATGCAGAACACGATGAGACTGCGAGGTCGCCTACGATGTCGTCACATGATGATTGGGGATGCTGGGGCCGCTGGATCGTGGCGAAATCATACAATTATTAACGATGAGGTCATGCTCATTTAACGGGCGATTACTCATTGACCTTTTGAAACATCCCGCTTTTTGAAAGAAGTTGTAAATCCTGAAGTTAAATGCTTCAAATCTGGTGCACTTTAACAGGAGAGGTGAGAGGCCACGCCAACGCAGAAATTAGTGCTCTCATCAAGAATGTTGTGCGCTTGCAAACGACTGAACCACAAACGCATTGCTCCCTTCCTGGGAGAGAGAGGAGCCACAGCGGGTGCGTGCCCCCTTCGCCCCTTTTTTGCCGCTCCAACGGAGGGGGGGGGGGGGCTTGTTTTATAACTGGGAGGTGAACGAGGGCACCCATAATCATGTTTTTATCCCTATTTGTCTTATTTTCACAACCGCCGGCGGCCTAAATTGTATTTGATTGATTCGTGTTCTGTGTTTTTGGAGTTTGAAGGGAGGGGTGGGGGGGGGGCTTCAGCTTGGACCGCCTGGGTCCCGCTCTGGTTTGGATCTCAGCGCGGTGCCGGGGGAGAAACTCAAGGAGCCCAGGCGGGGCCCTTCTCGAGTTCGTTGGCCTCGCCGAGGGAGTCCACGTGGACTCAATAAGGGACTTCTGTCTCCCTGCGACTAGGCCGGGGCTGCGCTGAGGGATCAGTGTCGGCTGGAATGAAGCGGGTCCCTTCTTCAGCGCGCTCTCTGCACTGTTGGTTTTCCTGCTAATTAATGTCCCGATCAGTAAATCAGTCAAATCCCATTTTCATAACGTCCCTTCATAATCTTCCTGTGGATGTCTTTTCTTTTTTTTTTTTTAAAAAGGCGCTCTAAGCACAGCTTCTTATCTGCAGCAAACCTCCTGTTAGTCGGACAGGGGCTGATGTTTATCTGCCTAAAAGTCCTGAATGGTTGTCCTGTGTGTTTGCGTTCCTCCCGCAGGCCGTTCGCTGTTACGATTCGCTCATCCTTAAGGCCGAGGGCAAAGTGGAGCCGGAGTTATTCTGCCAGCTCGGCCACTTCAACCTCCTATTGGAGGATTACCCGAAAGGTGAGTGACCCCTTGCACGATTTCTGGATCCCGGGGAGCCTGATCGGTTTCCTGCTGGACCCGACTGCCGCCCCGCTCTGTCCTCAGTGGATCGATTCTCAGCCTCCTTTTTCTTTCTGCTTCTGATTGTAGCATTATCGGCATACCAGAGGTACTACAGTTTACAGTCAGACTACTGGAAGGTAAGCGGCACGCAGTGATATTCCCACACGTTTTTCTTTTATTTCCACATGCACGGGAGGCGCGTACGTTCGGTCTCAGTTCGGTTTCCCGGTTTCAGGTCTTGTGACGCGTCGCCGTCATTTTCGGCTCCTTTCCTGTTTGTTTTGTTTTTTTTCCGATCACTGAACTATTGAGGCAACTGGCGGTTTGTGTTAGTCTTATAAATCTGTATTTTAAAAATATTTTATTGTAGCCGTTTGTCATAACGCCTCTGTCCATGCCACCCAGAATGCTGCCTTCCTGTATGGCCTGGGAATGGTCTACTTCCACTATAATGCCTTTCAGTGGTGAGTACCAACGGTCGCTGTTAGATTTGCATAAAAAATTTGCACGTGCACACACACGCGGGTCCCCTGAGGAGCACCGTGACTTTCTCTGGAATATCGCCCCTCTGAAGTGGAAATAAAAAGGGCAGCTTTTCTTATACCACATTGAAAGGAAATAAAGCCAAGTTCCCAATGAGCAGGTCTTCCACTGTCCACCATTCTCTGCTTTTTGCCTGTTTTTTTATGGTTTTCTCTGCACATTGTGAGTCCTGCCCTTCCTCCTCCTCTTCATCGTGCTCTCCTTTGGGTCCCGCAGGGCGATCAAAGCATTCCAGGAGGTGCTGTACATTGACCCGGGTTTCTCCCGGGCCAAGGAGATCCACCTGCGCCTGGGTCTCATGTTCAAGGTCAACACAGACTATGAGTCGAGCCTAAAGGTAGGTCCAGACCCACCCCCCCCCCCCATAATGCCCCAAAAACCTTAAATCGGGTGTTTTTTAGTTATGTCTATTTACTCTAAACAGCGAAAAGAACGCTTTGTGAATTTATTGTGATGAAATGTTTAGCCCAGCTGGTAGCTGGCCAGGAGCCTTCACAATAAAGGCGTACCACTGTGTAATGATTCTGTTATGACGCAACATGTGTGCCTTTATTGATTTCTACCCGTTTTTTCTCTCAGCATTTTCAGCTGGCTTTGATCGACTCAAACCCCTGCACTTTGTCCAAAGCTGAAAGTAAGAACCTTTTTTATTCTGTTTACTCCATGCACCCCACAATCACAAGTCAAGATAATGGCAGAAAGAAATCGGTGTGCGAGAGACAGACTTTGATAGTGTGTTGATGTTTTCTTTTGGTCATTCGGTCTGGTTTCGATGGGTCTAGTTTGTTTGGATCTTCGAAGGTTCACACCCTAAACGGGCCTCGACCAATCACGACGCGCCGAACAGACACACAGGGAACCAAGTTGACAAACATTATCACTTCTTTCTACTCTGCCCGAAAAGCCTTACACGTACTAACCATATGCCGGAGGGGACTCCGATTCCCTCAGAGCGTGTGTGTGGAAAGCAAAGCGTAGTAGGTGGATTCACGTAGCTCCGCCTATAAACAAGCTCCGCACATAGTGGATATTCGTTTAATGCGAGTGTTGGATCGTGTTCAGCGCTGACATTATTTGACATGCCGCTGCCAGCTCATCTCCCGTTACCTTGACAACGGCAATAACGATTTGTTTATTTGCATACCAGCGTCTAGCTATTTGCCTTCGTCTATTTGTATATTCCCACCACCCCCTTTTAATTCCTGTTCACACAGACATAGCAAGGGCAGCCTCTGTTCTCCCTCCCTCTCTCCCTCTCGCCCCCCCCTCGCCTGCCTCTCCATCTGCTGAGAGTCACTCAGGCAGCTTAGATCAGACACTGCGGCGCTCCAGACAAAGGAAGGTGCCGTCAGGAGCGCGGCTACCTATCGGCTGCACTCAGAGCGCGGAGAGGCAACCACGGCTTTCTGCCCTGTGTTTATAGACGCAGCGACTCGTTGGGGCTGGGTGGGTGGGTGGGGTTGAGCCTCCTCTCGAACAAACCTCGTCCTAACATGCATCCTCTTCTTTTCCTTCTACAGTTCAGTTCCACATCGCTCATTTGTATGAGATTCAGGTAAGTGCTCTCCTTTTTTTCCGTTTCCTCTAGTTATTCTCATAAGGAAGCGAGCCATTCCGTTTCTGTCCTTCCCTCGATGGAGGAAATGAGTGTTGATGGAATGTAATTGAAGACGGTCGCTCGTCGTTGCCCACCCCCCCACCACAACCCAGCCAGAACTGTCCCACCACAGGGCGTCTCTGTGGAGGGAAAACCAGTTTCTTTCTTATTTCTTTATAACGGGCGGGTTCTTGCAAATTAATTGACTAGGGCGCAGGAGTGGGTGGCATGCGGGAGGGGGTACGGGATTACTCTAGGCCGATCGGCCGGGTTGCCACGGAAACAAGAGTGTGTGTGTGTCCCTTTCCTGTTTTGTATGCTGGTGGTCTCCCTCTCTGTTTCAGTCGGAGGAGTACAGTAGCGCTAGCCAGCTCTGAGTAGTAAACATGTTGGCTGGCGGAGGCCTGACTGCAGGTCGGCAAGCAGTCTTCGGAGGAATTGAACCTCCGCTGTCGTTAATGTCAGAATTTTGTGTTGTTTCTTTTTTTTACTTTGACCTCCGTCCATTCCTCGCCGCTCCCTCCGCATCCAGAAGAGACACCGGGCCGCCAAGGAGGCCTACGAGAGCCTCCTGCAGACGGAGGATCTCTCTGCACAGGTGAAGGCCACTACCCTGCAGCAGCTAGGTAAGAACGTGCACAGTAGTGCATCTCTTTTGGGGAGGGGGAGGGGTTCCAGAGTTGGTCGGCGGGTGGTTTGATGCAAGACTTGTCGGTCCAGGCTGGATGCATCACACGGTGGAGCAGCTCGGGGAGAGAGCCAGCCGGGACGGCTATGCCATCCAGTGTCTGCAGAAATCTCTGGAGGCCGACCCCAACTCTGGACAGACTTGGTACTTCCTCGGCAGGTTCGTCACACACACACACACACAAACACACACACATACACATGTATTCAGGACACCAGTGGTTCACAGTCCGTGTCTCTTTACAGGTGCTACTCTAGTATCGGGAAGGTCCAGGACGCCTTCATCTCCTATCGGCAATCCATAGACAAATCGGAGGCCAGCGCAGATACCTGGTGCTCTATAGGGTGAGGGTCCTTCGGTTGTACTGTTAGCCGTGACTTGGTCCATGTGAATGGATGTTTTTTTTGGAGGTGGCCTCTATTCTATATTCTATCCTCCCCTCCCCCCTCACCCCTTAGGGTGTTGTACCAGCAGCAGAATCAGCCCATGGACGCCCTGCAGGCCTACATCTGCGCCGTGCAGCTGGACCACAGCCACGCCGCCGCCTGGATGGACCTGGGCACGCTGTACGAGTCGTGCAACCAGCCGCACGACGCCATCAAGTGCTACATCAACGCCACGCGCAGCAAGGGCTGCACCAACACCACGGCGCTGACCCACCGCATCAAATGCCTGCAGGTGGGTGGAGAGGCGGCGGGGGGGGGGGGGGTGGAGGCAGGGGGAGTTCAAAGTGAGAGGCGCCCATGGACACTTTGTCCCGGCTTTTCACGAAGGACGTCTCGCCGCATCACAGCTCTCCTTCAGGACTTTACTTCGTGGCGCCGCTAGCGTTTCAAAGGTCACATTTCGTGCGAACGGTCAATTGAAAGAGTCACCGTTTTTTCAATTGGTGCTTTTGCTTCCACAATTATTCTTTTTATACTCAAATGGTAGTACAAGAAGAGAGATTTCTTTATATCGGATACAGATTGGTAAAAAAATCAACGGTAATTCCTCTTCTATTTTTTATTATCAAGGTTATTCATCTTTTCATAGGCGGATGGATTCACAGGGGAGCTATCGATAGCCCGTTCAAACTTGCTCCCAATCCCCACATCTCGTGTTTTAATCTGTTCATCCGTCATCTATGTGCGAGCGATGTCATTTTCCTTTACATATGCATGAAGGAATGTTGCATTTCCCACCAGTTCCATTAAGGCGAGCTCAGCGGCTGGTTTTAATGCGATTGTTGGCCGCCTGGGAGTATTGTTGCTGAATGTCATCCTGATGCTCCTTGTGTGGTTGATGCTGTGCATTAAATAGGATCCGTCAGCCAGCCAAGGCACAAGTTAGCATTTGGTTTCCAGCCCGAGCATCACTGTTATAACCTCTTATCTATTAACCATTGCTGATCATTTCCTTGTTTTTGACGTCATCGTTTCATTTATTTTTTTCCTTCCAAAAAAAAGAAGAAAAAAAAAAGCCTTGTCTTATTTTTATTTCTTTTTTTTTGTTTTTTTTCACGTCGTTTTCCATTCCCCTAGGCTCAGTTGAGTAACCCCCAGCTCAGTAGCCCACAGGGTAAAAGTAAAATGCTCCCTCTTATTGATGAGGCATGGAGTCTGCCAATCCCAGCCGAGCTAACCTCCAGGCAGGGAGGCCTGAGCAGTGCACCACAGCAGGTGAGACCCAGATAGAGCAACTTACGCTCCCACCCTACTCTCTCCGCTCCCCTTCCCTTCCCCACCCCCTTTGACTGAGTGCACACGTAGCGCACAGACACACCGGCGGGTCAACCCATGCGCATGCACTGTTGTCAACACTCATGTCATGGGTAACGCTTGAGCTCGACTGCTACCCCCTCCCTCCCTTCCCGCCTCACCTTCCACACCACGTGTGTGTGTGTGTGTGTGAGCGAGAATGCAGATGTCGAAAAGATGCCACACACAAAAAGTAACCCTCCCCATGAATAGCATTTGTTTATTGCCCCGTCTCTCGCATTTGGAGACCCCCATTGCTACATGGTCGAATGGGATGAACGCGTCCTGGCTCGCGGCTGCTTTACGGCATCTGTTTTTTCGAAGGAGGAGGGGCCTCAGCCAAGTGTTACCCTGCACAACCCCCCCCTGCGCCCTCCTTTCTCCTCCACGCGGCTTCACCCATCACGCCCCCCCACCCCCCCAAAAAATGAAATTGATAAAACACTTGGGAAGGCTTTTGTTAATTCTTTCTCCCATTTGATTCCTTCTATTAATCCCGTTTTTTAATCGAATGTGGTATTCAGGATTACACAACCCCTGACCCCGCCCCCACCTCACAGTTCATTTACAAATCTCAGCCGCACCAGCACTGCTGTTTGTTCCTAATCTGCTTCAGTTCAAAGTGGGGAGAGATTGCCTTTCTGAACAGATTAATATGAGGGGCCGTTCAAGACATTATTCATTCTGGTACTCTCACATACATATATTCTCACTCTCACATACATATATTCTCACTCTCATATACATATATTCTCACTCTCACATACATATATTCTCACTCTCATATACATACATTCTCCTTTCACATACATATATTCTCACTCTCATATACATACATTCTCCTTTCACATACATATATTCTCACTCTCACAAACAAATGTATGTATGTGTAAAGAAAATATATGTCTGTATGAGGAGAATGTATGTGTGTATGAGGAGAATGTATGTGTGTATGAGGAGAATGTATGTGTGTATGAGGAGAATGTATGTGTGTATGAGGAGAATGTATGTGTGTATGAGGAGTATGTATGTGTGTATGAGGAGTATGTATGTGTGTATGAGGAGAATGTATGTGTGTATGAGCGAAAGTATAGTGGAAACGGAAGGCGTATAGTGAAAACGGAAGGCAGAACATTTCTCGCGCTGTGATTGGCTGTCAACCTACCCTGTGATTGGCTGAGAAACTCGAGGCGGGTCATGTTCAGGTCGCGATCAGCATGGACGGAGATATGACCGCTTTGCAGCAAGCCATTGGAGTTTTGAGAACTATTTTAACATCCTCTGACACAATTTCTTCTATTGAGCAACAAAGGGCATGCTCATCTGCACCTAACGTTGTTCACAGCACGGCAGAAAGTGAAACGAGACAACCAGACCAAACCGGTGTTACGTGCCTAGTGGTTTTTGAAACTACTGGTTTGGCTACGCGTGCGTGTTTGTTTTGCCCCGACAGCGGCAGATGTTGTCTGCCTCGGTCACCTGATCCGTCACACATTCGCAAACATATTGCTGAAAATGTTCAAAATGCATCCCATATCCAATGCAGCGATTATGATTGTATAAGTGAGCACTACATCACTGCCACGTATAAAGAAAGAAATAAAAGAACATACGTTTATTAAAAGATCGCCGCAACCTGGATTCGAACTCATGCAGTCGAGCAAAACAGCAACACTGTATAAGACGGCGGCGCTACGCCGTCGGCCAACCGAGGTGTAAAGAGCTGCTGCTGATTTCACTACTTGTCATAAAATTCCACATCGTCAGTGGCAAGAAAACCTTTTGGTTCAGGGTGAGCCAAGACAACTGGTTTTTGGTGGCTCTTATATCGTCCCTTTTACCGTAAAAAAACGATACCAACCACTCTAATTTTTTGTGGTTTTTCCCATAAAATGAAAATACGAAGCGTAGCCGCTAAACCGGAAGTACGTAGATTTTCACAGTAAGAATCGACGCAACCGTCTGTAATGACAGCGGTTACCAGGGTAACGAGAGGAGAAAAGTTCATTAACGGATATAAATAAATAATCCTGGTCCGACGGGATGTATTAGCAGCAGTAGGTGACTACACTCGCTGCTCTTGTCCACGTATTGTTTTTCTTCAGTGAGCAGAGCAGAAACAGTTTAAGGAGATCGCAGAGTAAACGGTCCGCCGCTGGAGCGCATACGTCCCGACGTCAGCGAACCATCAGCGGACCGCCAGCGGCATATTTTACATTGCGCGGTTCTTTTGTTGCCGTCTTGTTGAAAGGTTTTGTAACCAAAGATCACGACGAATAGCACAGCAGCGGCCGGTGTATTCGACATCTTTCTCGTGTGTGGCCGCGCGTGCGCAGCCATCAATATATGTCAATGTACGTGTTACGTAGGCAGGTAACGGAGGGAGCGGTATAGCGAGGTCCTCAGATGTTTCCTAAAATTAAACATTGTTCACGAGTCCCAAAGCTCGAGTCCGAGTCGAGTCTGAAGTCTTTCGAGGACGAGTCTCAAGTCGAGTCGGAAGTCACCGAGTCTGCGACTCGAGTCGCACTCGAGTCCGAGTCTCAAACTCGAGTCCCCATCTCTGAGAGGATGTTAAGATAGTTCTCAAAACTCCAATGGCTTGCTGCAAAGCGGTCTCATCTCCGTCCATGCTGATCGCGACCTGAACATGACCCGCCTCGAGTTTCTCAGCCAATCACAGGGTAGGTTGACAGCCAATCACAGCGCGAGAAATGTTCTGCCTTCCGTTTCCACTATACGCCTTCCGTTTCCACTATACTTTCGCTCATACACACATACATTCTCCTCATACACACATACATACTCCTCATACACACATACATTCTCCTCATACACACATACATTCTCCTCATACACACATACATTCTCCTCATACACACATACATTCTTCTCTTACAGACATATATTTTCTTTACACATACATACATTTGTTTGTGAGAGTGAGAATATATGTATGTGAAAGGAGAATGTATGTATATGAGAGTGAGAATATATGTATGTGAAAGGAGAATGTATGTATATGAGAGTGAGAATATATGTATGTGAGAGTGAGAATATATGTATATGAGAGTGAGAATATATGTATGTGAGAGTGAGAATATATGTATATGAGAGTGAGAATATATGTATGTGAGAGTGAGAATATATGTATATGAGAGTGAGAATATATGTATGTGAGAGTGAGAATATATGTATATGAGAGTGAGAATATATGTATGTGAGAGTGAGAATATATGTATGTGAGAGTACCAGAATGAATAATGTCTTGAACGGCCCCTCATAGATTAAAGTTACAGCAGTTCACACACTCATTCACATGGGGCTTTTGACCCCCCACCCCGCCTAGTGTGATCGGTGAGGCCGTGTCGCTGTGGAGTGAACCCATTGCCGCTGTCCACCTCCCTCCCCTCCTCTCCCCTTTCATTAGTTGAGCCCCCCCCCCCCCCCCCCCCCCAGTGTTTCATCATCACTCGCTCATGGCCATCAACTCGTTGCAACGCCAGTAGGTCCGTTGTGCGTCAGTTCATCGGCCGCGACTTGGTGAGGGCCAATTCACTGCGACCTATTCCAGGGTGACTATTCCAGGCGGTTTTTCGGTGGGGGGGGGGTCTTCAATGGGTCAGATGTGACTGATTTGAATTTTGTGTTTTCACTGCTTATCAGTGCGAAAAAGAAAAAGGGGGGGGAGGGGGGGAAGCACACGGGCGGCAATGGCTTCCTCGTTTAGAGCGACAGCGAGGAAGCGCTGATCTCCCCGGGAGCCGCATCTGGCTCCCCAGGCTCCCTCGGAGGTGACGTGTGCAGCGTGTTGTGATCCTTAAAAAAAAAAAAAAAAAAAAAGGTCGAAGGACTTTAAAGGTCGACTTGTGCTATTGTGCCCTCACACAGCTGCGAATGCCTTTGTCCCCGTTGCCTGAAAGCGCAATAGGGGAAAGTCACGGAACCAATGTAAGGAGGATGCAGGCGCCGGCAGGAAGCCGTAGCGTTGTCGGCGCCCTCTGAAGCCACGCCTTCCGATAGACAGGAGTGTCCTGCTTGATTGTCTCGAAATCACAGAATTTGCTCTCTCTTTCCCTCCTTTCCTGTTTTCTCCATCCCTTGCTTTGCACTTTGACCTCTATCCATTTGACCTATCTTTTCCTCCATTTTGCTACTTGATGAACACGCTTGACTGCGCCCGGCCCCTCACCTTTGTTATTATTTCACCCACGCTTGCTTTTTGGCCTTCTGCTCCCCTTGCCCCCCTCCCTTCTTCCCCCGTCCTCCCATGTGTTCCTTTTTTTCTGTTATTTTCGTTACGTCTCCTTCCATTTACGTTCTTTTTCTCCTGGCTCGGTCTGCACGCGCTACCCCTCGCCCCCACACCCTCCCTCCTCCCCCCCCCCCCCCCCCAGGCTTGTAAGCCCAATCACAGCGCAGAGGGCGGGGTTCAGTCTCTGCCCACCCACGTGGGCACGCTGGGCCAACCGGAGGACCAGTCCTGCGCGGCCAAGAGGAGGAGAGCCTCCAGCCCCTCCAAGGTAAATCCCACGGCTCGTGGTGCTCGCAGTTCTGCAGTGGGACCTGAGTGGTGTCCTTAGTTACATTTTGGCGGCAATTTTTTACACGTTTTTCAGGGCGACTCATGGGTCAGTAATCCACCACAGCAGCCAGTGCCCAACTGGTACCTCTCCCCGCAGAAATTGCAGGTTAGTGAATTCCTTGATCTGATAGTTGACTTAATGCCCGATCTCCGCCTTTCTTTCTACTTGTCCTTAAACTTTTTATGTGCTTTTATCCCTTTTAAGGCACTGGAACAGTTGCGGAGCAACCGGGCCGGCCTGAAGCCCCCTCAGCTTCAGATGCTGGGGCAACTGGAGGCTCAGTTCGCCATGATGCAGCAGCACCAGCACCAGGTAAAAGCCTGAAAAGATGCTCCTGATCTCCATGCGTGATGCCCATCACAGTTAAAACACAGCCAGAGATCCCACTGATGCATGCTGGGAAGTTACAAACCCGAGTGTGTGGTTGTCGTCCTCTCCACTTAGATGAGACAGAACGCCTCAGGAGGTCAGGCGCGCCCCTCGCTCCCCAATGGCCCCACCGCCAACTCCCTCCCCTCCCCCAACCCCAGCCTGCACCCCGCCCGGCCCCACCCGGGACCCCACCGGCCCCTCTGTCCGCCGCAGCCGCTGGCCAACGGGCCGGTGGGCCCCGGGCCACACGGACACTCAGACGGCGCCCCCGACGGCAGTAACGGTAGTAATAATCAGCCGGGGCCCGCGGCCACGGGACCCAACGGAGACGTGCCTTACCTGCAACCGGCCGGCGGCGGCGGCGGCGACGCAGCACTGCTACCTCACACCTGCACAAGCGCGCAGACGCAGGACGCCGCGGCGCGCCAGGCCCTGCACCTAAACTCCTCTCAGGTTGGGACCGCACCCGCCGCTTACAGGGCCCGTAACCTTTTTTTAATGCAAAAAAAGAGAGAATGCATTCTTCCTCCGGCAAGTTATCGGCTTTGTGGGTTAAATAAGTTTGTATCCTACTGACCTACTTTACTGCATCAAGTGGCGTCATTAAACAAGCTGTACCGAATCCCCTCCCACGTGACTAAGTGGAAGTATGTAGTTCCCTGGTGCTGAGCCAAGATTTGTACGCAGCACATGTGGGAATAGAAAAGGGTGGGGCTCGCACCTGTTGCTAGGTTACAGCGGCTCAGTGCACACAAGGATCAGCAGAATGTTGTGTGCATGGCAACTTGGTGAAATACTGTGCCCTGTGCTTCCTCTGCGTAACCGTTGCTCTCCTTTCCCTCCAGGGGCTTCAGAAGGGGGGGGGCGTTCCCCATGCGACGGGCTCCGCCAGCGAGGGGACCCTCTCTCACCCCCAGACCCCTAACTCCTCCATGGCCCCCGCGCACCCCAACAATCAGGCTGGACATTCCACTGGTGCCCCGTCGCCGCGACAGCCGGCCCACAACCACCTCCCGTCGCCCCCCTCCCTGCCTCACCCCTCTACCTCAGGTGGAGCGGCACCCGGTGCGTCCGCTACCAAAGATAGCAGCGCGGGCGCCCCCGCCCCGGCCGGCGGGGCCTCCGAAGGAGAGTCGGCGCCGCCGAGGACGCCCGCAGACCACCTGGCCAATCACGTGCACTCTGGTGCCAAGGGGGCGGAGGGTGGCGAGAAGCCGAGCCTTAGCGTGGACAATCCTAGACTATCAGCCCTTTTGGCGGGGGGGAAGTGCCCCGTGGAGTGCGCGGGGCCGTCGCAGGGGGCGGCGTCCGGCGCGGCGGAGCCCCACAAGAAGGTGAACAACGTCCACCCGGCCGCGCTTCCCTCCACCCCCCACGCGCAGGGCAGCTCCGCCGCCTCCTCGCCGATCTCTGCCATATCCACCGCCACGCCCTCGCCCAAATCCTCAGAGCACACGCAAACCGGCGGCCACAGTCCCGCCACCGCCGCGCCCACCGTCAACGGCAACGGCAAGGGAGGCATCTCCGAGGACTCGCAGAGCCCGCTGAAGGCCGAACCGCCCGCCGCCGCCGCCACCGCCACCAGTCTCAAAGCTACCCCGCCGCACGCACACAGCTCCTCTTCCTCCTCCTCGTCGTCCTCGTCGTCCTCGATATCCATCTACCCGAGCTCCACGGACGTGCTGAAGGCGTGCAGGTGAGACGTGGCCCCGCTAAGTTCCTCTCTCGGAAGCCATGCCCTTTTTGAAACTGCCTGCACGTTACTGATTGGTGGAGAATCTGCTTTGGTCTCAATGTGCCTAGCGTAGGAAGCCTGATGATGGGAGCGGCTTGTTTAAGTAGAGATCCAGTTATGGCACGTTGCATGCACATGGATAGAAAAGAGAACTAGGCTGTTTAATGTGTTTTCTGCAGCTTTTTTTTTTTTATGCAATTGGCCCGCCTTTTGGTGCCTAAAAGTGTCGTGGTAACACTTGCTTTTGAGTTGCATCTGCCGGTGATTTAAAAGGCTTCCGCTGTATCTTCCATCTGAAATGAGAGAGGGGTCGTTGTTTGTGTTGAAGGTGTCTCCCCCCAGTGGAATCTACCAGCAACTACAGCACCAAAGGAGAATCATTATGTAACTGTAAACGACACCGAAGGCTACTGGGCTGTCTTGTTGCCGTGCAGATATTTATCAGATTATTTAGTGGAAAGTTTCTCCATTTGGTTGCATTGATTTTACATTTTGACTACATTTATTTATATATACCTTCCTATAGTTTATTACCAGGTAAAATTAACTCATCTCATCTCGTCGGTTCCTCCCTGCCTGATGCATGATTCTGCACTTCGCCTACTTAATGTGTGTGTGTGTGTGTGTGTGTGTGTGCACGCAGAAACCTGGGGAGGAACGGTCTCTCCAACAGCAGCATCCTCCTTGATAAGTGCCCCCCGCCCCGGCTGCCCCCTCCACCGTCACCGGTCCTGCCCAAAGACAAGCTCAACCCTCCCACACCCAGCATCTATGTGAGTATCGCCCCGAGAGGTCCAAAGGCCCCCCGCGCTCCCCCCCAATCCCCCTTTTTGAAGCAGTTACTCCCTTTCGCCTTGACCTGATGAGTCTTGTTCCTTAAAGCAGGTGGTCATAGTGCTATATGATACCCTTTTTAACCTCCTGTTTCCTGTCTGTGGACCAGCTGGAGAACAAGAGAGACGCTTTCTTCCCCCCACTGCACCAGTTCTGCACAAACCCCTCCAACCCCGTCACGGTCATCAGAGGACTGGCCGGAGCACTCAAACTGGGTAACCGGCTTCGCCCGCTGCACCGGAGAGGCGCGTAGGTCTCGTGGCGTCTTGAGTTCTGACCCGCTCTGTGTGTGTCCCCAACCCCCCCGGCAGATTTGGGTCTGTTCTCCACAAAGACGTTGGTGGAGGCGAACCCGGAGCACCTGGTGGAGGTCTGGACCCAGCTCTCGCAGCCCGCCGACGAGAACTGGGACCCGGCCGGCACCAAGAAGATGTGGCGCTGCGAAAGCGCCCGCGCCCACACCACCATCGCCAAATACGCCCAGTACCAGGCCGCTTCCTTCCAGGAGTCCCTACGGGTCAGTTCCCCGCAGAGCGTAGGGACTCCATGGCTACAAAAAGACAAAACTCACTTGTGGCGTTCTGCCGGCTTCATGTTTTTCCTGTTTGATTTCAGGAGGAAAACGAGAAGAAGGCGTTAAAGGAGCCCTCAGACACAGAGCCAGCATCAGCAGAAAGGTTCCTTTTTTTCTTTTTTTCAGATTACCTTTTTATTTTGAAAATAACATCAGAAGCTGCATGATCTCATGTGTGGCTAATGGCGCATTTCCTTTTTGCACGCGTGTCCCGCAGTGTCGCGCGCAAAAGACGGGGACCCTTGAAGCACATCAAGTTCGGAACCAACATCGACGTGTCGGACGAAAGGAAGTGAGTACGGGTCTGCTTTTTGTTTGTTTTTTTTCTTATGTAATCTCATGTTTTTATGACAATTTGTTTCCCCCTTCCGACCCTCGTCCAGGTGGAAACAGCAGCTGCAGGAGCTCAGCAAACTGCCAGCCTTCGCCCGCGTCGTATCGGCCGGAAACCTGCTGAGCCACGTGGGTCACACCATCCTGGGCATGAACACCGTTCAGCTCTACATGAAGGTCCCCGGGAGCCGGATAGCAGGTGAGCCCTCAGCCCGCCTCTACGGCTCATTGCGGCCCCTCCCCCGCTCCCCCGCTTTCGACGTTTGATGGTGGATTTCTCGTTTGTCCCCTGCAGGTCACCAGGAGCACAACAACTTCTGTGCCGTGAACATCAACATCGGGCCGGGAGACTGCGAGTGGTTCGCCGTGCCGGAGCCCTACTGGGGGGTGATGAGCACCTTCTGTGAAAAGTAAGACCGGATTAAATCACGACACCCCCTGCCCCAAGCCCCACCCCTGTTCCTGTATTCATCCCAACTGCCGCCCCCCCCCCCCTCTCCCAAATACAGGAACAACATCAACTTCCTGATGGGCTCGTGGTGGCCTAACCTGGAGGACCTGTACGAGGCCGACGTGCCCGTCTACCGGTTCATCCAGCGGCCGGGCGACCTGGTGTGGCTGAACACCGGCACCGTCCACTGGGTGCAAGCCATCGGGTGGTGCAACAACATCGCCTGGAACGTCGGACCTCTCACCGGTGAGGCGGCGTTCCCACTGACGAGCGGCCCAAACCTCTTACTATCGTCTTTTCTTTTAACCACTGCGTTTCTTCTGTTTTTTTTTCTTCAGCCCACCAGTACAAGCTGGCTGTGGAGCGCTACGAGTGGAACAAGCTGCAGAGCGTCAAATCCATGGTTCCCATGGTGCACCTCTCCTGGAACATGGCGCGCAACATCAAAGTGTCCGACCACAAGCTGTTTGAGATGATCAAGTGAGTTGCCCCCCCCCTCCCCCCCGGGTTCGCTCGTTGGTTTGTTCTTGCCTTTTATGAGCCGAATTGTAACCTTTGCGCCTCCTCGCCATAGGTACTGTCTGCTGCGGACGTTGAAGCAGTGCCAGTGGGTGAAGGAGGCCCTGGTGTCGGCGGGCAAGGAGACTGTGCTGAGGCCGAGGACCCGGGACGAGCCGGCCCACTACTGCACCATCTGCGAGGTCGGTAACCACGCGGGATGAGGGTGTGTCGGGGGGGGGGTGTCTGTTTTCACCGTCTGATACCTACAAGTGGGTCTGTCTCAAGATTTGATCGGGACCGAACTGCGGGATCAGCCGTAAAGCCATTAGCGCGTTTAATTTGAATGCGCGGCTCTCGGCTGTTTGGCGTCCACGTCCTAGTGATGTCTGTGGAGCCGCTCCGGGTATGTGTCTCTAGGTGACGGGGGTGTGTGTGTGTGTGTGTGTGTGTATGGGGTCGACAGGTGGAGGTGTTCAACCTGCTGTTTGTGCGCCGCGAGCTCCTGTCCAAGAAGCAGCACGTGGTCCACTGCCAGGACTGCGCCCGGAAAGGCAGCGCCGCGCTGGACAACTTTGTGGTGCTGGAGCAGCACAGGATGGAGGACCTGATGCAGGTCTACGACCAGTTCACATTAGTAAGTCAGCAGAGGCGGGGGGGGGACTACTTAATTCAAGTAGAAAAGTCAAATCCTTGAAAGTGATCTGACACGTGACACGTTTTGCTCTTGTGTGTCCTCTTCCTCCCCAGGCTCCTCCTCTTCACTCCTCTTCATCTTGACATTAGGTGACACCCCTTTCTTCGTCTTATGCCGTGGAGCTGCGGGAACTTGTGTCGACAGTCAAATGAAACGCGGACCATTTCTGATATTCAGGAAAGCCGAGGCTGTCTCCCCGACCCCACCCACCCACCCATTACGGCTGGTCTCCATAGCGACGGCCGGAGGCTGAGGCGGCCAGTGTGTCTGTCTATGCAACCTGTTTTTGAAGTGCTGGGGCCCTGTCTTTCCAGAAGGGGGCGCCAACAGGATTCGTTTGTCCCTCCAGCCCCTCTAGAGACAATGGTTCAGGCCTGTTTTAATGAAGGACTTAATCAAAAACGGTTGGGAACGGGGGGAGGGGTGGGATTCTTAATGCGTGATTAAAACTGTTTTGTAGATACTTGTTAACTGTCACAACTGGCAACACCACCCTTAAAAGACTACTGACTTGACAAGCTTTCTCTCCCGCCCTCTCTCTCTCCATCTTTGTTTTCTATTCTGGTAACAGGATGAAATGGCTTTGATTTTATAGAATTTCCCCAAAAATGATGTTTTTCCTTCTAAGGAGCACTAGCCTAACTGGTCTTTTTCTATGGTAGATAGTAATTTAAGACTCTTTGGAAAGCAAAATCTCCCCCAAAAAATGTGTAATGTGAAAGAGTTATGGTGATTTTCTTTCTTCCTTTTTTTCACAGCTTTTGTTTCGTTCTTTTCAAATGATGTTCAGTTTGTTTCTAGATTTAAAGAAAAAGAGAAAATGTAGGGTAAAAAAACTTACTAGCCAAGTCACAAAGAGAATGGGTTGCACATAGACTTATGGAAAAAGTTTAATTTGTGATTTTTGTTTTGTTATGTTTCTAATCTTGATGTAAATTTACACTATTTATAAATACATATTTATTGCTTGAAAATATTTGTTGATGGAATGCTGTTATTTTTTTCCAGAGTACCTGCCATTAAATTTGAAGGAGTTTTGTCATTTTAACACAACTCCTCTTACATTTTCTATATATAAATAAAATTGCTTAGCAAGCATTGTACAGAAACGGACGTTTAAAAATTGTTTTATTGTTTGAAGAATGTTTTATGATGAGTCAATAAACACAACGTTGTCAAATGATCCATGCTTTTCAGTTCCTTAAGCGTACCACAATCATTTCATTAATGCTTTGGTATCATTTACAGGGTTTACAGCTTTCAGAATAAAGGCATTGGGGTGTGTGAGTGAAGGCCTGAAACCCAGCAGACAATGTAGCTGTAGATTGACAAACACAGAATCCTACACTGAATGCCAGGTCCAGAACACACTCTGCTTTTTAAAAATGTCATGCATGTTATTAAATTGACTCTGTCATTCAAACTACCCATGCGGCTGAGGATTAGCTCTGTAGAGGGCTTTTTTTTTTTTATTCGCAGTGGGTTTGCATTCAATACAATTCTTTGATATTCAAAAGCTGTGTGGTAGAAGTAAAAAAAAAAAACATGAGCATGAAAACGAAAGGAAACCGCTGTTAAATAAAGGATTCCAAGAAGGTCTGAAAATACAACAGTGTGTTTAAAAAGCCTTTTGAAAGCTCTGCAGTTGATTCTCCTCCCCCCCCCCCCCCCCCGAGTGAATGACATGCCTGCCGGCAGAGACCCAGTAGCCAGATGTAGCTGCTGCCAGCCCCACAGGATCTACACTGACTACTGAGCACCCGCGGGGCCGCCCGAGGGTACCGAGGACGCACGGCGTCGATAAGGGACGTTACGGGATCGCGTCCGAAGCCGTCGCCGACGGAAAAGCCCGAATCTTCTTCACACCAAAAACGTTGGTCCTTCAGGCTGCAGCTGGACTGCTAACATGTTAAATACACACAGCTTGAAAGAAGGAGCGGACACACTAACGAATAAATGTTAATAGATTTCTTTTTTAAATACATTTCAAGTGTCATGAAGCTTTACAGCCATTGCCCTCCTCGTCTCCCTCTTTGCCGTTCCGAGTTTGCGGTCCTTCGCCGAAACCAAGATGGCCGTCTGTTGCGGCGACCATTTTGACTGCCACAGATGGACGCTTCCTCCGCTTTTGCCGGAGTGTTCCGTCTGTTGTTTGAGGGTCTGATGGGAGTCCTGGAAAAGAAAGACATCGGAGGGGGTGAGAACTTGTTCTGTCACGAGAGATTTGACTGTTTGTCTGTGAAACACACGATAAAAAGACAACCGAGTTTCTGTTGAATATTTGAGAGTAGAGGCTAGATGTGTACCACGATACTGTACTTTAGCGGAGGCATATAGGAACCAAACCAAGTGCAGGCTGTAGAAGAAGGGTGATTCCTGGAAACGAGATGCCAGTTTCAGAACAGGAAGTCTTCATCAGTTAAAAAAGATCAAGACTTCCCGTTTGCTGTCTGAAACGACAAAGACCGGAAACTTGAGTTCTGCAATACAGTGACTAAAGTGTTGTATGTTAAGGGGCACGGGGGGGGGGTTGTGTATGCTAAAGTGTTGCACACCACACTATCTGAGGCTAAAACTCTGTTATCACACTCGAGGTGTTCAATGGGTCCCAAAAAGTCGGGCCGGACCTGTTAACTCCCCCCCCTGTAAATCTTCCACCTATATCCTCTGTAGGTGGAGAGGTATGTGAACTCTGCTTGGCCCGGACCACAACCCCCCCCCCCCCCCCCCTTAAAATCCAGACCTCCTAACAATGTCTCCCTGTGTCGCAGTGGGGGAAGAAAAGGAGCGAGAAGGAGTTAAACCAGCAGTGTGTGATCCAATGCAATCCCCCTCTTCCCCCCCACATTTCATCCCCCCCTCTCCTTCCTTCCTGTTCCCTCCGTCTCTGCCCCTCGCCGCTCTGGCGTTTCCGCCTTTGTGAGAAACAGACAGGTGGCCATGACTGCTAATTTAAACCCGGTCCGATTGTCAACTATGTATAGATGGCTGCAATAAACAAAAAAGACTCACACACACACACACACACACGCTGGGCCCTGACCTAAAAAAAACGTGTCCATTCCAACACTGCTACGAGTGATCCTCCCTGATTGGCTGTGACCCTCAGCCAATAGCAGGGCTTCCTGCCGCCCATTCATAAAACCCTGGGTCATTGAGGATAATGTCGCTTCAGGGCAAGTGCAAATAAAGCAAACCGTTTTAAGTTATAAATTAGTATGAAGATTGGATTCATGTCACAGAAATAAGGATTACAAAAATATAATAATGAACTGACACTTTTATGAGTTTATGACTGACATTTATGCATAATGGTGCTGTCCTACCAAATGAATCTGTTTGTTGTTAGTTATGCGTCTGCAATTAAAAGTTCCTGCTTTTAGTTTAAAAATCTACATTGGTGGAATTTTGGGTGAAAATTGAATCCTTCACATTGAAAGTTGTAGATATGTCCTTGAAAGTCTCACTCCGTGACGCCGAGGACACAACATTCCTGTGTGTTTAATGAGTTATGGGCCAGGGGGGGGGCCCTCGGGGCCGGGATAATTTCCGCCTTTTGCTGTTTTCTCAGGCTGTTGCTCTTACTCTGTCCCTCCGTGTCGTTCAAAGGCGCAAACACACACAACTTAAATCCACTCCAGTGTTGTTTCATCCCCCCCCCCCCCTGAAATTACAACCCCTGCTGGTTTTCTGATGGTTTTCAGTGCCCCACCCCCAACTGGCTCTCCTCCCAGAGTTCCACGTTATTATAAACGTGTGACCGCGTTCAATTGAGTCACTTACATGGAGTTCTAATGTGTGACATCCACAGCACAGACCTTTAGCTGGGAGGGAAGAAATAGTAGGAGGGGGGGGGGGGGCACTCATTCACGCCAGCTGAATGGAACCTTTTAGAATGACTTTATGAAACGTCCCCATTGAGCAAAGTATTTGTACCGCTAATCAATTAATAATTCATCCTACACGGTAAGAATGGAATACAGTGAAAGGAAGGAAGTGATGCCTGGGCCTCTTTGTTACATAAGCAAAATAAGACTTGAAAAGTAGGTTGGAAAGTTATTTGTTTCAAACACTAAACATTACTAAGACTAAGTAATCACTACTAAAACAGCAAAATTTGTGGAAGTAAAAAGATTATATTGCTAAGAGTGTTAAAGGGGAGCTGAACAACATTTCCACACAAAATAACACCCCTGGAGTCGTGTTACATCCCAGATTGATTATGAAAGACTATCTTATTGTACAAATTTGTCCTTTCAGAATGACAAAATGAAACTGATATTTTTCTGCAGGTTCTGTGCAATTTGGGGCTGAATGTCGATTGCTTAGCTGCAGGATGGTAGCCCGTCCGCTCAACAGTACAATCTGTCGCCTCGGTCGCATGATGTGATTTGAGGCATGTTTGCAATAGGCTATCCAAGATAAAGAAAGAAAAAAAAGAGAGGTGCTACCGATTGCCATGGAAACGGAGAGTAATTAGCACAGAGTGCTGTTCAGAGAAAAGCCGAGAGCGGGAGGCAGCGTGATTTTTTTTTTTGTGTCTGCGTGTGGGATGTTGGCCTGCTTTCAGGAGAGGAGGAAGAGGAGGAGGAGACGAAGGCTCGGCCTTGCAGGTTTCAGGTGTGAAGACAACTGCGGCCTTCGCCTTGATTTAAGAAAAGGAGAAATGGGGCATAACGAAGGGAAGCAAACATACACCTTTAGTGAAAAGGTGAGTTTCATTTAGTCTTGTATTATTCGTAGCCAACCAGGTGGAGGCTGCATTTAGAGTTAACCGCCTGAAAGGCCTTGGCTGGACTCACTGGTAGAATTTTCGATGAAAGATGGAAACAACGATGGAGCTCGTCACGTCAATTGCTCAATTGCATCATTCACGGCGGGGAGTCATGTATTTCTTTTACTTTTTTTGTAATCTTCATTTTCAAACGTTAATCTATAAGTGACTCAGGGCGATGCCGCTACCCTGCTTTAAACACACACATTTCGACTGGGAGCTATGGGTTCAACGCCTTGCTCAAGGGCCCATATAAGTAAATTTACCGCCCCCCCCCACCCCACCCCCTTCATACAGCTGACAATACCGCTCACAATTTGCCGCCGTCCTTCCGCCATGAAGCGACTCCTCAATCATTCTCTTTTTTTGTGACGCGGCTAATGGCAGCCAGGAGCCCACGGGCGCGTACATACCAAGAACAATTATGCAGATGTGCGCTGAAACCACTTTGCCGGTATAATCCAACAATCAGTCCATTATAGTAATTGTCATTAGTGAGTGGGCGATTACAGCTTCGACAGAAATGCTGAAGAACAGGGAGAACGCCACTGGTTTCATGCAAATGTCGCAGAGCCCTTTTTATGATGTTGATAGTTAACGCAGTGTGTGTGTGTGTGAGACCACCTGTTGGTTTACAGGCGGGAGCCGTGAAACATTCTACGCTAAATATTTCAGGTCTTTAAGGGACTGTGCACAAATGAATTGGGGAGGAGGCGGGGTCAGGAAAGGGGGCGGGTTAAGTAGTTTGGGCGTGGTTAGGAATTTTTAGCAGAGATGGGAAATGTTCTTTCCTGGCCCAAGATGCTGTGAAAAAGATTGAGGATTGCTTTCAAAATAGTTACTTGGGTTATAAAGCTGCATTTTGCCGATCTTTTTGCCATTTTACATTAACAACCATCCCACAAACCAAAGACAGATAACCCATTAGTTCTAAAAAGAGTGTTTTATTAGCATTAGATGGATGTTGTCGTTCCGATTAAAGTTTTTATAGTTCTTCTTCTTAAATGGTATAGCCATTGTATTTTGTCATTGAGACTTTGTTTTTTTTGGTAACTCAATCATACCAATCAGCGCGGAGGTCATCAGACCACTTGTAATGCATCAGCTGGGAGCTTAAGGGTGTCATGTGAGCAGGCAACATGTCAGCAGCTTCAATAATGTTGTTAACTTATAGAGGAAGGCGAGGAATGTATCCTAAACTCAACCCCAGTCAACTCCTCCTCCTCCTCCTCCTCTTCTTCCCCTTTAGTCATGGGTTCTCTGCTGGGTGTTCGCATACTAAAAACACAGGAATGTCCCCCCTTCCCCCATAGCCATCGAGCAACCCAGAAGCTAGGTGGTTTCTTACATGTGAACCAGAAGCATGTCCCATCCAGTTTGACGAGACAGCTGAGGGAAGTATGTCATACCTGCAAATTAAGTCTTCAAACAAATCAAAGGGAATGGTAACATAGCATTGTGTATCAAAGATGAATGATTAGAAAGTATTATTAGATCAACAGACAATTGTGACGTGGAGGTTACCGCTTTTCAATTGAGCTTATTTGTTGTTTTTCTTTGTCTTGTGTTATGGTACATTAATGATTGTTATTTTATATGGCATATTCATATGGTTTCATGGCATGGCAATAACTCTTTCTGGCAGAACGGGAAAAATGTAGAGGTTTTTTTGCGTCACCATTGCAAATGACCCTTATTTTGTATTAGGTAACCGGAAGTCTAGTTTTTTTTCGCAACTCTGTTGCAGCGGTTCGCAAAGCGGCAACATGAGCGGTTCCCAAACTGCCCTTAAATGTGAAAAAACGCAGAGAAAACACGCCGGGCGCATTCCTGAGACGCAGAGACAACCATGCCCGACCGTGACAGACCGACACGCGTGCGCGTTCAAGAAATAGTGCGCGTTTACGTGCGCGCAAACCGTGCGTCCCTGCGGGGGTGGAAAGCTTGGAGACCACACACTTTGCGCATTACCCCCCCCCCCCCCCACCCCCCGCGCGCACACACACACACACGGGAACGAGCAGCATATTTGGTCCTCAAAGTGGCAGAACATTTAACTTACAGGAAAAGAAAACGGGTTGTTCAACAACATTAAAGATCTGGCTTGTGGTTTTTTAAATAAAAGAGAGTTTGGTGCGTAAAAATGTCCCCATTCAGGCAAGTGGAGAGACTCAAATGGGCTCCCCGGGAAGCCCCGCATGGCCAGAGAAAAGCATAACTGAGATGATGAGGTGGACTTTGGTCAAAGTGTGCGTTTAGAGACCACAGTGGCCTGGAAGAAAAACAAAAATCCTGTAATCTTTTTGTCAACGTGTTTTGTTAACAGTCCGATCACACGCCGCGTTGCGCAATCCGCATGGATCGACTATGGAATCAGCGGAATTGTGCCGCTGAACGAGAAGACGAGAAGTCTTTTCAATTTCCCCGTTTCTCCGACAACGAAACATCGACACTCGGGGGTGGCGAAGTTATTAAAGCCCACCGGGAGTTAAAGTGCCAAAAAAAGTGGCTCCACTTACCGTGGTTGCGTCTTGCTGGCCGCATGTCCCCATGAGAGTGTTGCGTGAGAGAGAGAGTGTGTGCGCGCGCGCGCGCGTGTGTGTGTGTGTGCCGGAGACGCATTCCGACGCTTGCGATCGGAAGCGCAGCGCGACACGTCAACGCGCGTTGCCTCCATATCGTAAAGGGGATTCTTCAGCTGCTGCCTGGCTCATTGGGGCGCAACCCGCGGTCCGGGGACCTCCGTGGGGGCCCGACGCAGCAAAGCGAGAAGTGTAAAACAAGACGCACCGAGCGGTTCGAGGTGATCGAAGTCCAGATGCAAATAAGACAAGTTTGCTATTGGTTCAACTTGGTCTTCTGTGCGCGCGCACAGCAAACTTGTGGAAATCTCATACATGCGTTGCTTTTTCTTCTTCGTTGCAGATGCACCTGTAGTGGTTATTTTACTTTGCCCCGTATAGATATATCGCCTGCGGCTCATCTAAGACAGACAGCTCAGATTGCGTGTCCCTGTCCATGGGGGTCACCAGATGGATTGGTGCTTCCCCACCCGCAGTAATATCCCAATCCGATTTTGAACATGGGATACAATAAATCATCTTGAGGAATATTATCCTGTCCATGCCGATCAAAAGAAAATGACGCTGCTACACGGCGGCTTGTGATGGAACAGGTCAGTCCGTGAACCTCTCCTGCAACATCACATGCGTCTGGCGTTTCATAAAACACTGAAACGCCAATTCACGCGCACAGATTAGCCGCATCTCCCGACTAATTAACTCCTCTTTTTTTATCCTAACGAAGTTGAAAACGCAAATGTCTGCGTGTGATTCCCCCACCCATATACACCTTCTCAAACACACGCACCCACGTGCACACCGTCTGAATGAATCCTGCAGCAGCAGGAGCGCGCAGCCGCTTTTAATTGAACAGATAAACGGAGCGAACGGTTTGGTCTGCGATGGAAAGGGGAGCGCGTGGAGATTCGTTTCCTCCCGCTGCTGTCTGCTGCACCACGGAGACAAACACCGGGCATCTCTCGCTGTCTCTCTCCCCCTCTCTCCCCCCCTCTCTCTCTGCAGTGGTTCAACGCCGAAGCATGGGCAAAGCGAGAGGCATGCAGACAGGCATACAAATGGGCACCCAGGCACACGCGTGGCACGTAGAAAACAGAAACATCAAGTGCTTACCAGCGGGGTTCCTCCAGACCGTTTACCCCCTCCCCCACCTACCCAGGGGCAACCCCAAATGCTGGGATCTGCCTCTTTAAATCTCCCCCATCTATCTGTTCAACACACTTGTCCGGCTTTCGACACTGCCCCCCCCCCCACCCCCCATCTTCTCCTCCGGTCTTTGCGATGCTGCATCCACACCGGACCCCCGGTATCCTCCTCTCCATCATTCCCTCTCTTCTCCAGCAGTCTCTACACTGATCTTTTAAGTCTACCGTTCTCTCCGCTGATCAATGGGCAGCCTGCGAAAGCGAGCTCTCCTGCCTCCACCTCCCCCAGCTTTGTGTGTGTTCGTGTGCGTGTGCGTGTGCGTGCGTGTGTGTGTGTGTGTGTGTTTTGCTGCGAGGAGAGGAGGCTTCCAACCCACACACACCACTCTCCAGAGCTCTCAGCCTCCACAGTGCCTCATGGGTTGACCACTCCACACCCCTACGCATCAATTGTGCGCACACCTACACGCAGAGTGTAGGGCCATTAAAAGCTGAGCACATATTTCCCTGTCACCTGAAGTGGATTGTTTCTTCTTTTTTTTTTAAGGGGCGTGGAGTCTTAAGAACAGGCGGCGGAGCGTCCTCGGGAGAGCCACCTGGTTAGTGCTCGAGAATCGGTCCTGGACATTATTGTCGGTTGTGCACCATAGGTCTTGAGAGCAGGGAGGTGAAGTCCATCTCGGGGACCCTCACAGACCACCGCGCAGAGCCACATCTGAGATGTCTCTCTCAAATACGATGTATTGAAGTTCTCATCGGTTGAGATCAGTGTAACAGAACATCCAAAGCTGGGAAGAAAAACAGACATCAGAGATTAGATGTGAAAAACAGCCACAAACCCCCCTGCACTGCAACAGGGTTATAAATATAGAGCTAAAACCATCCTGCACTTCCCTGCTGCGCGAAGCAGAGAAGCCATCAGATAAGAATAAAATGAAGGCGTTTCAACGGTGGCCAACTCAAGGGGATAAATCTAACGCCAGCAGATAAGGCAACGGTCTGGGGCCCCCCCCGAGGGGCCCACCTGGACCCAACTTCGGCAAGCTTCCATGCAAATCAGAGCATTGGAATTGAGACGCAAGGGGGGAAATAAATAAATAAATAAATAAATGTAACATAGAAGTTGAACATTTCGCGCGTGCAGCCGATGTGAGAAGACGTGGGTAGATGAGCGGTGACAGGGAGGCTGATTGACAGGGGGACAGATGCCCCAGCATTAGGAGAGAAAATGAGCTCCGGGCTCCTTTTAATACAGCGATGAGGTTCTTAATGCTGTGGAGGTAGAACGTTGCCATCAGCAGGCGGCCCTGGTTCAAGTAGAGGCACCACCATCTTGCCCAAACCTTAAGGGATGCGATCATTTGTTCTTCGCAGGTTGTCAGCGGTTCACTCGAGCGGGCCCCCCCGACCTGCTTCATTTATAAAGTGTCTGTAATGCCTGGTGGATGCTTTCCAAACTAATATGGCTCATCTTGAAAAGTGAGCTCATACGGATGAGGGGTTGTTTCATTATGGAGATGAAAGATGCGGTGAGGACGGGTTGGACCTGCAAACAAAACAAATCCGCTGCCTCCTCAAACCTTCAACAGTCGATAAATCCAACGCGTGACCTCGCCGCTCAGGAAAATAAATGGAGGAGGTCCGTATGGTTCTGTATGCATAAGTAGTTAAGTGCTTCTGTTTTAATGCAAAGAGAGTGTGATTTTGGACAAAACGGGACTTCGTCAGACTTTTGGGATTTCCAAATGATGGGATTTTCCAGCTCTGAGGACAGTTTGGTCATTTGTCTGAGTATTTCCAGTATTTCCATTTGCTGCTTCATACTTCCACCTCATCCCAACTCAGAGGCACATGTTTCACATCTTTAATCACACTAAATTAATGTTAAAACTTTGGCTACTTTGCGAGTTCAGATAGATTCCTAATATACAATATGAACCAGTAAATGGTGATGTAATATTGTGGATTACCGAGCAGTTTATTAAGTAGTTTAAATTAGTTTCACATTCACAAGCGCCAACATTAAACTTTTGCTTTTGATACTGAATATACTTTGATGCTCGCTCAAGTTAGATCTGAGTATTTTTTCCACCAGTGCTGGTTTCATTATCTCTTTGAAAGCATGTGAATAATCTGCCACTGCTTTCATTTACGAGCCCATGTTTGTCTCTCCAGCATAAAAGCTCACAAGGCCACAGTTAATGATCCCCAAAAATAACACATGTTGCTTTACATATCCGCTCGGCTCATTGACTCACATGTAGGAAGACGCTTTTTCTCGGCGCGGATATGACCTGGTATCCCGCGTGAAAGCACTTATTTAGTCGCGGCGCAGCAGAGGTGGTTCTGTAAGCCGCCTGTCTGAGCCCAATTCATTTACATAGGTAATGGCAGGGGTAGCGCTCAAAAATGTGCGGGGGTGGGAAATATACAATGCTCCACCGGCATACAAAAACAACCAGAGAGGGAGAGGAGGAAGAAACACGCAGGGGGGGGAGGGGGGGGGGATGAAGGTGTCAGGCTCCTGAAGCACTCTAAAATGAGGGGTAATTACATTTCAAATTACCGATGGGAACAAGAGCGAACTCCCTGACTTTGGTCCGCAGGGGAAGTGCATTAAGGGCACTGAAATCAGCGGGCAACGTGTAATTTCTGCAACTCCTGCGTTGAGGCCCCTCTCATTTGCATAGCCGAAAACATCAGCTTCCAGGGCCACCACTCGACAATAAATCGCATTTGTTTTGCATCTCGTTTTAAGGTTTCTCCCAAAAACGCATTACACATTTTCATTTCGAGTGATTTTTTTTTGTTCTATATTTTCAAAGCTTCACCTGAAAACACACCTGTCTTTTCAGGCCAAACTTGTTTATTTCAGCATTCATGCATTTGTTTAAATAAATGTGGAACCAGCTGCATTTCTTTATGCTCAGGTACATACGGGCCAGCCTGCCTCTGAATCAACACGGCGACAAAGCTCACCATATCCTCATCGGCGGCATCTTTCAACTCAACGTTCTGGCGTCTCAGACATCTTTCCAGGCTTAATGCCTGTGTGCACTTGGGCCTTTTGTGTGTGGAACAGTGGAAAAAAAAAAAAAAACATACCTTGCTTGTCCTAACAAGGTGAACGGTAATTATGTCAATGGAAACCAATATCCAAAATGAAATCAATTAAGCCGAGCTATTATTAGCGGTTTACATTTGAGCGCGGCACCCAAACAGGAAATAACCACAAACCCACAAAATCTGTGCAATTATGTCAATCGAAGCGGCTTAACCCTTTCATTACGATCCATGATCCTTTGTGACTTGCTTTTAAGCCGCGTTTTATTTCTTCTTTGGAGCAACAAGTCTCTTGAGAGCTGCACGAGGAAGTTGAATGACTTTTCTACTTCAGCAGCGCTGATGCCATGCGGTGAAGAACAATCCTGCAATCCTTTCAACACGGAGGGACACTGGGGCCCTCACGCACAAAACCTGGTGCAATCAGCGCCGCGACCCACCCGCAGATCGCACAGGGCTGCAATACTTCAGCTCACGTCGCATTCACGAAACCTGCAGCTCAGCAGGTAATCAGCGTTTTTCTCCGTCCACCTTTACCGCCGCGCTGCGTTGCCAGCATTTAAACGCGCACTCGAATGGACCTCCTTCTCTCTTCCTGTCACGGATCAGCCGACGTCCAAACAGGGAAAACTACAATTCAGTCACAATGCAGTTGATTGGTGTTATTTATGGATCGGTGGTGGGGAAATGTGTGTATTGACTAGTTTGCTGTAGCAAAGCGATACGTACTTGTGCTGCGATATGGCTGATTGCACAACGCGATATTTCCACTGCTGATGCAATGACAGTTTAAAATGATCCTGATGCCAATAATTGTAATAGAGCGACTGCTGGAATGGAATGTGAACGCTAAGTGGGAGATGCCATGTCACCCGTTATTTCTTTCAGTAACTGTAATATTGCCCAAATGCTTCATCCATAACGCTTAATGATTTTGTGTCACTCTACTGAAAAAGTGTGAGCCTTGTGGCAAAAAGCCTTTTAGCTGGTCTCCTTGGCCCTTGTCAGCGCATTGGTCGGATTACTGTTTGTAAATGCCTCACCACGCTTTTAGGCGCATGTTGCGAAACGAATACGCCTGAAGTGGGCGCAAAAGCGACAGAGCACGAGGCCCTGGGAGGTCAATGCAATGGAGATCTAAATAATCAAAGACAATTAGGTCGATGGCCTTTTGGGGGGTCAGATCCTTCTCTGTATGTGCTTCCGTCCCAGTCAGAGGTATATAGACGATATTTTTTTTCATTTTTTGCCGCTCCCTGGCTGACTGGTCAGATTGTTGCTATGGAATGTGCTGTGGGACAAAAGGAGCGGAGAACCAGAAACCCAGTGACCTCCTGGAGAGGCCTCTCTCCGTCCACATCTTATTCTCTCCCTCTCTCCCCCTTTCTTTCCACATCCAAAGCTTGTTTTCCCCTCTACCATCACCTCGCTCTCTCTCTCTGTAAGGCCGCCGTACTATGAAACGCTGCCGTGCGCAGGTACCCTCCCTTGGCCTTCATCATTCCCTCTCTATCTTACACACACACCTATACAGACACACGTTCACAGCAACAACACATGCTCATGCACAGAATCACACACACACACACGCTCACAAACAGGAATGTGTGGGAATCTCCCTCTGGCTACCTCTGTAACCTGCATCTGAAGCTGGTGAGGGGCCAAGAAGCCAACAGACCCACGAGACTGAATGCAAAGAGTGGAGAAGCTGGTTGGCTTCCTGGCTGAGATCAAAGATCCTCTCCACATAGCTCGGCTCTACTAGACATGCATGAACAACACACACTTCCACACACAGTCTGCACGTGTGTGTTTGCACGTGCATGCATGCTTTGTGTGTGTATGTGTGGGTGGGCCAACCAGCAGTAGGATTGTGGGGGTGCGAGTGTGAGCGCAGCAACATCCATTTTTGACATGAGTTCATACTTTCAAGGAATTTGCGCTTTAGGCAAATGAGTCATGCTGAATACATGATAGCTGACCTCGGAGGGGAAGGTTTTTTTTTTCTTCGAACGAGCGCTTCAGATGAGATCAATCAGATCTTTTTTTGTTGTTTCACGCACAGAAATGTGTGTTTGATTACACTCGAGAGCTTTGGCGCAGTTTCATCCTTCCCCGGTTGTATGGATCAAACTGTTGAAATCGATCATGGGCCGGCGAGGGTGGGGGGTGGGTCGTATGTGGTAAGGCGGTTATTTTAAACAGCGAGCGTGTGAAGCGGCTAGCTGTGGCGTGGATGCACTCAGAGAAGTGGGAAATGGCCTCCAGTTCATGTAGTGACAATCTGAAGCCGTAATGATGGTAAACTCTTGGTTTGGATCTTGTCAGGCTGCAATGAGGCTTTCCGGACGTGTTCGGCTGCACGTCAGCCATCTGAGGCGTGAAATCGTTCCCTTTTTAATTCAACGGCCCGTAGTGGCGCTATGAGGATCAGGATTTGGGGCAACCGCTCGTGATCCTGAACTGTTGGGGACGTTTGGCCTCGCCCGGAGTCACAACGAAGCAGCATTTTAAGGCAATTTTCTTCGATAATCTGATGTTTTGTTAGCAAGGATGGATCCTCATTTGCAAATCAGTTGGATACAGAGAACCGTCTGGGATGAATTTAGAGTGCGCCATCTGTCAGGGTGTAAAGATGCGCCGTCTTCCCGGATTTTATTTAAATCCCTTTTCACAAAAAGAAATCAATGAACTTGAGTTATTTTTTAGCTCTATCGTAATATTTAAGATGTTTCTGCTATTCTACATGATAAGCTCATCCACTGCTAAACATAAACAATCCATATAGTGTGAATATGAAGTGTGCATCATGCGTTGTTAAGAGTAATTCATATCTGAAGAGAGGAGTAACCGTCACAAAGCACAGGATGCAATGTTTTAAACGTTTAAAAAAAGTGAGCAGCTATGTAAAAACAAACCGTGGTAGACAACATGGAGCTGAGCTACACATGAACAAATTCAGTTAACCAAAATTAGCATAGACTGTGCACAAATGTATTGGATTTTATTGTCATCCACCTGGGGCAACTCAGCCTCAGAGAATGTGTGCTGAGATACAGGAAGGCACATTATGATTTTAATTGGATTGATACATTTTTCCCTCCAAAGACGCTACGTCTCACTTTGAAAGCAAAATAGATGGTCAGATAAATAGATGGCTTCCTTTAGTACTTTCTGTGTTAACACCCACTATGGAAACAGATCCATCTCTATGCAGAGTAGGAATTTCATGCATACTGAACCGTTTCTCTGCACGTGTGTGTGTGTGTGTGTGTGTGTCCGCATCGTGTGTGCAACAGAAGCAAACGGAACACATGGGGTGCGTGGGCGTCTTCTGGCACAGAACAGAACAGCCACATTGCCTCCTTTTACAACAAAGACGAGGAACGCTACATTTCATATCTGCCAGTGAGATTCTCAACACCAATCCAAGGATGTCAGGTTTTAACTATTAACACTTCGCGGAGAAGAGTCGGAACAACGTGTGCCGCACCGTGGCGTTCGGTGCACTTTCACGGTGTGTTTCTTTTGAATGGGGCGGAAACAGTACGTATGTGTCGAACAGTTCGAGTTGAAGAACTTCGAGGCCAAATCCTCTGATAATCCTCTTTTATTGGAGCTTCTGCTTACCGAGAAAGACATTGTGCTAAACTTTCATATTCTTGTTCCCCTTGACGGCGAGGACAAACACAAACTGTAATCCGGCACGCAGAAACACACACACACACACACACCTACACAAGCCCTGGCTATTGAGCCAAAAGTGAATCATCTTCCTAGACAATATCTTTGTCAAACACACTGGCCTTGACAGAGCCATGGCAACGGTCAGGTGTGAATCCCGCTGAGAAAAGTGTGTTTGTGCTTTGCAGAAATTGGTTGATTAATTCCTGCGCGAAGAAGCTGCCGGCGCAACACAGATAGAGAATTTCAACTCCAATAAGAAAAGAAGAAAAAAAGCAGTCGCTGTCGCCGGGGACGGAGACAGAAACGTTTCGTTTGAGTTATTACCGATGCTAACACCTCTGCCGTGGGGTATTACAAACTCAGAGTAACCAAGAGATGACGTTAACGCAATGCACTGTTCATCCAATCTCGGAAACCAGCCCAACTTCTCTTTTGTTTTCTAAGGCAAAGTGAGGTGACACACCCAGGGTCGTTGCTAGCATTCAAAGAAAGGGCGGGCTTAGCCCCATTGGAGGGGGGGGGGGGTATGTCTCTGTTCGTAGCCGCAGGAATTTCTTTTGGGCAACAACGCCTTGTAGCCTAGGCCTGACAACGAATGCCTATACATCCCTACCATCGTAGGAGAAATGAAAAACTGGAAGGTTTCCTTCAACCTGCATGTTGATGTGTCCTTGGGCAAGACACTTGACCCCAGCATTGTTCCTCTAGCTGCGACTACAGTGAGTGGATGTTAGTTACTGATGGGCAGGTGGCACTGTGTATGGTAGGTCCTGTCATCAGTGTGTGAATGGGTGTGAATGATGTCATGTAGTGTTAAAGCGCTTTGAGTGGTTGGAAGCCTAGAAAAGCGCAAGTACAGTCCATTTACCCTCTAGACCACTGGCTCCTTCAGCTTCTGTTTTTCCGGTGGCCATGACAACGGGGCGTGGACGTTGAGGACGCGCAGCTGCTCCCAATCACCCACCTGGCGCCAGTTCCCCATCAGCGGGGTATTTAGGATCAGCCAACAGATTACCTCATGGTACGACAGTCGTCACCCTGCTGGACTTCGCCTCACCAACCTCGGATCCCCTGACACGACCGTATCGCCCATTGGGTCAAGGATCCTGTGAAGGGGCCACCCCAGGAACCAGAGAGTCGCGGACTGCTGGTGTTGTGACCCTCGGAATAAACTTTTGGTTTCTACCCACTGATCCGGTCTGGGTTCTGTCCGAGCTAACCCTGACACACCTTTACTTTTTAATTTACCACTGTGCACCTTTCACTTTGACGTTAAATGATATTAATCCTGGCTGTCGACGAGACGTTGCTAGGCGAAGTAAGAAATCCAGCGCAACAGCCTCGCCAAGGTTCTAGTGCCCAGGAATGTATTGTTAATCATGGCTATTGGTGTTAGGGAGCTGGGGGCCACCTGAACTCAGAAAAAAAACATGGTCCTTACTTCAAGCAGGGGTACGGTACACAGGTACTCAGACAAGGCAGGCAGAGGAATCCAAATAAGCAGGCGAAGAGTCCCAGGTGGACAAAAATGGGTCACAGGACGGGACACTCGGGTAAATCGCTGGAAAGCTCATGAACTATAGGAGACAAACTGGCACAGAACAAGTAATTGACACAGGGGAACGAGACCCAGGCTTAACACTTTCTTCAAAACTGAACACGGCAGCGAACTCGCCCTGTAACCTGGGCAGCTCCAGAAGCTTCGTGGAGCAGAAATATGAGCGCTGCGGAATATGACAGAAGGCTTTGTGGTAAAATGGCACACCAACACACACACAAGCACAACGCTGAATTTGGACAGGAGTCAACAAAAGCTGAGCGTGGGTGGAAGTGGTGAAGAGGAGGAAAGGCTCGAGGTGAAGGAGGAGGAGGCAGATGATGAAAAAGAAAAGGTGTTTTCAGATCGGGTCTGATGCCGGGGCGATTTAGGCCGAGGCCCATTACTGGGCATCAGGGAGAGTCCGCAGAATCTGATGAATGGATGGTGGACTTTAGCAAGCAATTGATCAGAGATGAATACGCTTGAAGGTTGTCTGATGAAGTCTGACAGGCTTTGTCGAGCATGCGAGTAACATTCCTTTGATTTTGTTAAAATCGTCACCGGGTACACAGCACAGGTAATTGGTCCTCAACGAGCTTAGTGAAAAGAGTTTGTTATCTTCGAATGATCTTCCTCAATGTCAGTGCGTCGCTTCAATTAAGTACGAATAAATCTCAAGTAAAGCTTTAAAAGTGAAACACCAGAGTATGGTTTTACATTTTGTACTAGTTTGTCATTTAAAGCGTGCACAAATTAGGGTTCATATTGAGAAACTTCAGGCCATCTTCTTTGTCATTTGAAATTTTGCTTAGGTGCCTCCCATCTTCCTTGGTCCTTGCTCCCACACCTTGAGTGGAGGCCATCTGCGGTCTTTCTAACAGTCTATATAAGGTATCTTTGCCGGCAAAAAAAATCCTAAAACGAAATAAGAATATTTTAGGGATGGTTTGCAACAGGTCCAGCTTCTTATTTGCTGTAAAAGATGTATTAGATGCAACATGTACCACTCTGGCGTGGAACTTATTATCACCATCAGTTGACCATATTAAATGTCATCCTTTAGCATCAACAAGGTGCTAAATATACAAGACCCAGCTGGTGCTAATTAGTGTTCATTTTTCTCTTATCTGACATTGGAAGTGTTTCTTTTCTTTCCATATGCTTTCAGACTCTAAAAACTTCAGTGGGGTCTGTGAAAAGCACTTCGGGTTTTGTGCCGCGAGGGGAAAAACTACAGAAAAGCCTGACCCTTGACATTTTTCTTCTTCTTCTGAGGATCATTTAAATGTGTGGGAGGCCTCTACAAAACTGCGTTATACCTACACCTGTGTGTGTGTGTGTGTGTGTATGTGATTGGCCTTGCAAAGGAGAACAGTGGAGTCAGAGAGTGTTCCAGCGACGGGTAGATAATTTGCTGTTGTGCAGACTTAGCTTGAGTATAACAGAGAAAAGGAAAAGGATGCGGTGGTGCTGATGGAGAGGGGGGGCGACGGGGGGGGGGGGGGAGCAAGTAATAGCGGAACCTGCAAAGAGATCAGCAGTGCAATGAATAAACATGAAGTATTCAGCCCACGCCATCTTCTCTTCTTTTCCCTCTTAAACGCAGATAAACAAATGGACACTTTTGCCTCACACATCCATCCGATGCAACAGATAAAATCTGACAGTGCCCCCATTTCTTTTCTAAGGAGTTGATATACAGACTTTTTTTTCCATATGCACACAAATGTGCACATAATAAAGGTTTTAAACATCGTACCGCTCAATGCCAAAATCCAGAAGCCGTCCTGTTTGTTAGATTATTTAAAAAAGGTGAAGCCAAAGACAAGAATCAATACAGTGTTTCATGCTGAATCAATTTTATTTTTTCCTCAAACTTTTTATTCTAAGGGGTCATGACACACACATCTTCCCTTTTATCAAGTACCAAGGTCAACAGTGAGGAGTTCGGCTTGCAAGATTTAAATAAACACACTCGCTCACACACTACTCTTTCAGAAAGTGGGATCATCTCCCATCAAGCACTGCTGTTTCCACGGCAACGGCTGGAGAGCAGTCATAGGTGGGCGGCAATGCCCGGCAGCGATCCGTCTGGAGGGCTCTCATTGGCCTCTCCACGGTTTCCCATAATCCTTTGCGGCATTGCTTACAGATCCCACTCAAAATGTGACCCAATGAGGGGGTCAAAGAGGTGGAGGCGTGTGTGTATGTGGAATTCATTTTTGTTGAATTCATAAGCTTACATAGTGTGACAACATGGGGAAATGAATGCTAATGACAGGTACAAGTCCTGTGACGATACGTCCTTACTTTAATTTAGGATCCTTGTAACCCAAAATGTCTTTTTTAATCATTACTATCCAGCCATGCTAGCTGTCTGTCGCTGGTGGTATGTAGCATAAAAACAAATGCCCCCATGATCATTTACAGCTTAGCTACTTTGCAATTGGCAAAAAAAGATTTTGACCAAACATTCATGGTCCCCAGAGGAGGAACCATAGTGACTCAGGTCGAGGACTTTTTTCATCAACATGACACCAGCAAGTGAATGTTTCCTGTCTCCCGGGAAACATCCTGTACTGCTTTTCTACTTATATTTAGACGCTACATGGAAGGGCATAATGGAAGGGTACCGATAAAGCTGTGTTGAATATTATAATAACGTAAAACTATCCGTCAAACGGCATGTCATGAAATGTCATTACCTGTGTAATTTGTAGTGATTGCCACCATGTCTTTTAAACTTTTTTTTCCTTCTGAATATTACGTGGCTAACCGATCCCATCGAACCAGCAGTTGAGTCCTAACAAATGCTGGGTGAGCTCTCTCTCTCTCTCTCTCTCTCTCTCTCTCTAACTCTCTCGCTCACCCCAGAGAGAAAAAGGGCTCTGGATCCGCGTGAGATGGCGTGTTTTTCGTTGCGCCTGGTTTCCCACGGCGGGGTGGTCGCCCGGTGTCCAGTTTCAGGTGTTCCCAGAACGTGAGCGGGCAGGAGCGCTGGGAGCCATACCAGGACACTGTGGGATCAGTCGAATTCCCGGCATTCCTCACATAGTCCCCTTTGAGGGGTAAGCAAATAGAGGGGAGGGGGTTCGACGGCCCCTCTCTTACACCTCCACGCAGGCCGAGGAGGGGAAACAGTGTGTCGGTATCAGGGGGCGCATCACAAGATAACGGCAGCACCATGCAGGGCCGGGCCACAATTCTCCTGGATTCAGTGTGGACAAAACAAAACTCGTCTCTACGACAATTCCCTTAGTTCACGCTGTTAGATGTGACAAAGAAAAAAGGCACGGGCTACCAGACTCCATTGGCAGAGGCCGTCATTGTGAAAGCAACGATCAATTGAAGAGTTGATTCCTTCCTCTTTTCAAACCGATGCAGGTTTAGTTGTCAGGGAGAAAGTAATCATTTGTTTCCAGGATCATCAGCTGCAGCCGTGGCCCTGCGAGCACAACGCAGCCATTCTCGTCCGGCAAAGCTGAGTGAACATGGAGGACTATTAAAGCTGGTGTGTGTGTGTGGGCGGTCAGACACCCGAACAAGAACAGTGTACCGCCGCTCAAAGCCTTTTTTCTTCTCCCAAATGGATGTGGCTTCAGACTTTAAATCTATAAGTTGCAGTTGTAACTATTCTCCTGGCAATGGGCATGTTTTCACAAGCTTAGGGTCAACGATGTGGCCAATGGAGCCACCAGTGGCAATGTATTGGAAAGCCGAACGTACTTGACTTGAGTGTTAAAAAGCAGTGCGGGTGATTTCACGCATTGGTGCCTGTTGCACTGACCACTAGGCAGTGAGAAGAGGAGGACTCAGAGTTAGTCAGAATGGGAATGTGGCGTTCCTGAATAACACGCCGTTTCAAATTGTTGAATTGAAAGTGGCTCGGTCTAAACACAAAACACACAGTCTGGCAATCCCACTGACGTGGTGGGGCAGGGGAGAGGGTTTTCGAGTAAACATTTTCACAGGCCGAGGTGTTGAGTGTACCTGCAAAAAGCTCTCCATCAACATCGCGGCACCGCCCACACTGTTTGATTGACAAGTGAGCTCTGGCAAGCGCAATGCAAACACACAAGCGCAGATGAGCTCCGCTTGGCAGACAGAATAAACACAGAAAATAAACATCAGTGAGGAACGGAAGGACTTGAAGGAGGGTCGGACAAACACTTGGACCTGGGTGGAACGTCAGTCGATAATTCAACAAAGCTAAAGGATGATTCCAGTTCTTTGGCCCTCTGGGGTTGAGTGAACAAAAGTTTGAAGGTATTTCTTGGTGGGAGCTTTAAATTCCCCCCTTGGGATAAGTCTCAACTCATCCTGTCCTTCCTGTCGCATGTGAGGGCCCACAGGATGACCTTAGCGTGGCCTTAGGAGTGAGCAGGTGAAGATTTTCAGACATGTGTGTGTGTGTGTGCGCGCATGAAAACGCATGGCGCAAACCAATTGCTAATCAGACTGCGGCAGAGAGGCACAAAACTGCTCAACATTTTCATGCAAAAAGCACAGTGCAACCTTTGCATCTGTCGCCCGGTCTGGCGTCTCTTGCAGTATGTATATATGTATCTAATTTGCATTTAAAAACTTTTTGAAATTCATGAGGCAAGAGTGAGGGGATGAGCTGTTTAAAATGCTCTAACAGATAAGTGAGATTTATGAGGCCATGTGTTAAAAATACTTTTTTTTGGCAAGGTTTGAAGGGATTACTTTTCCGCTACTCTCTTCTCCCCCCTAGTGGACGGTTTAACTCATTACAGTCGGCTTGTTTTCTGCATTCTCCAACAAGGTTGTTTCTGTGCAGTTTTTAAAGCCCTCAGCACGCCAGTCATACTGGGAGCAAACACCGTGCACATGGAGGAGTTTGTCAGAGAGAGGAAAGGGAAGTATGTGTTTGTATGAGAGCATTCAGGCAATCTCAGATGAGTGGAACCCGAAAGATTGAAAACAGCGTTGGCCGCAGGCCTTCACAGACTGGTCAAATATTGGAAGCTAGAGCTGTGAAAGCATAAAAGACTTCATGGTCTATCTCCCTCTAGTGTCAAGAGAGAAAATCCAAGAAATTCATTTTCTTGTTTTTAGTTCAGCAGAAAGACTAAAATATTCTTAGTGAACATGCAAACATCGTGTACATAGATGGGGACAGTTTTCCACCGGTCACAGATCCACAACAGCAATGACTGAAAAGGGCTAAATACAGCACAATATATGAATTAAATAAGGAGTGACAACCCATATTAGCTTAGTGTGCTTGCATGCTAATGATTGCAAGTAACATTTATTTGACTCAGGTGACATATTTCATACTTGAAGTGGAACTACTTAAGCTCGTTCACTGCAAAGTAGTCTTCCGTGAAATGCCACTGGAGGGCAGTGTACATCTTCCCTACTCCATCATTCCCTTCGCTGTGTCTCCCCCTTTGTTAATCTTATGAAGCCCCTGCTCGTCACTCACACACACACACACACACATTGATGGTCACGCAAGAGGCCACCTTTTGGAACTATCCCCCTGCAGATACCTGCCGAATACAAACCAGCATGAAGGGTCGAGGCGAGGACGCCGCAGGTGACAAACCGTAGGCACCTGGGCCACGCTTTGCATGTTGGTCCACTTGCATTAATGAAGATGCTCAGTTTCGAAAGGGTTTTGTTTGCGATCACAGGCTTCACTTGGTGTCAGTGTCACTTCAGCCCTTCCCACCAGGCACACGCAAGACCAGAGCCAGGAGGATTTGAGAAAAGCCCCCCTACCTCAGAACATTCTCCAGCGCTGACGCTAATAGAGGATGTTTAGTTCCTCCTCTCCCGGTTAATAGCCTCTCCCAGACGTCAGTGGAGCATCTTTAGGAGCGATGACGATGAGATCAAGACGAAAGCAGCTGGCACGGCAACCATGGGTGTCATCGCCGCGAGCACGGCGAAGAGACGCGCAGCTAATCCCCTTCTTGGTACAGTGGACTTCCATTTCCACCGGGCCTCTGGACCAGACAGGATGTTGTGGAATGGAAGATTTGGTCAACTTGTGTCCCGCTCTGCTGCTTTGAAAACTGCAAGCAGATATATACTTATTTGAGTGGTTGTAACTACTGTATGTCTATTAATTGACTGACTTATTTACAGGAACCGCCTCAGGGAGACGACACACACACACACACACACACGTCATTCACACCTTGGGAGCTGCCCAGCACAACCACAGTCTCTGTGTTAGTAGATCCCCGGCAGGGTTTGGTCCCTGGGAGACTGCACCGGAGACGGTTTGAACAAGTGCACCTCTCGGACCACCAGGCCACTGCTGCATTGAGACTTTACCCGAATATATCCTGAGAGAAGTCCGTCTGCATTGTTGCACACTGTGTGTTATATGTAGTTAGGATAAAATGTAAAAAAAACAATGAAATGGTTAATGATCATATCGGCCTCGAACTGCAACATAGAATCTGACCTTTTGCTCACGTGTTGCATCCCAGGTGGAAATCTTTGTCGGAAAAGTGACCCCAAATGCATCCTTTCTAATGGCCATCAGAGCTAAATAAGAATTTTTTTTAGGCACAGGTAATTACTAAATTGAGGCATATGTAATTGATAAAATAATTTAAGAAATAAGTTTCTTAATGACCTCGTTCAATACATTGTCAATTTGAGTCTCTACTTTCAAGTATTCTTTCATACAGCATGATGTGCATTTAGTGAGTCAATAAGGCAGGTTATGCTATAGGGCGGGGCTACATTGTGATTGGCAGGTCGCTATCACCCCGTTGACCTTGCGGTCAACTTTATCCCTTTCCCAGTGTGACAAAAGTCAATTGTTACCTTCTTGATTGTCAAGTGTCTTATTTAGCTCGATTGTAACGGCCTATGTGGACCCTAAATGCACTACACACGCCTCAAGGGCTCTTTGACCTTTTATTGAAGCTCCAGAACAGCCGGGGTTCGGGCTAGCAGGGTAAACGGGGGCCAGGCAAGGTCGGCAACGGTAGATCAGACCGAGAAGACACGCTGGAGGGTCTGGCGTCGAAGCGGAAGAACAATCTGGCAGCGAGTGAGTGACTGGGGTTTAAATACCGAGGGCAGTGCGTGGGGTAGACAGGTGAGTGTGATTGGGCTGACGAGGTGAATGGGCCAAGTAGGTGTACAGAATAACCTGATTAGGTGGAGTGAGGGGGATGTGGAGCTCAGCTGTGACACTCGATACTTTAGGTTCCCAAAAAACAAGATGACCTCTCTAGTTTTGAAATGTACTGAATTTCCTTTGTACTTTTGGGTGTTACCGTGTAGAAAAAATAACGTGATGAAAAAAGTGTAAATGGAAATAGTAGAATAGTATGCAAGCCTCATTTAACAACTGTCTGAATGTGGCAAACCCCACCCATCCGCCTCTCCAAGTAGATTAAAACAAGCGCAAATCATTGGTTTTCCCAGTTTCTAGGGGGCCCTGGTTGTGGCCGAGTCACTGTGTCAGAACAATCCAATAAGCCCGCTATAATAGTGAACCGCACAAACAGCCTCCCACCCCCAGGCCGACTGCCGGGGAGGGGGAAACTGGAAACCCAAGATCCTAAAAGTCAACCTTTCTTATTTAATGTGACAAACTGGATGCACACAAAACTAAGATGACATGTGGTTGTTATCGTTTAAAAGAGTAGTTTTCTTTTTTATTGCAAGTTGTGGGTTGGAAAACTGTCCAGCTCTCAGATTAGCATCAATGAGAATAAAAACTAATGAATACATCTGAAAAAAAGGTACATTCCCATTAATAAATTGCTGCCTGAAGAACAAACCCAATTAAAACGTCTGTGTCTAATTGTTGTAATATGACTTTTCTGGTGCAGATAAACTACCACGTCACCACCATATTTTATTTGTTACAGCTCAACCAAACACAATGGGTATAAAGCCACATTATAGGTGCAGGCTTTTGTCAAAAACGTGTAAATGTACTTCTGTTTAAATCTGCTGAGGATCTCGTTGAAGGAGGTTTGTTTTTGCGGTTAGTTAATGACAAGAGGAATTGTGCAAGTGTGTCCAATTTTTTTCTAACGCTCGGCTACTCCAACCGGCTTAAAAACAAAGATCGAGATCACTTCTGCTCCGCTGCTCACTGGTGTTTTTTAGGGGGGCAGGACCAGCAAATGTTTGCTTTTGAGGGTAAAAAAGAAATTCCAGAGGTGATGTTCTGTTCTCCAAAGCAGTGAACTGGGTCAGATCGTCTTGTCCTGTTCACTTTCTACATCGCTTCGAAGGACTCCTGATGCGGGGAGAGATTAAGTTGAAGCGTAGTGTACGGTTACGCATCAGCTTTGGCAGTTTAATTGGTGTAAACGATATACCCATCCCTTCTCCTCTTGGTCCGGTATCTATTATTCCTTAAATGGCTATTGTTTAGTCTCATGAAACCCCTTTACGGTGGAGGCTATGATATGAATACTAAGGTACAGGCCTGAATCTGCTTTTTGATTTGTCGGGTCTTTGTAAATAGAAATAATTCAACAACAATGTGTTTTTTAAAATGTTCTTCCTATGGACCTATGGAAATCTCACAGCGTGACTCTCCAGCACAAACAGATGTTGTTTCACGCTACGAAACCACAGGAAGTGCAGCTCCTTCAGAAAAGAAACTCATGCAGTCACTGGAGCTTTTTGCAAATTTCAGTCTTTACTTTGAGGAAACACTGGCGCTGGCAAGATACCGCTGGCATTAAATAAAGCCTACTAATCTTCTCTGTTTATGGAAACTTTACCAAGGTATTACAGTTAATTAGACAATTATATGTGGCTGCTTAAAAAACACTACACGTTGCTCTTTTAATTAACTGAGGTTGTGTCAAATATTGTTGGCAACCGGTGACTCCTGCAGTGATTCACAGTATGCCTGGCTGTGCACCCTTCATGGAAAGTTCACGTTGTGTGTTGGGTTGAGTCAATGAACACTGATAGACCTTTAGAGTCCAAACTTTAGGGCTCCGTTTTTTCTTAGTTTGGAGGAATATTTTGGAAAAAACGGCACCGGAGAGTGAATGGGACTCACTCGAACGCTGACTTCCAGAACAACAGTGTCCTCAGTGAAGGTTTTTTTTTTCCTTCTTTTTTTCTGGAAACCCATAGGTCTGGGGCTGTGGCAGCCGGGGTCACCTATTTCTGTTTGGTTCCTCTCTCCAGAGAGGAAGACAGCGGTGACTTTCCAGTGCAAAAAGAGCGCTAGCGAGGCGCTGCGCTCCCGCTGTGCGACAACGTCAGTCCGACCAAAGTCAACAAGGCCCGCTGTGTGAGTGTAACCAAAGTTGGACCGGCGGGGGCCGGGGCGGGGGTCGGCCGCGACTCCTGTGCGACCACACGGGGCACAGAATAGAGCATCATAAGCATAATGGCTTCATTCACTTATTCTCACCACATGCTTTCACTTTATTTTGACCCGGTTCCAGGGCCAGATTCGTGGCGTTTACCGCATCGGGGGAGGGGCTCGAGGGGGTGGGGGTGGTGTTTAGGCATAAAAGTTTCCCAGGGTGACCTTTGAAACCTCGCTGGAACTCATTCTCTTGTGGGAAAATTTCACCCATCCGGCAGCTAACCAGACTAAAAACAACCCTGTAAGCACACACACACACACACACAGGTAATTCAGTATTTCCCAGGTGGGTCAGATCTTTGCACACAGAACGCAAAATGTATATGACAGGCAAGAAAATGTATGCAACTACCACGGGTCAACTCTGCTCAGGCCCCTGAAATGGCTGCTAGGCATGGGTCCGATGGTAATGTAGCGCTCTACGTTCTCAAAGCACATGAGAAAGTCACCGTGATGAGGCCAACACCCGCTCAGAGCCGTATTGCATCGCCAGAAGGTGGCCGGGGGGGGCTTGTCAACCCCCGAATGAAGACAAGTTCAGTGTTCGCTTTTCAGCACTCGCAGGGTCAGCCATGCAATCCCCTGTTGAGACATTTTCAAAATGCTTCCACTGAGTCCTCTCCTCCCCAAATGCGTTTTAAAAACAAAAGAAATCACAATTGAAAGGACTCGACTCGGAGTGCACGGCTGCGAGTCGACATGCTTTGTGTGCAGGGGTTTATTGCAAATGTGATTAAAATATGGACGTATACACCCGCGGTTCCAAATTAGCAACTAGATGCCTGTGTGTGTGTGAGTCACTGTTAATCGTGCTCTAACAATACGGCTGATCCCCCTCCAAGTGGGTCAGTCTTGCTGGAGCATGTAAACCCACAGAGTAAAGGAAGGGGTGAAGGGGAAAATAAAAAAAAAGGTTTCGAACAAAGAGGAGCAGGTCATGGGCCGCAACACAGCCGCGGTTTCCAAAAAGAGCCGCACATTGCTGAGGTAGGCCTTTTCCTTGTAGTAGAAATGTCTTTGGCCTGTATGGATGTGCAAGGGGATTTAGTGTGTGCGTGTGGGAGACAATATGTGAATGCGCATCCCCGCGTCTTAACCGCCCGCAGACTCGTCCCAGATGTGAATAGGCGCAAAACAGCTGGGCGGTTTCTGGGAGCTTCAGAGGTGGTCAGGGCTACGTGTGCACAAACAGAAATGGTCCGATAGTGCCGAGCAGTAAAGCAGGAGTGATGCACGTGCAGATACACGATCTCCCAATTCTTCCCAGTTACAGCCACCTCACAGCCAAACACGTCACGCCTGTCGCAGATAACATCGGACGGCACCCAAACCAAAGCTTCCAAGCTAACCAGTGATTTGACTTTACGATAATCAAATGTGTCTTGTGTATAAATCCAGTGCTGCTGTAGTGGAACGGGCTTTTCCATTATGAACCGCTTGCGGTTGGGCGTGAGTCATCAGGGATGATATGAAAACGTTCTGAAAAATACCGTCCAAAAATTAAAGGCTCACTATCCGTACGTTTTAGAAATGTGGTTCTGAAGGTTCTGTGGCTTGAAGGACGGTGGAACGGTTTCAAACTGCTTAAACGCGGTGCGTGGTACCAAATCAAATATATCATCATATAGGTTGTCAACATAAACACATTAACAAAATATTTTAACGTAGGTAACGTACGTTTGTTTACTTATGTTTTTTTTCCGGTACCGGAAGTAAAACGTAAGTTGACCTCGGACATGAAACAGCCGCTAGCTGCAGTCAGTGACATCAAGATGGAGAGAGCTTTTTGCATTAGAAGTAAAACAAACCGAGGTGCGACATGCAGCGGAGAACCGTGCAGAGCACTTAGAGCACTGCTAGGCTAAGCTAGCTGCTAGGCTAAGCTAGCTGCTAGGCTGCTTCCATCTCGTTATCTAACGCTACCCTGCGTGGCACACAGTCTGCAGAGGACCACCATTGTGTCCCTAAAAGACCGTGGTTTGAAAACGTCCTGGGTAAATGTGGGGAGATTGTTGGCACTTCAAATACAGCCGTTAAATTATAGTGAGTTGAGAGCAAAGTGCACGAGAACAGCACCAGGTGGACTTCAGCCTGCAGGATGATCAAATGTGTATAGTTTTGTGTTTCAAATAACATTAACAATTAAACAACAGTGTCTAAAATACACATTTTCTAAAGTAAAGCAGTGCAACTGGTTGTCTTGACTGCTGCGAAGCTGTCAACTTCTGCAACAAATGATCAATTGTATTAAAATAACACACACACACACAGAGTACTGATGTGAATGAATTGTGTCGTTTGATAATTCGCAGCAGAGCTAGTCCTTTCGACTGCTTTAATACCCGCGCGGTAACTGCTGCCACGATGACCGAGTCTGCAGAGTCAGCGCCGCTCTGCCGTCTGCTTCTGGTTATCTGACACCGTGTAGCTCCGCTGTTGATATAGCAACGTCAATCACATGAATTCACTTGAACGCACACGGACGCCTACTTTGGTCAGAGCATCGAGTTTTGGCGCGGAGCGGCGGCTCGTAAACATCCCGGAGCCTCGTGGCCCTCGACCACCGAGACCGCGCGATCGCCAAATCAACCAGAGTTGAATCCTGAGACATCTGTTGATGGAATTTGAGGAGCTTAGGGAATTGGAACGCAATGAGGCTGGCAATCTGATGTCAAAGCGCACAATAGTGCAACAATAGACGGCGATGATGAGAGCAGACGCAGTAAAGTCGGACAGGAGACACAGCGGCTGGATTCATGCTTTAAGACGCTTTAGGTTTCCTTTCTACCATGATCCTGTAACACCGGTGTGTTGGTCTTGTCATTTCCTGTCTTATGTTGAAAGTCTGTTCCCTCCTCTCGTTTCAGGTCGCTTGCCCTTCCTCTCGTATCACCTGTCCAATTACCCGGATCCCTGATTGTGTCCACCTGTTTCTCATTATCCTCATGTGTTTATTAGTCAGCGTCTTCCCTCGTCTTGTGCCGAAGCGTTATCGTTCCCATCGACTTCGCCAAAGCCATTCTCGCCACGATCACGCCAAGATTAAGTCAAGATTATTGTTGCCTGTTGTTTGATCTTAGTTTTTGTAGACCGAGTTATTTCCTCCGGACGGAGTGATTTTGAGTTTGTTATATTTCCCCTCCCCTTCTTGAGGGGCCGTTTGCCCAAGAAGTACTTTCGTTAATTATTAAATAAACCCCTTTTTTGAATCCTCTGCATTTGAGTCCTGCCTCCCATCAGCCGGCCTGACAGTACGCTTCGGCCAGTATGGACTCAGCAGAGGATACCCAGTGGAAGGCACTGGTTCGGGCTCAGGAGGTCCGTATCTCCCGCCAGGAGGAGTTCCAGACGGTGATGGTGAACCAGCTGGGTCAACTTACGAACCAGGTGAGGGAGCTTAGCGATCACCTGCAGCAGACAGCCAGACCACCAACGCCAGGGACCCCAGCCGCGGAAGCAGCAGTCCCGACCCCGGCGGCACCCATGGCTGGAGTAGGAATTAAGCTGGCGCCACCGGAGCGGTTCTCCGGAGATCCAGGACAATGCCGAGCATTTTTAACGGACTGTTCGATACATTTTGAACAGCTTCCACATGCATTCACCACTGACAGGTCAAAAGTGGCCTTTATGACGTCTCACTTGACCGGAAGAGCCAGAGCCTGGGCCACCGCGGAGTGGGCTCGCCAATCCCCATTATGCAATTCTCTCACAGAGTTTGAATTGGCGCTCATGAGAACATTTGATCCGGTTTCTACAGATCGAGAAAAGGCCAGGGCTCTGAGCGGGCTAACACAGGGCGGAGGCTCCGTTTGTGACTACGCCATCCGCTTTCGCACGCTGGCGGCGGAGAGCGGGTGGAACGACATCGCCTTGTATGACATTTTTCTGAAGGGACTGGCGACCCACGTCCAGGAGCTGTTATTATCCCGGGACTTGCCAGAGGACCTGGATTCACTCGTCACGCTGGCCATCCGGACAGACAACCGGGTTCGAGAGCTTCGACGACCGCGGGGTTGCAATCCGCAGCCAGAAAGGTCTCATCGTCTCCAAGCCCCGGATGGATGGAGTCACCATTACGCGCCGCCGGAGAGTCCGTTTTCCTTCCCCGGCACTACGGAAGAGGAACCCATGCAGGTCGGCAGAGCACGGCTGTCACCACAGGAACGAGAACGACGCCTGCGAGAGGGGAGCTGTTTTTACTGTGGTAAGACGAACCACTTCGCCGCAGCCTGCCCCGCCAAAGGAACCAGGACGCCGTTTCAAACCCCAGCCATGGACACCTCATCACACGGGCGAACACCCGTTAAGGTAACCCACCACGCCAGGACAATAGACATTGTGGCGCTCATAGACTCGGGGGCTGACGAGAGTTTAATGGACTGGGCTCTGGCGGAGACACTCGGGGTAAAAATTAAGCCTCTGGTTAACCCCATCAGGGCCAGAACTCTTAACGGCAGGGACATTTTCACGATTACGCACACTACAGAGCCAATAGAATTACAGATTCAAGACCATAGAGAACTCCTGTCCCCATATTTATTTAAGTCACCGACCCATATACTCGTCTTAGGAAATTCATGGTTACGCCAACACGAGCCTCACATTAACTGGAGAACAGGGGCAATCGTGGGTTGGGGAAAGGACTGCGCGGACCACTGCCGACACACAGTGGCTCCCGGAACCAACATAACCTCCACTAATTGTGTTGCCATCTCTGCCACAGGAGCCGAGGTCGCAGACCTAAGCGCCGTGCCCTCCTGCTACCACCATCTCCGGGAGGCTTTTAGTAAAACAAAGGCCATGTCCCTTCCGCCACACCGCCCTTATGACTGCGCCATTGACCTGATACCGGGCTCCCCCATTCCTAAGGGGAGATTATACTCCATCTCCGGGCCGGAGAAAGTCGCGATGAAGGAATATATAGAGTCGTCTCTGAGCGCAGGGCTTATTCGTCCTTCCTCCTCCGCGGCTGGGGCTGGATTCTTTTTTGTGGGAAAGAAGGACGGATCACTTAGACCCTGCATTGATTATAGCCCGCTGAATGCCATCACAATCAAGAATCGATACCCTTTGCCCCTCATGACTTCAGTATTCGATCAGTTGCAGCAGGCTAGGATTTTTACCAAGTTGGATCTACGTAATGCTTATCATTTAATTCGCATCAGGGAAGGGGACGAATGGAAGACTGGGTTTAACACTCCTAGCGGTCATTATGAATATCTGGTCATGCCTTTCGGACTCACCAACGCGCCGGCAGTTTTTCAGACCATGATTAATGATGTTCTCCGAGAGTTCCTAGATCACTTCGTTTATGTTTATTTGGACGACATTCTTATTTACTCACCCGACTTAGAGACTCACAAGCGTCATGTAACCCAGGTTCTCCAACGATTAATAGACAATAAGTTGTATGTTAAGGGTGAAAAGAGTGAGTTTCACGCTGACACCATCTCCTTCCTGGGCTTTATCGTAGCCCCTGGAAGGGTGCAGATGGATCCAGCTAAAGTAAGCGCTGTGGCCAAGTGGCCTACACCTGATAGCCGCAAGAAGGTCCAGCAATTCCTCGGATTTGCTAACTTCTATAGGCGGTTCATCAGAGGTTTCAGCGCAATAGCGGCCCCACTGCATGCACTCTCCTCTACAAAGGAGCGCTTCCACTGGACCCCGGGGGCGGAGGCAGCCTTTCAGCACCTCAAGACCCGATTCACCACGGCTCCCATCCTCATAATGCCGGACTCCCGACGTCAGTTCGTGGTAGAGGTGGACGCCTCAAACGAGGGGGTCGGAGCGGTCCTGTCCCAGCGGTCTGAGCAGGATGGGAAGATGCATCCATGTGCCTTCATGTCACGCCGCTTGTCCAAAGCCGAGCGGAATTACGACGTGGGCAACCGGGAGTTATTGGCGGTCAAGCTGGCCTTGGAGGAATGGAGGCACTGGCTCGAGGGCGCTGATCATCCCTTTATAGTCTGGACAGACCACAGGAATCTTGAGTATATCCGAGGGGCCAAGAGGATGAATTCACGCCAGGCAAGGTGGGGACTGTTCTTTAACCGTTTTTCTTTCTCCCTCTCTTACAGGCCGGGGTCTCAGAACGTCAAGCCCGACGCTCTGTCTCGTCTTTACGATCCCGAGCCTGCTGCCAAAGAACCAGAGCCGATCCTTCCACGGTCCTGTGTGGTTGGAGCATTGGTTTGGCAGATAGAAAAGGAGGTCAAGCAAGCCAACGGTGTGAGTCCGCCACCTAGTGGGTGCCCTGAGAACCGATTGTTTGTCCCAGTTGAGCTGCGCCCACAGGTGATCCACTGGGCTCACACCTCGCTGCTTTCCTGCCATCCGGGGGTTCGACGAACTGTGTTTGCCATCTCACGGAGATTCTGGTGGCGGTCCATGGAGAAGGACGTTCAGGAGTACGTCGGGGCTTGCTCGGTCTGCGCCAGGAATAAGTCGTCTTCCGGGTTGCGCATGGGACTTCTACAGCCGCTGTCCATCCCGTCCAGACCGTGGTCCGACATCTCCATGGATTTCGTCACGGGGCTCCCGGTCTCTCAAGGTAATACCACAATCCTCACAGTGGTGGATCGTTTCTCCAAGATGGCACATTTCATAGCCTTGCCAGGATTACCCTCAGCCAAAGAGACTGCAGAAATAATGCTGAACCAGGTCTTCAGAATCCACGGCTTTCCGAAAGATATTGTTTCAGATCGGGGGCCCCAGTTCGTGTCACGGTTCTGGAAGGCGTTTTGCCAACTGATTGCGGCTACATCCAGTCTCACGTCAGGCTATCACCCGGAGGCCAATGGACAAGCTGAACGGGTGAACCAGCAGCTAGAGACCTCTCTCCGATGTCTGGTGTCCCAGAAACCCTCGACATGGAGCCAGCACCTGGTCTGGGCTGAATACGCCCATAACACCCTGCCTTCCTCAGCCACCGGGTTCACGCCTTTCAAGTGTGCCCATGGGTACGACCCCCCGGTCTTTCCGGACCTGGAACCGGAGGTGTCGGTGCCGTCAGCCCGCGCCATGATTCGTCGCTGTCGGAGGATCTGGGCCGCCGCACGACAGCTCCTTATCCGACAGGGGGACCGGGTCAAGAGGGCAGCAGACCGGAAAAGACGCCCGGCCCCAAAGTACCAGCCAGGCCAGAGAGTGTGGCTCTCAACCAAGAACCTTCGACTCAAGGGAATCTCAGGGAAATTGGCACCACGCTTCGCGGGTCCATTCCCGCTCGACAAAGTGATTGGTCCTGCAGCAGTCCGCCTTCGCCTGCCCCGGTCTCTCCGCGTCCATCCGACCTTTCATGTCGGCCAGGTCAAGCCAGCCAAGGAGAGCCCCATGGTTCCACCTACCCCGCCTCCCCCCCCCCCGGTCATGGTAGACGGGGGTCCCGTCTACAAGGTCAAGGAGCTGCTGGCGGTGCGCAATCGGGGTCGCGGCAAGCAGTACCTGGTGGACTGGGAAGGGTACGGGCCGGAGGCACGGCAATGGGTCCCGTCCCGATTCATAATGGATCGTTCCCTCATAGCGGACCTGATGAGGGCTCGCCCTGACCCGCCTGGGCCGTCAGGTGTCGGCCCTTAGGGGGGGGGTACTGTAACACCGGTGTGTTGGTCTTGTCATTTCCTGTCTTATGTTGAAAGTCTGTTCCCTCCTCTCGTTTCAGGTCGCTTGCCCTTCCTCTCGTATCACCTGTCCAATTACCCGGATCCCTGATTGTGTCCACCTGTTTCTCATTATCCTCATGTGTTTATTAGTCAGCGTCTTCCCTCGTCTTGTGCCGAAGCGTTATCGTTCCCATCGACTTCGCCAAAGCCATTCTCGCCACGATCACGCCAAGATTAAGTCAAGATTATTGTTGCCTGTTGTTTGATCTTAGTTTTTGTAGACCGAGTTATTTCCTCCGGACGGAGTGATTTTGAGTTTGTTATATTTCCCCTCCCCTTCTTGAGGGGCCGTTTGCCCAAGAAGTACTTTCGTTAATTATTAAATAAACCCCTTTTTTGAATCCTCTGCATTTGAGTCCTGCCTTCCATCAGCCGGCCTGACAGATCCATGTCAAATTCAAAATGTTTATTATTTATAATATTCAAATATTGTTATGTCTGCTGGAGAAACCCCCGAAATTCCGTACTGTGAAAAGAAAATCCTTGTGGAAAAGATCATGAGGATGATATTTTCAAAATATGAACTTTACTGTTTCGGCATATGTTTATGACTAAGCAGCTGTTTTTAAATGAGGCGAAACTTGTGGTCTTGTTAGGCAAGATGACTTGCATGTTATAGAAACAAGCGATTAACCAGAAGACAATGCTAAAAAGCAAATGTGTAGCATTTCCTCCAAAAAATACACCCCTCCTCCCTTTTGAACGGTGGGAAAACTTGACCTGCATTTAAGCGGAATCAGCCGGAGACGATAGGGCCCTGAGTGCAGACGGGGGTGTCCTCGTGGAGTAACACAAGCACTGGCTCATGCTTCGGTACACACACACACACAGGGTCTCATATTCCCTCCCCCCCTGCCCTCGTTTGGCCTGCATCGCCCCCCAGGACTCCCACCTCTCCGCCGCCTCAGGTCACAGCTCATTTCAGAGGCCATCTTTATTTCCCACTCTCTCCCTTTGCACTGTTTTTGTTGGAAAGGGACTCCCAATCACGCTGGAGCCAGGTAAGGTGGTTGGCATTGAAATATTTAATCAACGCTAGCTGCTAAATATGATCTGGCGCAGGTTTTCCTCCCACACAGGATTACCGTTGAAAACCACCGTGTCGGCGCACTAGTGGGAGTCTGGCGTCCCATCTTTCTCTCCTTCCCCGACGGTAAAGGTCTCTCTTGAGGAGTGATTCAGACGCGCGTAGGAGGGTTCTTGAAACATAATCCATTTCTCTCGGCGCAGAGAGAAAGAGACGGGCAGAAAATGACAAGCGGGCGTAACCAATCTGCACTCCTTAGCCCACTATTATTTGCAAGCAGATCAGGTGGACACGAGTCAGATTTTCTGGATATAATGGTGTCACATGGCAAGTCATAGCCGAGGCTTTAGGTCACTTTAGGGAAGCGAGCTAGAGTGAAGCCGTCCCTGGCTGGATGAGCGCGTAGGCCGGGTTGCACCGCGGGTCACTGCGGGGAAAAGTCGTCTGCAAAGCCAATTAGCCTCTCGGCGCACCAAAAAAACAGACCGGGCCTGCAGCTCGGGAGGTGGGGGGGGGGGCTTTCCTGGCTGAGACTCCATCTCCATATATATATGGAACAATATATAAGACAATTTAGAGAAATGGGTGGTTAAGAAAAAAAGAAAAGTAAACCCAATCTCCCCACTCACCAAATATTTGCACTGCGGAGAAAAACAAAAGTGATCTGATTTCTGTTTGAATCCATTTTTGGTGACACACTTTTCTGAGGAGACCACAGGGAAACGTGGGGCAGACACATAATCTCCCTTTTTGACAGGAAAATTCCCCAACGAAAGTCTAAATGTTTATAAACTGCGTACCAGCGCGGGGGGAGACGCACGGAGGCTCACCAAAAACCAGGCACGCTCCCAAACAAACACCTGTCAAATCGAAAAGTAAATACTACAATGCAAATCACGTGTAACATGTTTAATGGGGACACGCCACGACACCTTTTTTTGTTGGTTTTAGTAGTGAGACAAAAACGAATGACGTCATCCGCAGCATAGCGTCGGGTCGACCCTTGTCAGTCCAGAAGCTGAGCATTTACGGAGCGGCACGTTTCACTGTGGCAAAGGACAAAGCGAAAATTAAACAACAAAATGACATGGTCACCCGGGAGCTTTGCCCACCCACACACTGACCTACGAGCACAGATATGCCGCCTGCACTACTCCCTCTCCCTCCCACACACAAAGGCTTTGAGACACATGGAGACCCAGTGATGTTTTGACTACAATCCCAGCGTGATCGGCCTTTCGCCCTCTTTACTGACTTTCTCTCCCCCTGTGTGTGTCAGCTCGTGCCTCCTTTCTTTCTTCTGCGCTCTGTCTCAAGCACTCACAGACACACACACACACACACACACACACACACACACACACACACACACACACACACACACACACACACACACACACACTTTCTCTCAGGTGATCCAGATCTCAGTGTTTAATGTGTCCCGCTTTGCTTTCGCCTGAGGCTCTGGGACTTCAGAGAGGGCAGTTTTTCCCACACAACCACCCAGGTTTGAGCTTATACATACACCCGACAAAATCCAAAACAGAAGGGGCTTCTTTCTTTCTTGCTATCCGTATAAAGTTTAAAATGTTGTCAGCTCATAAAAAGACCGAGAGTGAATGTTCTCCAACTCCAGAACAATTCCAGATTTTGTTAACCCCCTTTTGTCCCAACCCTCCACATCCATCAGTTTGTGTTATTATTTCTAAATGGAGAACAGAAAGCAGGTTTTGATCTTCTCCCATGAGCCTAAATGTCCGGCTTTGGAAGCAAGTCAGCATATATGTTGTAATAAAATGCACTTGAGATCATATATTTTATGCAAAATACCACAAACATTAATTTTGGGGCCTGCAAAACAATCCTTCCTCCACCGATGAGTGAGCGCCACGCTGACTTCAAAAGGAGCCACTTTGCAGCTGGTGTGCCCGCACGGCTCAATAGTCATTATTGCAAATCAAATTAGCATTCGCATTATTTGAAATTTCCACGTCATGTTGAACTCGACATCTCTCTAACGGGTTCCATGTGCAGGGGAAACGGGTCTCGCCTGTGGAGTCGCCGTTTTTTTTCTTCTCCAGACTGGATCCCAGTTGGATTATAATGTTCCACGAGGATAGCGTTAATTGAATCAGACCTAATGAAGCAAAACACGCCGTCTGTACGGAGCGTTTGCTCTTCGGTGTTGCTGTGCTACGTGTGCGGTGACGGTTCGCGCAGTCACTCGTTAACGGCCTCCCGCTCAGCTAATTGCTTGATTAGTTTCAGGTGTGCCATGCTACTTTTATAAGCTCCCAGACAGCAGTTTAAAATGGGGGTGAATGTTGATTGTTATCTTAAGCCGCTAAAATGGGCCGCTTTGCTGTTCGGTGCCGGGCAGGGAGGGCGCACAGGGGGGGGGGGGGTTTCTGAGCTTTTCTAATGCAAACAGCTGCCGGCTGCAGTTGGAAAACTGCACTGATAAGTTGCAGGATGTGAAGGCAAAACAGTGAGCTGAGAGATGCTAAAACGCAGCCACAGTTAGCTTGTAGCTTCAAGTCTAGAAATATGTTTGCCCTCGAGCAATTTGGCCCATTTTTATGGACCACCCAGGGGTGTTAAAGCACCCCCAGAACTTGTATGTCCCCCTGGGCCATCCGTTCCCGCGCGGTAGCCCGTTTCCTCCTGGAGCCCCTATCAAAACCTTTGTAAAAGAAGTGCCAGAGACCTCTTCTCATCCGCAGATGAAGGTCTGCTACCGGTCTAAGAAGGCCGTAAAAGCACAGGAAGGAGAAAAGAAAGACAGCCCCTCGCTATTCAATGCCAGAACACCGTCCCCTCCTTCTCTACCCATGACCCCACTGTCCACACACCAGGTGCACCCCCCTCAGGTTCAGACAAAAGCGGCGGAAGGACAGGGCGTTTGTGTGGGCAGAGAAAAGCTGGAAGAGGAGGAGGGGGGGATCCAGATTGTTTGGAGAGCAGCAGGGTGTTGGTGAGGTGTCACTATAGTCACCACACCCAGGAGGACCCGGGGCTTTTTTTCAAACTAGCAACCGAATAAAGACGTGCGTGTGCGGGGGGGAAGAGGGGGGGCTGTATTGACGGAGCCAAAAAGGAAGCTCCCGACAGCTGCTCCACTCATCGACTGAGGCGGACAAGGGAAAGCAACCCCTCTCTCTCTCTGACATCATCTCACTCTTCCTCTTCTTCGCTCAACAGAGTGGACCGAAACCGAGATCCTTGACCTGATATCCAGTCAAGTAAAGGATGTTCTCGATGAGGGAGGGGAGCTTTTTCCAGTGTGTGTGTGTGTGTGTGTAGCTCATTTTCAGGAAGGGTTTGTGTGGCGGTGTGCATGTCTGTGTCCTATATCATCATCCTTCCCCCCTGGCTACGAGGCTCCTGGGCTGCATCACGGAAGATTACAGCACCATTGATCTGTCTTGGTGGAGCTGTAACTGTATTTCCTGTCGCAGTTATAGGTTTTGAGTTCCGATACACAGGAGACCCCTCAAAGTCGCCCCGCCCCCCCCCCCAACCCACCTCTCCAAACTGTAATTCCCACGTTTTTTGCATTTGGTGCCAATTTTCAGTGAAACGAAAGCCCAACTTGTGCGTGGACGACCCCTTTCCCCTCGCTACCTGACCGTCTGTTATGAATTTGCTGACTATTAAGAGCTCTGCCAGAAAGTCTCTGCGGTTTATGTGTCTGTGTGTGTGTGTGTGTGTTTGAAACGCTGATGCTGCAGCTCTATAACACCGTCTTGCAGTGGCCCATAATACGGTTGGTACAGTGACAATCACTGTATTAGTCAGTTAAGTGGCTTTGAGTAACAGGTGACTCTTTGTCAGTTTCCCGGTTGTTACGGAGTCTGGATTTCCCGGCGGTGCCACTTTCTCCAACGTCATTTGCCGCACCCAGGCCTGGACCCAAGACTGCCAAGAAGTACACGCCAGTGAGGGCGGGGGACTTTCAACACCTCGGAGTGTTTTCAGCTCACCACCGGGCAACCTAGGCCGGAGGAGCCGAATGTTTACCAGCTCCGTTATCTTCAGACGCCGCTCAAAGTCAAGCGTCAGGTCACTTGTTGGTGGGGCATCACGGGAGTCAATCTGAGGGAGTTTTCACGGCTCCGTTGTCGGGCCGCGGCGCTGATAAGCCCCATGTGGAAGCTGTCACTCCCTCTGCCGGTTCCTGTATCTGCATTGGCGTAGTCGGGCGTGGTTCAATTCAGCCACACAGGAGTTGGGAACATTGGTGGAAAACCACGAGTCCCGTGAGACAGTTAAGCACATGGTCTGTGGGTATAAAGAGCTTCAGTAAGCCATCATCATGGTGGGGTCTTGCAGAAAGGTTATGGGTTGTAAAATGTAATTTAACAGCGTCCATGCCAACAGCAGTTAGTGCCTTTTTTTTCTAATAAATTGCCAGGAATGAAAACCACCAAATCCTCCTGTTGTTTATGCCGTGCAGGGAATCTCCACTTTATGAAATAAACGAGGGAAAACAGCCTGGGAAGATTGCAGAGGGTATACAGCTGCTTTTTGTAGGGTGTGAAAAAAAACCATCACTTTGTCCGTCTCCCACTCTTAGCACACAGGCCAACCGGTAGCTGTGTTGGAGGAGTTGTTTGTTATCAGGAGCCTGGTTGTGCTTCTCTGGGGGAGGAAAGGGCTGCTGTCTGCTTACTGAATGAAGGGTTTATTAGTATAAGTCATTAGCACAGCAACACTTATTTTTTATTGTTGCCATTCTTTGGCATTTTTTGACAGTTTGGACTCTTGTCAAAACGTTTCTTTGTAACAGTTTCCAAGCTGTTAAAAAGACGATTTTGATAAAGTGACTTTTTTGAGCGGAAGGCTTTTGATCTCCAGACTCAACCATCTACTCCAAGAGCATCAATCAGCTGGAGGGAGCTTTTTTATCAAAACAGAGGGTTGACCTCTTTTTGGAGACACTGGAATGCTTCTCTGGGCCGAGAGCTCAACTGCAGATCAGATCGGTTCAGTTTGGCCCACTTGACCTCTTTTGTCTTGACGTCTTCCGTTCTTTGCACTTGTATTACTCAGTTCTGGACTAACAGGAAGAAAAACTTGCGTACGTCACACCTTACATCTGATCTGTGTGTGAGAACAAAACGTTTCCTTCCTCCTGTGTCCGAGGAAGTGATACGTTCTACTTCCCTGAAACACACCTTGACTCCCTCCCGCATCCCACACGTGAATGACTAATCCCCTGCCTGTAATAGGGATGCAGGAAGCTTGCTCCGGGACATCCGGGGCGGGGTGGCCATGGCCCTGAAAAGGCTTTGCTGATGGCGGGGCATCAAGTGGAGGCAGCGTGACCTACGTTATCCCAGGCATTACGGTGACCAGCTGCGGACGGGGCTTGGGCGTGTGTCAGGAACGGGGATGTGAAACTTTACAGTGAGGACATAAAAACTCTTGGGAGGGGGGGGGGAAGTCCATCACAATAGCTGAGACTGCTTTCAGGAAATAAAGCCACTTTGCTGTGACTCAGCAAAACCCGCTATGGTGATTGAGAACTACTGCAAATTCAAACGGGACAGGGGGGTTCATTCAGATTTTTTCACGCTTTCGAGATTATAGTGGAGCAAAGGAAATTGCAGTCCATTTGACGAGCTTATCTTCCTTATAAATGTATTTTTTTTTTGCAAGGGTTCTGTTGCTCAAATGACATTTACTTTGATTTCTTCGACTTCAAAGTAAAAGTTGGAGGTCCTCCGAGTTTCAGTCGCAGACTTCAGAGCTCCAGAGCTTAGGTGGAGCGAAAGATGATCCATTTGATGTAGGAGATTTGGTTAGTCGAGGAAATTAACCTGCACGGGGAGCTGCCTTGATCTGCTGCTTCTACCTTAGTCTGTAATGAGCCTCTGCAATATGAGAGTTCTGAGTCAGAGAGACGGACAAGGTCATGCCGTGGAGATTGATTCACCGCCCTGCTTGCATTAACGTCACATGCACGCGAAAAATATACCGCCTGGTGCATTTCCACCTACTCTGGACTGGAAAGAGGTATCCGGGGCTGTAGATGGAGAGATAGTGATGGAACAGGAAAGAGAGATTCCAAGACGAATTAAGAGTCCCAGAGGAGCTGTAGGGAACTGGTTGTCAAGGTCACCTCCGCACCCGAATGCGGATGACGGGGCGCCTGTAGCGGATGATGGGGCTTCCAGTAGGTCAGAAGCTTGTAGGTGACCGTGTATAAAGAGCCACTCAGGCGATTTGGCCTGGGTGAGAGAAAAAAAAAGATGAAGTGATCCAAGTCTGTATCCAATTGTGCGAGAGACCGGGAAGGAGAGACACACTTTTGGAACTTGATGTAAAGCCAGTCGGCCGGATCGGCGTGCCGTTTTATCCCCGTCACGCTACTGGGATGCATCAATCTCCATCAGTGTGTCTTTGATGAGTTGATCCAAGGACCGGGCTCTGAGTTCTTAAAGTCTGGATAAATACAACCACAAATAAAACCATAACGACACACATCCCCCCCCATCTGTAGACGGTGAAGGGGAACGCTGCTGATCTGGCCCCAGCTCGAGTGTTTACATCCAATTGTACACTAATACTTCTACACTAATACCACCAGAGTGACAGACGTTTACACACACCTGGAATTGATTCAGTGTTTTATCAACACGGAGCATAAGATCTGAATAACCAGTGATGGAAAATGGGTCAGCTGGCCGGCTGCAATGCGAGCTCAGTCTCCATCACGTGGATGCTTGGGCTTGGATTTACTGTGGCTGTGGCCAGAGCATTTTTTTTTTTGTTGAAGAGAGTGATGGACAGCTCTTGCTGAACCTTGAGGGAGACGCTCAATTCCTACGAGGCCAATTTAAGGTAGCCCCGTTGTGTAAACACTGTTCCAAGGCTCTGGATTGTTTTGGGTAGAAGTAAAAAAAAAAAACGAGGAGCAGACAGATCAATTCTTAACCCGCTGCCCTTGGGATACCAGTCTGCATTCCTGCTGCTGGCTTGACCACAGGACCCCTGCAGCGGGCCAAGTTCGAGTAAACTCATCGAAAAGGCTCCGGTTGCACTGTGCATACATATCACTGTATTTATTCAAGGTTTTCATCGTATTAAAGACACCCAAAGTAGATTCCTCCCGAGCTGAGCTCATGGCCATTTTTAATATGGGAAGAGAAAGTGGAAAAGCCAAAATATATAACAAAATGGTTTATCACTACATTTGGCAGAAGTGGGGTAAATTGCTTTTGATATTTTACTTTGATCTATTTTTGCTTTTGTGTTTAATATCCGGCAGCGGGGACGAAGCATTTGGCCACACAATCCGCTACACGGCTACACTAAACCAGGAAGCTCAACCAATTAGGAAGTAGGTAAAATACCCCAAATTTTGTCTTCCTCTCCTTTTCACTCACAATGTGGTGAAAAGACCACTTTTAGTCTACCTACGGTAGAAAACCAGATTTTTGCTTACGGGATGAACACCGAACATTTGGGTCACTCCTCGTCTAATCTTGCGCTAACATCAGGTCAAAACTACTTAAGCGTTCAGTCCAAAGTTTGTAAAGTCAACCAAAGGCTACATGGATACTTGGATAAAAAAAACACATGTAGGTATGGTGGATGTGGAGGCTCCTGCTGCCTGCTGAGCTCATCAGTGGGCTCATGGGCTTTTTCCCAGAGGAAGGGGACTTGAAGTGCTTCCTGGACCTGTTGGTGCTCCTCACTGTGTGGGGGCGATCCTCTCTGCTGCGAAATTGCATTCCCATACAAGAAAACTGCGTTCTCAATTACATTTCGAGGGAAGCGTACTTTCTCCGATTACTGTCGCAGTTTTGAACGCGTGGCAAACTGGTCGAAATACAAAAACGCGACATAACTAGATGGCGAGGTTTGGCATAACGCGGTTGTTTTGGTTGTTTGCGACGTTCATTCAAAAGAGTTTTGGTTTACATACAAACCACAGGCTCCCAGGTGAAAGTGCTGTTTGTTCAAACACACACACACAACTTTAATTAGATTCTATTTTGTGTCCAAAACGAGACCTAATTTACACTGCATGAGAAGGTTGCCCTCACGACACTGAGCCGTTGAGAGGAACAGACTAAGATGTACACACCGTTCCGCCCCCACAACTCGGGTCTCTTTCCCAACCTCCTGCCAAATTGTTGTTATTATTTGTCATCTGTTCTTGTCATGCGCTCCCCAGCGCGCTGGCACACACGCGCTCCCCTTAGTAAATCAAGGACGAGTGGTTTCGTCACATTGTAAAGTCATCAGAAGGTGGGCGAAGCAGCAGGGCTCCTCTGCTGGCTCTCGTGTCTGACTCGTTTCCACCGGCTTGTTATGACTCTAGCAGTCACGTCCTACCCACTCACCCAATGGAAGGATGTGCAGAGAATCAGAGGAGTGGGTTTATTTATTTTTTTGAATGATTTCGAAGGCTTTGAATATGAACGGGTCTGACATGCTGGAGAAAGCAGAAGGAGCCCACTTTCACAATATGCAGAGCTGATGCCAGATGACGGAGACAAATTAGAAACGGAGAATACATCTTCAAATTAAGATTTTTGCGGCATGAAAGGCCCAATTTTGTCCATGACCCTCGTCATTTATTCTGCTTAATTTCCCAGATACATGTGCCTTAACTATGTGAGGTCAATGCCTCCTTGCCTCTGAGGTTTTCTAATGCCACCACTCAGGGTCACGGCCTTTTAACGAATGTCTGTGTTTCAATCAGAGTGCCCTACAAGCTGCTCACTCATTAGAATCAACTTGCAGTGAAAAGTTTATTGCAGCATTGTTGCGGCCAGCACTTTTCTAGCTTATGGCCAGCTATGACAATTATTTAACGCATCCATGTTTTTATATTGCCTGCAGACGTTGCGTGTCGAATGCAAAAAATCCAGACTCTTGCATGGTAGCAGGCAGCCAAGTATAACCATTTATTAGGAGCATAAAACATGCTTTTAGCATCGTAGTGAGTAACGGTTATTGCTGTGATACCAACTGTGGAACTGTGGCACTTAAGTTAGTTAAAGTATTTTAGCTATTTCATAATTTATGACAGCTAAAAGTTTAGTGTGTGCCGCAACAGAATTGATGGCTTTGCTTTAGAACTCTCCATAACAACCCCTATCCAATTTGGATTCAACTCCGAAATATTTGTCTGTGTTTGACGCTGATGCAACAAACTGGGTTTTCGGCAACGCGCCGATTTGCTTTCTTTCACAGAGCCAGATCAACTACTATCGAGAATATGAAACTACAGCTAGCCCCACGTTAGCTTAGCATAAAGTACAGGTAAGCAGCTAGCATGGTCCAAAGGTTAATTACAACAATGGTTATTTTCTCCTTTGATTGAACGCAGATGTAGTGAATGAAAAATCAAGGGATGCAAGGACAGGAGCTGAAATGAGGGGTTGGTGACTAAAAATCAAAAAAGGACACACACACACACACACACACAAGGTTAACAAGACGTTCCAAGTGCATCTCTGTCATGGCAAACTGCGTCGTTAATATGCAACAGGAGCAGCCTGAAATGACATTCACATGTGGCTGGGCAGTGTGATGTGGAGCGGGCGACTGCGAGTCAGTTCATTAGCGAGTCGAAGAGTCGTAAACCCCAGTCTGGCGGTTGCTTTGTCGCGGGCGTCCTTGCTGGAAGCCGCAACATCCTCTACAGAGACGTAATTACGCCGGGACAGAATTATGGCCCCAAAAACGACAGCGTCATCAGACCTGAGACGGTTTTAATGAAGTCTCACGGTTGAGGTCGGGGTCGACACAAATCTCTGACGGAATAAAAAATGTAAGGGTTTAAGGTAATTATAAAAGTAGGTCGAGCAGGGCTACAATGAAAAAAGAGTAAGGCCTGAGAAAATGCTGCCGAGTCCAGCATACCTTGTAAAACATGACTGCAGTGGTGAGGAGTCATCAAAATGGGCTGCTTGATGCTTTGATGGGTTTTCTCAGCGTGACGAGAGGATGTTGTGAACGTCCACGAGTGCAGGGATCTCAGTAAATGTCAAGTCAGCAGGTCTATAAGTATAAATAATCAGCGTTATTTCAACACAAAACATGGCAAAAGATAACTATGATCCCTCGGATAGTGAAGAAATGTATCCTTGCGCTGATGGAAGATAGGACATCCTATCTTTATGTGTAAGTATCAATATTTCTACTGAATGAAGAGAAGCCTTTACCTGAAGTTCTCCTCTCTGTCTCTAGGGGGCAGTATGGTTGCATCCCCACTGCTTGAGCTTCGTGATGTCTGCAATTGCTCTCACATTACTAACTTCCCTGAGCATTTGCTGTCACAGCAGAAGGCTCCTTCAAGAGCGCGGCCTGGCTAGCGAGTTGAGCAACCCACACCGAGACTGCACTGCGCATATTTGAACATATCCATGCAAATCCTCAATTAAACGAAACACTGATTTCCGAGGGAGTGTTGACGCAGGCGCAAGTTTTAAGGCCAGAACTTCAGACCACTTGGGCACCTTTTAGCTTTTTATGATTTCATATTTACGACCACTCACCCGAGCAGATTTCCAAATATGGCTTTGGACGTGTCTTCAATAGAGCTGGAGTTGGGAGTAGACGGGGTCACTAACCAGACTGCATTTTCTCAATAAAGATGTTGAAATATATCACTGTGTGGTGAGCACACACATGCGTGGTAGCCTCAGTTGACCAGAATGCAACGGGGTGGGGCATTTCGGGTGAGAGGGAGTGATCCATTATGTTTACAAAGTATCTGGATATGTAATGGGTCAAAAGACTGCTTGATTTCTCAAGGATGGTGAAAGATACTCTGGGGAATGAAAGAAATCCACACGCCCTCCTCCCTAAAATGAATTGTATACTAGAAACGGTTGATAGTCAAGTTTAGCTAAAATATTCATTTGAAATTCACATAGGGGGAGACCAAAGGAGAAAGGAGCGATCTGATGGTGTGCAGGGGTTGATTAAGAAAGAGAGGGCCATGCTCTGTCCACCGCTCCCCGGTGCCTCTTCCGAGAAATGGACAGAGAAGAAGAGGAAGGTGTGTGTGTGTGTGTGTGTGTGGAGGAGGTGGGCTTAACTGACACATGGACAATGTCAATGTCAAGATATGCAAGCTGTAACCTCTGACAGTGTCTGCAACCCAGCCACCGTGGAGGGTTGCCCGTCACCACATTGCAGCCTTGAATGCATCGAGCATTTTTTGACTCAATGACGGCTTCATCATCATTGGCACTCAAATGATGATGGATTCAGCCTTTTTAGGAGGGAAAAAAACAAAGAATGTTCCATCCAATTGTTTCTCAATTTTTACACAGCGATAAAAAACACCTGAACGTCTGAACGAAAAAGCCCCAAATAATTTCCTGTGTTGGTGTAAGATTGATCACAAAAGGCCCATTACTTCTTCCCATGCGTCAGTGAGCGCAGCAAATGCGCAGTTCGCCACACGTGCGTAACACCTGCACGGATTGAATTCCAACATGAATACCCTTTAGAGAATCATCACGTGAGTGTGTGTGTGTGTGTCTCTCTGTGTGTACTCTTTTTACGCTGATACACGACCCCCAAATCTGGTGGGGAACATTTTAGCCGCCCCAAGGGGTGTACGCTTCCTGCGGTGCACTACACGTGTAAGCTCTGTCAGCGTGAGGATTTCTACACTTGTGCACCTACCCGACACGTGTTCATCAGCTCTGTCTCTGTAAGTGCATGTGAAAGTGGTCTCACGGGGGACACGTGGCCCGGGCTGTGGTCGCGTATTGACATTCAAGCGCGGCGTGTGTCAGTCGCCTCCCTGTTGAGTTTTGCGCAGCGCGCACCTGGTCCGACGTCCATCTGGCCGGGAAAAAACCAAACCAAACGTAAGCAGGACGAAACTGGACCCCACCGACGCGCCCGCCCCCTCTCGCCTTCCAAAAGGGCAGATTGTTTGTTACATAACGAAGGCGAGGAAAACCCCAGTCCCGTTCCTAATCCCCCCCTACGTTCGGCCTTAAGCCCCTTCAGCCCCCGTTGACAGCAGTGGGCCGGGGGTTGTCATTAGGATGAAAGCCCTGCGACTCACCTGGTTACACAGCTGTCTGTTAGGAGGCAGAAGGCATGATTACAGAGGAGGGCCGGCCCTGCCTCCTTCTGTCGGCATGGACCAACACGCTCTTCAAGGGGGCCGAGGGGAGATGAGAGGGTCCAGTCGGGCCGCGCCGCGCTCGCTGTCGTTGTTGTTGTGCTTCACGGTGTTGCTTCTTTTGTGCAGGTGTTACCTGTTCAGCATGTGTGACCTTTTTTTTCCAGGAAATGAGAATATGTATGAGCGGCTTTTACAGCAGCGCCGGATTGGTGCCTGAAGCTTTTGATCTTCGTCCTCAGGTGTCGGCGCCGGGTTCACTGAACCTCAGTGTTTTCTGCTTGAAGTCCATTCAGGTCAAAGTGAAATGACTCCCTTTAAGGGAAAAGACAGCCAGCTGTGCATGTGGAAACCCTCCAAAAGGTCTACTGGCCACAGGCCTACTGTGGTTCACCTAAAAAACACCATCATTTCTCAATAAACATTTCATTATGCTACCCAGTACAAGCATAACGAAAGAGGTTGATTGCAATGTTGCAAAAAAATGTCCTGTACTGAAAGCGAGGGAATGAAAGCAATGTGGTCAGCCTGAATTGGATTCTTGAAAACAATTTGATCAAAATATTGTTAAAAAAGGAAGGAATAATTGTCATGGTTGCAATGCGTTGCATATTCAGTTAAGGTGAGGTCAAGTGAAAAATGAGCTGCTTATGCTCACAATACTGGACACTAGCAAGTGATTTCCGAGAAAAAAGAAGGGTGCTCACCACCTAATAACAAACAAAAAGGGTTGATGCCTTCAGCAACCCTTCGCCCGTAACAAAACGCAGCTCTGTCTGCTGATCACGGTCGGCGGTCACGGAGGGACGTCCCGAGCGCGAGGGAAATCCGGCGAATGGGACGAGAGGGATTTGGCGTGCTCCCCTTGGCTGACGTGGGCCGGCGCTGCTGAGAAAGGGTCCCCCCCGCGGCCTCATGGGAGAACCCCTCTTGACGTCAAAGTGCGACCCGAGCCCCCCCCGGCGGATTGTTTTCATACGGGCTGCCCGGCTTTGGGTTACAGCAGTGGAGGGGAAATTGCAACCACAGAGTCGACAGGAGCAGAGCTTTGGGTTCATCCCGGAGGCCTCTCTCCCTTCGTCTCCTCCATCGCACCCACCTTGCACCAACACAGAAAGTCGCACGGTGTAATTCTCTGTCCTGTTTACCCATTTGAAGGTTGACTCTGTGTCCCCGCTGTTTTTTCACATTTTTTCATCTGATTTCCAAAACTTTCTCCCTTCTTGGGTCCCCTCTTGTGAGCCGTCGGCCTTGTTTTCCCTCTCCTTTTATAATTGAGTTCCTACGTCTTTTTGTTTTCTCTGGAAAGCACGCATCCGAATTTCTTTGCTTCACGTGAAATTGCTTTCGACAGATATTCAATCTGACTCAGTTAACTTGGCCTGCTAGCCTCCCCCCTCTCGTGCCCCCCCCCCCCCCCCCCCCCAGTTGTACGCGCGCGGAGTACCCGAGCGGCGTAACTCCAGCTGTTTCCACGCGGGATGTGGCGGCGACGCGTCCACGGCAGCGGGACTCTGAGGGTGTGAAGCTGTCGACAGCTGTTACCTCCCCACCTCCTTCTCCGCAAAACACATGCATAGGAACAGATGCAGCTGCAGGGATGCGCGTGAGCATGCGGACATCCACTTATTGCAAACACACGGCGGCCTCTGCGCGTATTTATGACTTCCGCGGTGCAAATCTTTGATTACAAATTGTACGGCAGAGACAGCCACAAGTACGGTGTTTAAACTGTGGTCCCGAGCAAAAGACAAGGTTCCACCGCCTCTAATAACAGTCCAAGGATGGTCGGCGTCGTCACTTTCCTCACTTTAAACCCGCAGCGCCGACGCCTTGATGTTTTGACCCGGTTGTACCGCTGAGGCTCAAACAGCACACGGAGGGACACGCGGCGGCGGTTTGGTAGTGTGGGATGTGAACACCTCCGTGACCCACAGCTTATCCGATATCCACTCTGCTTTCGGCTCCGTTTCGCGTGTCCACTCCCTCACCTCGCAAGTCGCTAACTTTGGCTGTGCGCCCCGCGTCACATGCTGTGTTGAAGACGACTCGGGACCAGGGATTGAGACCATACACTCACGTCCCGAACCAGAATTGGGGCAGATCCCTCACGGCCTTGAATCTTATCGCGGACCGGTCTCATCCAGCATCCCATCTACGCTCACGACAAGTACTTAATAATGCCCTATTTTATCTGTAGAAATCATGAGCGGGGGGAAGCAGCCTGTATGCCACCTTTTATGTTGTAAATTGAAATAGTTGAAATTCCACCTCGGGCCAACACAAAGCTCTTTTGAAGGGCCCGGACCACATTGCGTGTCGAGCTTTGGCGGTGAACGCGAACGCAATAAATCCTCCCGTGTTTCTGTCGCAGGTCTCTCAGTCCGCTTCTTGCGTTTCACAATTGATTCTTTTACTCTTTTCGCACTCTGCTCCCCCACAACGAACATCGGCGAGAGCGCGGCCATCTGTAACAACAATAGGCCCGAACGCCTGCGTTCTACTACCAGTCGCCCATTTTTCTACGCTGGCGTGTGCTTGTTTTCTGTCTCGCCCGCCCCGCCTCTGCTCGTTGAAATGTAGTGGCCCGTCGTTTATTTTACAGCACTTTGCCAGGAATGTGCGTGGGGAGAGATGGAGTGGGTGTGGCAGGGGGGGGGGGGTGCGTGGGCCTCACCAAAAATCGGCAATAAAATTCGCAAAAAATAACACTCGGCTTGTTTGCCAAATGAGATGGGGAGGGTCGAGGAGAATGCTTTCTTTTCTTCGGTGACAAAGGTAATTTGCAGTGAGGGTTGGATTTCATTTATGTGTGTGTGTGTGTGTGGGGGGGGCAAAGAGGGCGAGGTAATGGCAAAAAGGTGAGCACGGGCCAAAGTAAACACACCTTTTCACAATAGAAGCCCTTAGTGCTGGCAGGAAAACTGCTGGTGTAGCTGAGGCTCAGGAAGAGCTTCTCGCGTGTCACTTGAGGTTAATTGTGTTTTGGTGTTATCTTAGCAACGAGACCCCCCATCAACCCCTTCAACGCGCTCCCCCCCACACCCCTCCAACGAAGCCTCGCCGACGGCTGCTGCGCACCTGGAACAACACAACACTGTGGAATTACCATCAGATGTACACCGTAGTATACCTCTGCTTCTTATTATTCCGTCCATATTCTATCCTGCTCATGAGCGCCACACCTGGACGTTCCTTCCCCTTCTTCTCTCTCTCTCTCTCTCCCTCTCTCTCTCTGAGCTCTGCCCACTGGGAGTGCGCTGCGGCTATAATGATGGCCTCTGTGTGTGGCGTGTTAAGACAGTCGGCAGAGCGAGAAATTGAAGAATCGCTGGCATTCTTGGGGTCTGGTGTTGAGGGCTTTGCTGCTCTTCTCTTTGTGGGTTATTTTTTCCCTTACCCCCCCCCCCCCCCCCCCCCCAACAACAACTGCTGCAGGCCCCCGGCTTGCGTGCGGTGTCCGACCAATTAAGCATGCAACGCCTGTCAGCTAAAAGATTTGATTTGAAAATCGGAGGCGCCTTGATCTTGAAGGAAGGCGTTTGCCTTCTGCTTTATTGCAGCAAAAGGCCTGCGGACACCGTTGTTGCTTCACTCGAGAAAATGGTCAAAAATGAATCGCACGCTCCCAGGTGACGCTCTTCATGGATTTTTGTCTGGACATCTGTCAGAATCTCGGACATTCGTTTTGCACCAATGAAAACAGAAATCCCTCACATTTGAGAAGTGCTTGGGATTCCTTTTGGTCGACTCATCATGCAATCAGATGAAAATAATTCACACATTCAGATGTCCATATTACAACACAAAATCCTCCCCTGTTTTATTTTTACTCTAATTTATTGACTGGTGAGAGCTGCCAGGTCAGAAAAGGTCATCCTGTGCGATCGGGGGGGAGCAATAACTCAGGTCATCGTTTCTACTTCTTGGAAACACCTCCCTTTGCCAAGATTAGATACGTGGCTCGGACGGCGGGGAGGAGATGTGCTTCGCTTGTGAATGTCAACGAATGTCAACGCGGGCCAACTATCTGTTAGCTCCACCAAAAGCATCTCCCAGAATGCACGGGCTCCGGAGCCCGTGCGAGGTCTGCGCGTCTTCGGCGGCGTGCGTCTTCTTTCGTCTCAATCTGTGGTTTTCCCCGCGTCGTTGGACTCCTCGGCCCCCTCTCAGACCTGTTTTCATTCCTCCCCTGTCTAACTCACGCCGACGTTCTAGAATGATTTACGAGTACACCGGGCCCTGGGGGGGGTGGGAGCTGAGGGTTCTCACCACCGCCCTGACGTAGACGGCCCCCGCGAGATTCCCACCGCTCCCTCTGCCTGTTCGCCATCTGCCCCGTGGTTGCATAACAGCGTGCCGGGGAGGCTTTTGACAACTGTGACGTCAGCCCCCCCCCCCCCCCCCGCGCGCGTGAACCTGCCGAGTCACTTAACCTTGTGTCTGCGAGGTTCGACCCCCATTCGTAATGCCGTTCGTAATAACGCGCTTCTGCGCATTTTTGGCACCCAGGGACGGCGGATGAGTGATGGCGTGTCATGTGTGCACATGGGCTTTGCTTTGAGCCATGCACGTGTTGGGATGGCGCATACTTTTTCTTTTTGCATGCTTGCAAGGTGGAATTTGTAGATGTGTGTTTTCTACCGGGAGGCCTCACCGGACTCTCGCTGACCGTTTTTGCCTTACCTCCCCGTGTACCCGGGTAATTGATTGGCCCCTGTGTGCCGCCGATGCTGCTACGCGAGGAGACATTTGGTATAGAAAGAGCGAGGAGAGCTTAGTCCGGTTACTCTCGCTTTTCCTCATAACTGGCCAGTGGGTTGCTTTCTCTCCCTTTTTAATGACGTATGCTCATTGTTTTTCCTATTGCAAGAGTTTATACCTTTTGCACACTTCGGATCCACTGGGGACACATTTTAGTTCCTTTTTCCAAATACCTCACATAATTTGAAGCATGCAAAAGAATGGGGAGCTCTGCCCAGTGCTGTATCACGCACTGCAAAGCACATCTATCACAGCCATATGGTTTTGATCCCTTTTGGTTAAATACTTTTGAAAGATAGCTCGACATTTTCTAACTTATTTATTTGAAAAGTTGCTATTTCAGATTGGAAGGCCAAGACTGAATATTGGCAGGCTAAATGAGGGCAGAAATCCATCCAGCATTCAGAGCGATATGGTGCCCACACTACTACCACAGGTCACTTCCCCAGTTCCTGGTATGTGTGAAGTAATAAACCCAAACTGTCAGTGAGAGCCCCTGATTAAGTGAACCAGTGTTGCGTTGAGGGGCCTCAACGGGCTCGGGTCTCGTCGAGTGCTGAAAAGCTGAATAAACATCCCACTGCGCAATACGGGGATAAATTCATGGTTGTTTTATTAATGAAATAAAACGTGTCTGAGAGCAAAACAGAAACGGGAACACCGTTTTTTTCTTTTTTCAAAACCATGGCGACGCATATTTGTTTGAGTGGCTTCGTTTTGCAGATTGAAAAGGACCATCAGTCGCTGTGGCCGCCCAGGCTCAATTGGAGGTCAAGTCGTTTCAGGTTCGAGTATATTGCATACATGTAATGCTCCAGCGCTGGTTATTTAACCAGCGAGTCGTCGGCCACTCTGGGAGTGGAAGGGGGGGGGGGGGGGGGGGGAACGCGAGGCTCGCAGCGAGAGCATAAGGTCACGAAGCTGTCAGATAAGCCGCTCTACCACACGTCTATTTCCGTTCCGCTCGCGCTTCGATGTGATGTGTCGTCGCCACCTGTTGCCGTCCATAATCTTCCACCTTCCTAAGAGCCATTCTTCTTTTTGTTGTCGCTTTTTTATTGACAGGACACATACAGTATATATGTAAAAAGAATTTACAATAATAAATAAATGCTCTGAATGGCTCTGTCCTCTTGAATACTGGATACATCCTGAAAACTACTGAAGTGTTCTTATTTTGAGCTATTGTTGATATGTGAAACGTTTCTCCCACCTGTGACAACATCGCTCCTCTTGGGCTCTTATTCTGTGAGCGAACAGCTCCATATAATTCATTTCAGTCACAATTGCCAACCATCCTTTTTATGATGGTGGGTCTTGTGCCATCTTTTTGTAGTAGACTTTTTACTAGCTGCTAGCAGAATATACAGCAGATGCCCGTCTTCTCTTTACGAGGGACGGACCGGCCCGCCGCGGCGGAGTTGGGCTGATCCAATACCGGCACCACCTTCTGACATGGCCAGACCAAACTATATTCTATGCTTCACAGAAAACGTTAAATTGACTCTAACATCAAAAGTTAATAGACACTGAGTGTGGTTTATACTACTCTTTGCCCGCACGTAAATATCATATGTCTATTATAACTGGCCCTGACAATAAAAGTCCCAGCAACTCCAAAAGCTGCTAGCGACAAATCTATCCTGCTCTACACTTCAGACGAAGCCATCTTAGAGCGGGGGCCGGCCGCACGGCACCAAACGTAGATCCTTTAAAGGTGGAACTGAAAAGCTCAGGGAGAAAAAGAAAGAGATGTCTGCAGGAAGGTGAATCCAAATATCTTAATATCTCTGACGTATTTGGGGACACAACTTATTGTTTTATAATGCACTTTCAACACCCCAAAACACACACACACAGACACCCAATCACCCAGTGATTCCACCCTATCGTATGTTCTGTTAATTTCTATAAAATAGTTCATATTTAATAATTCTACCCTGTGATTCTAGTTTCTTTGTTGTGTGGTCTTTGTGATATTCATTCATTAAGGCTCTTACACTAAGTTCTTGTTCGCAGTTAAGTTTTACATTTCCTATTGTTTCCATCAAGTGTTGACATAAGGTTGAAATATTTCTGTCTTTTGTTACTATTAAACTCCTTTTATGATTCTGATAATTCAATTTTTACCCAAGTTAATTTTGTGCATGTCCTCAACTGTAGATATCCAGGTGATGGTGGCGCATGGAGTAGTTTAATGCGCTGGGAGCTGCATGGTTGGTGGTTCAAATCCCAGCTGCTCCATGTGTTATGTTGAAGTGTCCCTGAGCAGGACACCTAACCCCTAATTGCTCCCCACGCTAAAAGTAAGCCATGAGTTAAAATGCAATGTAAGTCACTTTGGATAAAAGCGTCAGCTAAATTACATGTAATGGTTATTTAGTGTGTATATTGCTATTTTTCCATATGGAATCATTCTTCTGATCAAGAATGTGTAATATAGGCTATCCATCGTAGAAGCCTGAGCTCTTGTACGTGCTTTTGTTCCAATTCATGGGAACCATTATCTCAAGATCACAAGATCACAAGAGCACGAGATGATCTCGCTGTCCTCGAGCCATATGTCCAAACAGGAGGCGGCCCGACGTTGCATAACTCCAATGTTGACCCTGGCGACGGACGCTCCGCCAGGGGCGGCGAGCCCGAAAGGCCGAGCTGTCAGCACTCCCGCCCACTCTGCGAACCCCGAGCTTCCATTTGACACCCAAGCATCGTGTGGCGCTCGCTTGGTTTTTCGAAGAAACTCATTGATCGTTAACCTCCCGCGTGCAGGGCGGTCAGTGACTCGTCGTCTGAGACATTGCGGTTGCGCAATATTCCACAGAAAGACATTTTAAGTGCGGCAAAGTGAAACCAGGGCAACGGAAAGCAGCGCTTTCGGGATGTCAACCATTTCTTTAACCCTTCCGTTCAGTTTGAATTATTGAGTAATTGGTGTCATCCCCGACAGATGTTTATGAGAGCATTTCCCAGGGAAAGTCGGAATACTTATGGAGTCATTCAACCAATCAGACACAAACAGAGGGAGAGATTTCGCGGTTTGGGTTCACGTCTCGTTTTATTTTGTCATGTCTCTTGTGTCCCTGGGGTAACTTCACTTCCTGCCTAGTACTGTCTTCCCTGTGATTGTCTGCAGTGTCGATGATTGTTTTCACCTGCACCTCCCCAGTGTATTTAAGCCCTGTCAGTGGCTTGTCTCGGGTTGCGTCATATCATGTTGCTTGTGGATTGTCTACATGTTGTTGGTGAAGGTCCCTGGTCCCTGTCGGCGTTTTTTTCCACTTTTTGGATTTATTAAAGAATACCTGTTTTTGGAAACCTGGGTGTGAGTCCTGCCTCTACCTGCACCCACCTTGTGACAAGAGATACAAAGGAGAGAGCAAGTTTTATAGCGCATACTCCACCCTTTCTTGAAGAAATTAGGAACTGCTGCTACCATTAGTCTTATTTCACAGTGCTCAGAGAGCATTTCTGAGTAGAAAACACAACTGTTGGGCTGATCTTGTGATCTAATTTTTGTAAGTAGAACCACTTTGCTAGAGTGCTTTAAATGGAATAAGACATTATATCTTATTCCTTTCTTTTTTCCCCACTCAGATTCATATCCCCTTTCAATTCCACACAAATGACCAACAAACAGGGGGATGACCGGTGTGCCCAGTTGCTTAACGACTCTCTGAACCTCGCCCTTTTTCCCTCGAAGTGACTCCCCATTCACAACCCCCCCCCCCCCCCCCCCCCCTGATGCCAGTGACTGCATTCTGGAGGGCATCTCACTTGCCCACCACCGGTGGTTTCCAAGGGAGGAGCTGGGCAGAGGACAAGATCCGCAGAGAGGAACGGGAAAGGGTCCTTTTTTATCTTTTTATCAAGCTGGTTAAGGGCGGCAGAAACAAAATGGGAAGCAACGAGAGATGACTAATGTCCAGTGGCGTGGTTAATTCTTCCTGGTCAATAATAGAAAGCACTGCCACTCCTTCAGCCATTGTTTCACACTCTCCGGGGGTGGATGTTTTTGAGAAACCCCCTCAGTGCCATAGCAACTAAATAAAGTTGTGGTTAGAGTGACTGTTCTCCTTGCGTCATCCTTCAAATCCTGAGATCCTCGTTATTAGCGATGACATTGCTTAGTTACGTTTTAAAAGAAGACCTGTCCAAAAGTTCACCCATTAGAAACTTTAGAAACGTCTCGCTGACCGGAGCTTCACTCACTGTTTTTGTGTCATTTCAATATTCAATCTTGCACAAATTGCATTGCAGTCATTGTGCACTCACACATGTCCACAAAGCAAGAATCTGTCAGGTGGTTTTCTTTGCAAGAGAGCGAAGGGCATTACGTCCGAAACGCACTTCCTCCTGTGTATTTTTCTTTGAGCCCTGGTAGAAATAAACCCATCGTGTTCAAGAATGTGAAACAAAAGTTCTCCTTTCACGAATCAAGGGTCCGAGATAACTGGAGTCATGTGTGCCCGCCTGTTTCTTTCCAGCACGGTTGGGAGGGGAACCAGGTTCACAGATCCATTAATCTCATTCTCTGCAATATAAAACCATTGGTTTAGAAAACGGAGGCCCTTGTTAAAATCAACGGAGGAATCGAGACCAGGACCCTGGGGGCCGAATGGGAATATCTTTTTATGCAGAGTTAAAAGGTGCCAAGACCAGACCTACGATTAACCAAACAAATAGGGTTGTATGTTCGCTTCACAAAACCCTGGTGTCTACCTAAAGCAATATCTAGTTGTGATGCTTTCTGCGGCTTCAGATTTAGTAGCCTGCAGATGGATTTGAGATGTGGACTGCAACTGGGACATTGATGAACGCCCGCCCGCAAATCAGACAGAATTATCCTCCTCTCTGGCCACGGAAAAAAATTCAGCTCTTCGAGTTGGACCATATAAAGTGAGATTGTTCCGTTAGACTGAAGTTCCTGAGCCCTGGATGCTGATACGGAGTGCTTGGACTAAAGCGTTTAATTCTTTCCAAAGTTAAGATGAGAGTTTAGACAAAGACAAAAACAGGCGCCTTTCCCTTCTTGACTGAGTTTTATTCTAAACCTTGTGAAACTAATTGAACAACTGCCACTCAAGCAGTATTTTTTAATCCAAAATGAAGCCTCATTTTAAACCACCACAACTTAGTGTTGAGAGCTTCCTGAAATACTCTGAAATGTGTCATGCTTTCCAGACGACTGATTGTGGTGACGCACAGCGCTCCGGTTATCCTTGCTGAGAGACGAATTGACCTGTGTCTTTTATACACTCGGCTGGGTACCTCGGGCGCAGACCTGAGCGCCAACATCTCGACACGAGGATCGAACCGGCAAAGGGGCTTTTCCTAATCAAAGGACAATCAATAGAAATAGCTGTTTTCTTTTTCTCTTTTAGCTGACGTTTTTCACAGTGCCGGGAGCTAAAAGATCAGCGGGGGTTGCAGAGACGCTGGAATGCAGAATTGCTGGACTAAGAGTGGTGGTTGGCAGAGAAACCAGTGCACCGCTCCAACAGACAATCCTCTCAAGTCACGATTCCAACACAGAGGCAGCGAGGGATTGTACACATTGGACCTTAAACACGAAGGTAACATTACCTCGCAGTTTAGAGGAATCCGTTCACCGACCCTTTGGCCCACAGGCTTTCTGTTATCTTGATTGCTCAAGCGGCGGTAGCCACTCTTTGCTTTAAATGAGTGTCAAAAACAATGCTCCCCCTTGACTGCATTCCTTTCAATTAGCGCCTTGACTTATGTGTCAAATTTGTAGAGCTTATTCTTCCATTACAGCCTTCCCAGAACTTTCCATCACAGTCCAGAGGAGGGGGAAATGTGCAGACTCAGCATTTAGGGAGGCAGGACAGTGAAAAAGAGAGAGCTTGCACCTTCTCCCCTGACAAAGCACACATTGCACCGCGCACATGGTAGGCCCCCTGACCGGAATATGGGTTTAAGAGGTGGGGGGCGGGGGGGGCGGATGCAGAGACTTATAGGAACAAGGACCGCTCTGTGCAGCCATTCATTCATGGCAGGTACTTCTATCTCCAGCATCATCTTGGGGAGAAAAAAAAGCCAGTTATGTCTCCAGCTATAAATCTACTGTCTCCTACTACTGTGTCAAAAACTTTGACTCATAGGCAACCTTAATTTATTTTCACTGGGCGGAAAAGGTTTTATCGTCCGGAATCTGTTCGTAGGGGAAAGCAACACGCAAAGAGTTCACCTTCGGGATGGTTGGAGGGGAAGAAAGGAGAAATGGACAGATGAGAGGAAAGAGGAGAGACAGGCTTTAAAGAATGGGATGCAAACATAGGCAAGGGCAGGCCAGCACATGGCCAGAAGGGTGGGGGGGGGGGGGGGCGGAGGTGTCTGCTCTATTCTTTCTAGACCACCCCATATGCTTCGGGATCGAGGCGAGAGCCCTGGTAAAGATTAAGCGAATTGCCCGAGAGTGACCGGGCCTTGGCAGCTTGAACGGCGGTTTGCGAGGAAATAAGGTCTCAAGGTCGCCGAGCTGCAAGGTCCTCCGGAGTTCAGGGCAACGTGAGGGCAGCTCATCAGCACCTAGACACAACAACGTGCCGCCGCCGCCCTTTTCCATTCTCCTCCCTTTGTCCCCGCGACGTGTCTGATTCCCCGAATACAACCCCCTTCACGCTTCACTGACGCATGGGATGAATGGAACGCACTTTGAAGCGCCGAAAGCGGCCAAATTTGGATCCCCACACATGTCCGGAGAGAGAGACACCCCGGCATCCTAGGACGCAACAAAGAGCCTCTCTGTTTACTCTCCGCTGTCAGAAACGAGGGACTTCTAACTGCTAATTAGAACGAGGAGATGTTCTAATTCCGACTCCTACCCAGTATCCCCGTGGAGACTTTCCGCTCCAAATACCCAGGAATTGCATCCACAAGGACTGCAGAGGAGCGGTGGGTTTCGCGAGGTATGAAGCCCATTTGTCTTGACAGAGAAGCATCTCTGGTCTTTCTTCCCAGTGCCCTGCTTTACATCTCTAAACTGGCACAGATCAAACTTGCAGAAATGACTCCTGCTTTCAAATTTGACAGCAGTGTCGGCAAAAATGGCACCACAGAATTGCGATGCTCTCCTCTGGAATCAGGTGTCAAATGAGACGTCAGTAAACACATTCCAGGCCCATTGGACTCGTCACATGTCGGTCCGTTTCCTCGAAGCAAGATGGTTTGTAGAGTAGTCACACTTCTGCTAGCGGTTAAGGCCGTAGCTCTTGATCTACCTAACACATGACACAGAGATAAGGAGGACAGAGGGATTTATTAGGACAAAGGGCCGATGTTCCACAGATATAAAAGCTATAAAATAAACCTCAAAAAAGCAGAATCCTCTTATTAATGAAAGAGGAATTTGCTTCACCTTGGTTTCAACCATTTCCATTTCTCCATCTGTGGTCAATGTGGTTTTTGTAGTTTTCTTTTTCATTTTCATTCGGTTTTTTGCAAGGGGTGGTGGGGGTTGGGTTAAAATAGGAAGGAATCTGTGGAACGTGTTGGCTTTTCACCGTCCACTCAGGTGGATGGATTCTGTCCCTCGTGTTGCATTCAGGGTCACTCATGAAAATGAGCAGCTTCATTTATTTCGTTGCATGTAATTTATCATGGAAGTTCATTTGATGCTCCTGGTTTGCGTTCCTGCTCTCTTACTCCTATCCAAGAGCAATGAGGCCACTCGTAAAGATTAATCAACCTGATGATAGAGTGCCACAAAAAAAAAGGAAATCTGCTCAAACAGTGTGTTCGATAAATCATGCAGGTGCCTGGAGGTCAGGCGGCTAAGACATCGGACAAAGAGAGCGAGCCACGGCCGTATGAGCCTTTCCTCATGTGAAAGAACTGAACGTACGGCTGTCTCAACAACTGTTTAGCATTTGCGGCGTGGGACCGGATCCTCTATTTCCCCACAACAAATATTCAGTTTAATGTGCCTGCATACATGAATCTCAAAATGCAACCGCCTTGTTGGGGTATGCGTATTTCAAGTTTTAATTTACTGAACGGAAACAGATGAAGTACTGTAGCAACACCACTTATAATGAAAACAATGGCTACTCCAGCTAAAACTTCAGATTATCTGCTCATATGAGTACACAAATGAGTGTTCACGTTCGTTCTTCTCATGAATTCTCGGCACGAAGGTGGAAAAAGTGCCTGAAGTGCTAACTACGGCGACAGGCCAAATGGTATTCTGTCACCTCCTTGGAGGTTTTCAAAGATCAGATTGTCCCTAAAAGCAGGCTTATATTTTCACAGAAGTCCAGGACACAGCTGTCATGGTGACGGGAGCATGCTCTGATTGATCATATTTGTCTGGTTACAGAGTCCTGGTTACAAACCCGTGGTGTTCCAATTGATCTTATGAGCCCATAATTGTGTATGTACATTGAATATCACATTAATACAATGTTATACTTCAGACTTTGGTTATTTCTCTACATTTCTATGCATCTCATTGTTCTTTGTGGATGCAAGGGTCTACAGACGTACACATGCACGCATCTTTTTGATGCCAACAACAACAACTGCTGGCACCAACAATGAAAGCTTTGGATCAGCTGAATTGTGTCGCACATGCAGTCTCTGTAGAGCCAATGCTCCAATTAAATGTGTATGCTTTTAATATGCAGATTGTTTTGAACCAACTTTTCCATTGCTTATTAACATAGTGTCAAGGGTTTTCTTCCGCACAGTCGATTGTTGTTTGGATTTAATACAACTGATCTCATCACAGTTGACGAGAGCCACATGTTAAAGAGGATCGTTTTTCACTCAAGCGATTTCTGTTGTTAATCCTATGAATAACATAAAAGGGTGAGAATCAAGCCCATTGTGGGGTTGGGATTGTTTTTCCTCACATTTATAACACACTCAGGTAATCCCACAAGACTCTAGATTCTAGACATTGGACTTTATGCTGCAATAAAGCCTGCAGTAAATAAACAATAACTTGTTTGTTGCCTCTAAACGGCGATAAAAGGGCCCCGAGGCTGCAACGAGAGCGCTGGGACTTCACACTGCTGAGCTGGTGGTGTTTTACCAGAACAAAAGTCAAGGGGAACGGGGGGAGGGGGGGGGGGGGCTTTGCATGTGCACGGCTCCCCGTCCAGATGATCACTCCCGCGTGCATCTCAGCTGCAAGTGAAGGAAAAGGAAAGGAGGGTGGGAGGCCTCTTATCTGAACAGATCCCGTTGTGATCACCTCTCTGTGCACAGACAAACCTCTCCGTACTCCCCCCTGACGGAGAGCCGAGGTGGTCGCCTAGCCGCCGGGAGGATGCAGCGGCGCTGGTGTTCTCCTTCACGCGGCTCTCATCAAGAGGTAGAAAACATGCCGTCGCCCGGCTGCCTTCTTGCCACGTGACTTCATACCCAAAAGGTCTCCCTCCCATGTTTTTTCGGGATAAACAACCAACCCCGTCGTATGAATTCTTTCGTTGTTTTTTTCCGGAGGGGCGTTTGGGCAGTTGATTTGAAGCGATGAGCTTCGCATCGCCCAAAAAATTTCTACAAAAACATCTGCTGCCAAATAAACAGCGCTGCGAGGAGGCCAATTACAAAGACTGAGGCGCAACAAAACGTAACGTCAGTTTCTCCGTCGTGGTGCAGTTAAATTCATTTTTATGAGCGTTTTGCTGTTTGCTCCGATTTGTTATTTGAAGAGTGGCAGATTGGAATGAAGCTCATTTTTTTTTCACCTCTTTGTGTACATTCAAGGCTCAGTGGCTTTGTCCAGACGAGATTTATAAAGTGTAAAACTTCATCCTTTGGCGGTTGGCAAAGACTTTTACATTTGGCAGAGTTGCTCATGCTGACTAAACAGTGAGAAAGTGTTTATCCACCACGTGGGGGCTTTCAAGTTGTTGGACAGCTCTCTTGTATCAATACCCGCGCTTATTCAGTCATTTCTCCGCTTTCCACTTTCACGGGGGAATGAAGAGCAGCTTTGCGATACGAAATGAGGCTGATGGGGGGGGGAATTAGGCCCGGCATGATAAGTGATCATGCCGGGCCGGGCCCCGGGTGGAGCTGAAGCGACGCCTCGGGCCTGCTGTAGGCCTGGAAGCGGCATCAAAGTGGAGCAAAGTCTTAAAACCTTCAACAGGGGGAGAGGAGAGTTAATTGAGAGCACATCATTTCCAGATGGCCCACAAATAAAAATACAACAAAAAAAAGAAATCGGCGAGAGATGATTATACTGCTACGAGGCATTTGAAATTCGGGCCAATTAAGCCAGATAGCTGCCACATGCACCAGACTGGGTTAAACCGCCGCAGGCTCCCTTCTCCCGCCGAACAGGTTTCGTTTCCGTCTCGAAAAAGCACCTCGACACTTAATATCAAGAAACAATTCAGAGTGCTTGCGATGCGACGCGGTACCCGTGTCGCGTAACTAACAAGCCGAGCAGCGTTCAATATAAAATGAATTTGTCCCCAAATAAAACGAATGACCACTGACTGCATTTGAATCCACTGAACACGGCAAATTCCTTCATTTCTTGAGCTCCGTCGAGGTAAAAAACATGTGCCAAGAGTAAAATTATTTGACCCGTGGCCTCTTCCAAGGACATATTCGCTCCATTTTCGTTTGCCGAGTGCACAAGTATCTGCTATAATTTGAAAGGATAGTTCTGCCTTTGGAACGGTTGCGAGCACAGGTCTCAATACAATCCACCTTTTGGAAAGAGGACGCTCAGCAGTCATGGAAAATATGCCTCCCTTCACAAAAGAAAAGCAATTTCCTGCAATCATGGTGGATTAACTGTATTAAGTTCATGTAAATAAAAGGAGAAGTGATTTCTATTCTTCTAATTCGATTCACTGGGAGAATTGTGAGTATTTTCCCATTTGGACAATTCCATTCTTGGAACGAAGCGTTTTTGACCTTGGTGTGTCCTAAACGGCGTGCTATGTTGTACACGTAGCGTTATCGGCGCCTCGGCCATCCCAGCGAACGTCGTATCCTCCGCCCACTGGAACCAATAGACCTCCTTCTCTCTTTCTATCATGGATCAGCCAACGTCCAAACGCTGAGTCATCTTTTATTTCTTCCAGTTTTACACGCAGAGGTCAAGTGGAAGCGAGTCCCGCAGACCACAAACGTGACGGAGACAGTTTGACCGAAGCGAATCCCCCCTACCCCCCCCCCCCCCCCCCCCCACGGGGTCCGCCCCTCGTTGTAAGCAACGTGGCTTTAACGAGGGCAACAAAAACACCACCCACAGATACTCCCGACGTCACGAGTCCATTACTCTCAACACATTCACCATCAAGTGCGTTTGGGTTTGCGTTTCCTGAAAGATTTTCCCCCGGCCCGAAATCAGAACCAGTGCCGATGAAGTTTCTAATTATTGAGCACTGAATGTCCTAACTGCATCCTGTGATTGCTGCAAGTTTGTTGTTTCTTAACTTTTTTAAGACGCTTCGCTTTCCTTCACTTTTTGCCTCACCCTCTTCATGCGTCCCCAGCCTGAACAACGCTTACCCTCTTTGTTTGGGATCCCCAGGTGCGCGCGATAACTTCACACGTCACGACGCTGTGACGGTCAGAAGATTTCTATTCTGTAAATAGTTCCTTGAAAAGCTTCCTGTATATAGAACGCTTCTTTGTTTATATATTGCAACAGCTTGTCTGCTTGTTTTTCCCCACAATGGGAGGCTGAGCCCGCACTGTGCTGCTTTTCACATTTACACTAAAACGAATCACTGAGGGGGGGGTCGTCCTTTCTTACCAGTCATAAAGAAGTTTGTATATTGTACATTTATGGATGCTTTATTTCAATTTTCAGTTTTATTTTGTGGGCTAAAAATCATGAATCACAGATGTCCCTCGGATGGACATCCTCTGTCCCGGGACCCTCACCACGGCAAAGACACAGCTCCCCCCGGATGTTGGTGTGTTTACCATGTTTCTTTTGGTTTTCTGTCAATGTCCACATTCTTTTTAACCTTCATCCCGAAGAAGTCGTCACGCGCCGAGCGCTTCGATTGCAGGCTGGAGTGTCGTCATGGCCGGTCTGTGCGGCACCAGAGGTCATGCTGGTCCTTGGTGGGGGGGTGGGGGGGGGGGTTGCTTTGAGGAAAAACGGGCAGGGGGACCGGCCTGGCACAAACAGCCTCCCTGCTGCGCCCTCCGTGGCTCAAACCCACCCGGCAAGACTTCAAAGCACCTTCAGTCTCTCTCTCACACACACACACACACACACACACACACACACACATCTGACCTGCAGAGAGAGAGGTAGTGTGTAATTGTGATGTTCACTGCTTGAGCGAGCACATTTGTCCGTGTGTGTGTGTGTGTGTGTGTGTGCGTGTGCATAATGGCGTAGTAGAGACAGCGAGCCTCTTGATGTTTAAAGCGCTTGTGGGGGCTCGACCATGCGTGGTCGCCTCAGATCTCGTCCGCGGGCGGCGGGTAGCCAGCGCGGTGCTAATTGGGGCACCGAACCGGGGTGTCACATCGAGTTTAGCCGCGTTAACAGAAGAGGAAGTTTGGTTCCAAGGACATCCGTGCGCTGCTGCTGCTGCCGTTGTTGTTGTTTGCATCGTCAGCTCTGTCCAAAAATAGTAAAATCTTTGAAAATCGCCAGAATGGCGAGGTTTGATGACGATGAGGTGGACTTTACATATAGAAAGCTTTTCAGCTTTGAGGGACGATTCCCGTACAAACAATGCGAGCAGAGGACTTGACAGCACAGAGAAGATGAGAGGCAAAGATCCGAGAAACGTTGGAGTGGAGGGGTCGTTATTTTTTTGGGATGGTGTGGGGGGGGGGGGGGGGACATGTTGATGGGAGCCTGGCACCGGCCGGGTGGACGGGGTACGGCGGGAGCGGCATGTTCACAGAGAGTCTCTCTGTGGCCCTTTATCTGCGGGCCCTGCTGGCAGCACTTCAATGGTGGCCTTATCGCCATAATGGACACGGGGGAGAGGACACGACGAGAGAACACACTCAGCACATAGCCGAGCACGCGGGCGTGTACGCGGCATCCTCTTGTTTTCATCTCGTCGGGCTACCTCTTTCTCCTGACCCGATTCCTTCTTCCATCGCCCCTTGTCACAACAGCCGCGCAGAACTTTAAGGGTCTTTTTGGGCCCGCTGGCTCTACGGCCCCCATTCCTTTAAGGGTCTAAAGAGTGTGTGAGCATTAAGACCTCAGGAAACAACGTTGAGACACACAAAATCGCAAAGTCCCCCAGAGGAAGGAGACGGAGGAGAGAGAACAGAGAGAAACACAGCATAAAGCCACGCGAGGAGGAGGAGGAGGAGGAGGAAGTGAGTGGGTGAGGAAGAGTCGGGCCAACATAAACTGTTATGCTGCGGCCCCTTTAAAGCACCCTCATGAGTCCACGTCACGGCCTCGCGGTGTACAAGCAGAGTGTACAACAAGTGCGCGCCTTTGTAAACAGCTGAAACAAAGTTTGAATCATTTGAATTTTCTGCTGTTTTAAGTTGTGGAGGAGGGACGGTGGAGGAGAGCCAGGCCTCTGACCTCTGCGGTCTCTTTGGATTCTTGCACCAGCTGGGAACATGTGAGTGTGAATCCCGCCTTTTCCTTGCTAAATTACCCCCAGGCTGTTGTTGCGAATAACAAGTCCGCCTCGGTCAGTTTAGCCCCACGTCTCGAAAGCAGTCACGAGTTAAGAAACAAGCGGCCACGCCGCGGCGTCCTCAGAGGACCGCGAGGACGCCGGAGGGACAGGGGGAAACGGAGTCCACCAGCCACTCAGGCGCTGGTTGTTTACCCCCGTGGCAAACATACCCCCCCCCCCCCCCTCTAACCCCCATCTGGATGCTGGGGACTATCGAGGATGGAGACGGAGAGGAGGGTTTTGTCCACGTGTACAGCAGCGTCTTGGCTTAGTTCGATTTAGACAACTAGATGGAGGAAGGAAAGGCGGGGAGGAAAAAAAATGAATAATGCTTTTTCATTCAGATTTAGTGTCCATCTTGACCTCGTTTAGGGTTTGCAGTTGCCCTTATTGCTCTTGACAGACAAGAGTCATAATTCCCACCGCAACAACACATTTTAAAATCTTTTCTTATAACCGTACTTGTACTTAGAGATCATGCTTGTGGAAAATACACCAAAGCAAACGTTCCCTTTTGAAAACTCTGTGCTGCATAAAGGTCACGCCACTTCCTGCAGTCCCGGCAGTGGTCGTATATCCTGCTTTGGTGACGTATCATTTGGGTCGAATTGCCGAACGCTGCTCTCTTTCGGGCTTTTATTTTGAAAGCTGTGCTGCCGGTCATCAGCGTTGTCGCAACTGATGGCCGCATGGGGTTGAGTCAAATGACGCAGCCGTCCACATAGCCTCCTGAGAAAGTTCCCGTTAAGTGCTTACGTTTGGGTTTGACTCCCAAAGGCCGCTTTGACAAGTCATGGTAGTCAGCATGATGCTGGCTCCCAAAGTTTGGCCCATACCCAAACAACAACAAAAAAAAAGGCTCCCAGTTCTGGTCCATCCCGTCCCTTGAACCACGGGACGTGTTTATCTTCGCTTCAACTTGGCCGCAGCTTTCGTCCCTCCCGTCCAAAACGCCGCTCGGCGGCGGCCTAAAGAAAAAAAAGTCTCCCTCGCGCACAAGGGCCGGTAAATCACTCGAGCCTTCCGATAAGAGGGACGGGAAGTTCTCTCTTCAAAAGAAGTGACGTGGTTCTGGGGCTGTGGGCTCACAGGGAATCAGCTGGCCTCAGTCAGCCGTGACGGCTTGAAATAATGGGAGCAAGACTCTCCAACATCTTCTACAATATCTGATTCTGCCGTTTTCATCTTCACGACGACTCGTCGGCTGCATCTGCGATAAAATCGCACAATAACAACCCCCCCCCCTTTTTCTCCAACGAGTCCCTCTAATCACATTTTCACTGCAATCAGTGTTTGTTGCTGAGGTTTTTTTGTCCTGACATCTTGAAAATCTTGGCACGCGCCTCGTATTTCCACTCGCGCAATCTGTTTTCATTAAGTTCACGTCTCCCTGAAGGAAAAAAGACAGTGTTTTCTCTTCTCAAAAGAACACTAATCTGTGTCAAATATGAAAGAGAGAGACAGAGGCAACGCATTGTCCCTGGCGTGGACGAGAGGACTTGCTGAATTGACTTGTTTCTGGTTTGATCCCACTTAAAAGAGAGCACAGGGAGGGACCAAAGACAACTATACACCCTGCCATGCAATTATTCACGAGGCATGCATAAAGACTTAAAGAGTTGCAGTAAAAGGATAACAGACACAGATCTGTGTTGCTGTGCTTGAAAGGACCTGCATGGTCTTCAATGACTGCTCTAAACTACTGAAAAGGAATTGTTGACATATCTCTTTTTGTGTGTGTGTGTGTGTGTGTGTGTGTGTGTGGGACCCCTGTCCTGTCAAAGCGGCGGTCCTGCGGTGTGTCCTGCTGGTCCTGTTATCTCACCTCTCTCTCATCTGGCTATTGTGTCTCCAATCTTGTCCCCTTAATCTAATCCGCTCTTTCCCCCCCCCACTCTCTCTCTCTCTCCCTACTTCTCAATGTCTCTCACCCGCAAGTCCCTCTGGTTATTAGTTTGCTTGATCTCGAAGGCCTTTCATCCCCATAGAGCCGCAAAACGGAAGCTAAACATGTACCTTCAGGTTTTTTTTTACCCTGCGAGCCTTGTCAACTTTGCCATATAAGGCTGTCACTTCAGCAACCAGCCACTAAGAAAGTACACGTTTGGTGAACTCTTTCTCTGCAGACATTTTTCAATCATTAAAGCTTTTTAAAAATGTTCTCTCTTTGGGATCTCAGTGCCACAGCCGATGTCAAAACGCAAGAAGATTTTTTTCCGATTCCACTTATACGCAAAAAAATGCGTCCACATGAGTCCTGATCTTGACATTTTTTTCTACATAAACATCCGCAGCGTGTCAGCCGACTGACCAATCACTGAGCAGCTGACCCAGCAGCTTCCCACACCTAATCCTACGGGGGCCTGTGATTGTGTGTGTGTCGCCTCATCATACCTTACTTTGGCAAAAGACATCCATCACACACGGTTTGGCTGGCATCCCTGTGCTTGTCTGACTGTGTGTGTGTGTGTGTGTGTGTGTGTGTGTGTGAGAGAGAGAAAGGATACCTGAGGCCAAAGCCACTCGGCGTCTGACCTCCCCTGAACACCTCTAAGGGCGCTTTCATCTCTCTTGGTAGATATGGCTTTCTTTAAAAGTTCCCCGACAGATGGTGAAACATGGATTACTTTATCCAAATCCCTATTCATATACCTCACAGTGAGCGATGTACTACTTCAGCAGTAGCCACTGCATTACTTTTTCTCCCAAGTGTTCAGGGATCAACACCGGTCCACCTTAAGAGATTTTGCCATGCAGTTCCTCCTCCTTGCCTGCTGGGGTCAGCGTTGCACCATGAGAAAGTCCACCTCGGGCCTCTTTCGGAGCCAAAAGGAGGGTCTTGTTTTTAAGGAGGTTCATGAGGGTTGAGGAACTAACTGTGAGCATGAAAACCACAGTGTTGAGTAGGTATCAGTGTGGAAGGATCATACAGTGAGTGTTATTAAAGAATACAGAATACCATGCAGTTCCAGATGCATGAACATTTGTGTCCCCCCCCCCCCCCCCCCTCCCCCTCCTTGCATGTGTACATGTCCTCCACTGTCCCACGAGAACCAGTGCTGGCTGTGTCTTGGTGCGGCATGTGGCGGCTGACACAGAGAAAGCAGCTTACAGCTGCTGGTCCCCGCTCGGTCCCGCCTGGGCCGGGCGGCGAGCAACCTGGGGGCCTCCCGGGCTGCCACCAACAGGGCTTTATCGGCCCTGAGGATTAGGGCGATTTCATCAGGGTCTGGGCCTGCTCGCAGCCACGCATACCCACACAATCAGACACATGGAAAGTATGCGTACATGAGCAGAGAAAGTGCAAATGGAATAAATGAAATTTTAAAAAAAAGGTGTGGATAACGAAGACGCTTTGCTCCAGAACGTCTGTCTCAAGACACGTGTCAAGGTTTGGCCTGATGTGGTGGTGGGCTCTGTGTGGAGTAGGAGGAGGCCAAACAGCAACAGTTGCTAAGGTCCCCCCGTGTATGCATAGGTGCTTGTGTGTGAACGTGCTAGAGGAGGTCAAAGGTGGCCCGGAGTGAGAGGTTAAAGCTCCCTTGTGTTTGTAACTCCTGGTCAGCAGAATAACATCAGACGGCCTCTTCTCTGTGCATCTTGGTTCTATAAGCTAAGGGCTCACAGCGGTTACATCATGTGTGCTTGTGGCGACACGATACAGCGAATTGCAATTGGCTGATGACTCATGTTAATAAGGAGAATGCAATTATGAGTAATTAAAAACATCTGTAATTTTACATCTCTCCTCCAATAAAATAAACAAACATGGCTCATTTAGGGGGTACATATAGATAGTTTATTAAAAAGACATGTATAAAAAAATGTTGCTTCTGCCCGTTCTAATCCACACTAATCACGCCTCAGACAGCTCGTTAGCTGCAGGTGCGAGCGGACTTTAGCTAAAACGCCCACGTGCTGCAGCAGGGGGCTTCTCCGTCAGCCTCTACCTCCAGTGAGGTGTTTGGCGGCTTTTTCTCCTGCTTGGGACAATAAAACCTGACTCTGAGGAGCCGCGACCAGAGGGGCTGAGCGGACAAGGTTGGTTTTGATATTGTTTCTATACTATTGTGTTTTTGTTTTTTTATTGTTTCTCGAGTTCTCTCGAGTCTATTCTGAGGAAGTAAGTTGTGTTATTAATAATCCGAAATGTGCGGTGCAGATGCTTGGTGCGGCCACATCTACAGGGCCTACGTGATGCCTACATGCTGACATGATAATGCACTTTATTTTGAAGGACACCATCAGCACGCAGTGTTTTTTTTTTTTTTTCCTTTTCTCTTCTAAGTCCAAATAAGCTTTCATTTATTTTGCACAAGTCACTCTTCTGCTAAAGGTCCTCCTTATGTTTTCCATCCCTGATATTTAGTCATGCATGTTTCTGCTTCTCGCGTTGAATCGGTCCAACTTGTCAGAGAGCGCGTGGATTCCCTCCAAGTGAACCCTGGCTCTGCTGCATGTGTGAGTGTGCGGTTCGGGCCTAAAGCAGGGCAAACAGCCAGGAAAGCTTGCGTCTTTTCAACCGCCATTGTCTTCATCCTCCAGTCCGAGAAAGTCTTTTATTTCCAGCGTTGGGCTTTTATTCCCCCCCAAAAAAAGCAAAGCAACGTTTAAAGAATTGCGTCACAAACCGGGCATGGGATCAGTCGGTGACTGTGAGTATGTTAAACCGTCCACATCAAGTGGTTCAAGTAACACAGTGACTGACGTCTAAATTGCTCTTGCGCCCCAATTGAAAACAGTCTGAAGTTGTTCGTAGCACACAGACGTCCACCTCTCGCAAATTTTGTCCAAAAATTCCCCAATTCATTCTCCCCTTGACTTTGAGTTTACTTAAGCTTGAATCATGCCCGTGAGAGGTGCAAGTCTAAACCTGCCTGCCTGCCTGCCTCCCGCGGAGGCCTCTGCATTCGAGCTGACGTCATCCTCGTGAGCGCTGTCGGTCCCGGCCTCGCAGTGGCCTGCGGTTGTTGACCAACCCAAAAACCGGCTCGCACTCGCTGTATTCCTTCGTGGAAGCAACCATGTGGCATCAAAAATAACGTCTCAGTCTGCTGTAGTTGTCTGTGAATATCTGTCTGGTTGCGGATTTGTGTCTTGGTGTGCAGGGTCCAGGTGTTTTCGGTCTGCCGGTTTTCATGTCTTTTGTGTGTGTCTGTGTGCGTTTTGTGCCTGTCTGTGTATTTATGTCTATGTCTACGTCTGTGTTTGTGTCTGTGTCTGTTTGTGCGCGTGTGCTTTCACTCCCTGGTGTGACACTGACGCTTGATCTTGAGGAGCACTCTGCATGTCTGGCCTCTGATGTTGTGCTCCGGCCCTTTTTTGGCTGAGTCTGTACCCGATCAATTCATCCAAATGTTGATTTCCACATGAAAAACGTATCCCTAATGTGAAATAGCAATGGTGTTAACATTGTGACAAAATGGCAAGATGTCCACTTACTGTGATGTGGACAAGCTGAAAAATGGTGTCATAAACTTCAAATGTTTATGTAATGCACAATTAACCCCCTTTTTAAAAAAAGCAAATCCCAGTTTTGTCTCCATATTCGGTCTTTTATGCCGAATGCAGCAACTCGGCAGAAATAGTTCACTGTATATGGGAATGACTCCCACCATACGTTTTTTTTATTTTTTTTAAAGCCCCCAAAAAGCAAATACACATCACATTTTGGCTCGTAGATTTATGCCCGATTTAATGGAGGTGAGTGGGAATTGTGTTATGCTGCTCAGAGCATTGAAAGTGGTATTTAAAAGGGTCAATAGAAATAGCTCTGTGAATGTTTGTAGTGCTTCCACCATCACACATAGTCGTTGCCTTAGTTGTATTAGGGTAGAGGACTAAATCGTACATATCAAAACCAAACTACAGGTTTGTAAGAAAATTAGTGTAATCATTTTTTGTTGTTGTGTCACGAAGGTGCTGCCTCGCGACCATCTGCATATTGTTTTCCTGCTCACCAGATGTAAACTTCAGAATCCATTTTTTTCTTCTTTTTTTTTTTGGTCTATGTAATAGAAGCTCATGAGCTCTAACAAAAAGCTTATGCTCACAGTTTGTGGTGTCTGGTAGCAATCTATGAGACTCTGACATTTGTGAGAATGCGGCCACGGAAACACAAGCTCTTTCTATTAATACTTACTGAAAGACAAACGCTTTGTAATCACTGATTTTGAGGGGATTTCCTGCCTTTTATCCGGTGTAATCATATCGGGTAATAAAGCATCTCTTAAAGGCGATTTGAGTTGTTTGACTCTGAGGCCCTCGAGCATTGCAACGAGCCCCGGTCATTTAGAAGTATTACTCCCTCATTGAATGATACACAAACGGAGGAAATCTTAACTACACACCGCTCCCATCGCTTCATGCTATTGATGCTCAGCTTTGAGTGCATCGCCCCGGCTGTACAAGTTTGACTTCTCTTTGTCAGGCGGTGCGGCGCTGACGTCATGTATAATAAGCCCCCCCCCCTCTCTTTTATATCAAAAGGAGTGGGTGCTCTTTAGCCTGATCATTGGTGAAGTGGCAAAAGCAAAGCGCACGCGTCTTTTGTTGAGAGCATCTCTCCAGATGGTTTGGCTCCAGGGCGATGGGTGATTTCATAAAGGAAGCGCTGTGTCTCTTTATTATTTAAAAAAAAGAGTCACAAGTTGGCATGTGAAACCGCGGCAACCGTCTCCTATTGCCTGCACCAGTCGGAGCACGTCCGTTAACCAAACAGCTCTGCCTATTTACAGAATGTCATCATGTGTTGCCTGTCTCCCAGCCAAATGAACCCTCAGTCAGAAAGATCCATACAAAGCGTTTCAGAACAGCTGTTAAATAAACTACCCTCTTTCTCTCTCTCTCTCTGAGCGTTCCTCGTGTCCTCCTACCTGCTCCCTTTTTATTCCACCAGGCATGAGTCATTTTCTCTGCTCATCTCTTCCACTTCTCACACGTTTCACTCTCTCCCCCCCCCCCGCCTCCCTCCTCCCTCAGGCTCATCCGTGAGAGACAATGGCCTCATTGTGACAGCAATTTAAAAAAGAAAAAGAAAAAAGTGGACCACACAAGACTGCAGAGTAGAAGCAAACGTGCACGTCCCTCCCTCATTCTCTCTACCTGCCCACATAATCATCCTTTAAATCACCGGGCTCTGACAGCTCGTCAGCCCACAGCTTAGATAGAGGAAATACCTTACATATCCTTTAAGGTGTGCGTGCGTGCACGCCTATAGGTGTGTGGGTCTGAGGATGGTGGTGGAACCCGTATCGCTCATCGTGCTCTTCAGCTGTTGTGCATTGTTCTCACGCGGTGTGGGTGTGTCGGATTGGGCAGCTTTCGGCGCCTCATTTCGCACCGAACTCTGGGAAATGAGCACGGTGTCCAAAGGGATGGGGTCACCTGTTACACGACAAGGGTGGGGAAGGGTTAATGCGTCTGAAATAACGTTTCGCCGTGGTTCGGCTTTGGGGCAGGGCCACGAATAAACGGGCGCATGACAAATAATCAGCGGTCGCCGGCCGTGCTGGCTAAAAGATGGGCCGCAGGGTTGGGGCCAAGCAAAATAATCCTGACTCAAGGTCCGCTTACTTGGCTTTTCTGGACCTTTTTTTCTTTCTTCTTCTTTTTTTTATCCGTGATACACAACGTAATTTGCTCCGTTGTTACAGGGGTGAATGCCCAAGCGTTGTGCCGTTTCCATAGTCCAAAGTTTCTCTCCGCCCTCCACTGAAGACCATGTGAAATGGATGAGAGCGAGGAGGTGGACCTCGAATCAAACCGCCATTTAAAAGTCCAAACATTCGGATCATTTCAGTGTCTAACTGCTGCCTCTCTGCGGTGGTTTTGTTTTGCTTTCGTGAAACCGCAGAAATTAGAAGAAAAAAACGTGTCACAGTCAAGCATCACACTGGCCTCGACAATGTGCTCGTCCGACAGTCGACTAACTCTGGCGACTCACGCCAGACTGGCGATGAGCGACCGCATCCCGTCCACCGGGCGACCATGCAGGCCGGGGCTTGGCCCGAGTTCTGTGACCTCAAACTCATTCTGGGTTGGAACCGGCCGAGACTTTCCAATTCTGGCAGCTGAATGAAACCAAAAGCTGCACTGCATTTGGTCCTCCCGTGCGTAGAGGCTTTCCCTGCAGCGATCAATTAAACGTCCTATTATTATACAGCATAGGTGGAATGTGGCCTTGTGTATAATACACCAACAGAGCAATGTTGACTTTCCTTATTTTCATATGAGTCAGGATCATTGGAATAGGCAACGAAAGGTCGAACATATATTTATGGACTGTGTGTGCGTGTTTTATGTGTCGACGCTGAAGGCCGTGTGACCATCAATCATACACACTGCAATGTGTTAAAGCTGAAAAAACAATGGTTCGGCCTGTACCTTGTACTCAAGGCACAAGGCAGTATGACTAAAAAGGGGGTTCTTTGCTTAAAAGCCTCAACCAGAACCGGCTTCCTGAGTCTGGATTAGACGTAATTAGAACCGCACGGCTATTCTAAAGCACAAAACTCTGTATTATTGTTTAAACTTGTACAAATATCTTAAGAGGACCGGGCAAATTCCATTTCTGAGAAAGCGACTGCGAGAGAAGTGCTTTAACCTTCAACATAACATGCAATTAACCTGCCAGCACGGCAGAGGCTTTTACTGGAGCGCCGCTCCTCCTTATATAGGCAAGATGGAAACTGACAACTCCAAGACTACACTGCCCCCCCGCCCCCACCCCGGGACATCCACCGGGGATGCAGTACATCCGCGTGTATTTATAGGTAATGTTGTATTTGTGCTGCGTTCTAAGTGCCTGTCAGAATGTCCCACTGCAGAGCAAAGAAGTCGCACACAGTGTTGAGTGCTCTTCGTAAATTCAATGCTTTATAGTGATGCATAGCAGCAGAAGGGAAACAATATATGTATTCATTGGCCTGAAGTTGTTGTTGTTGTTTCGGGAGACATATGAAGAAAGAAATGTGATCACAAAGAATATATTAATTTAGTATTGATGCATCATTTCCTGCTGGTAAATTCTTTTGGGAGCTGTGTTTGAGATTGTTTTTTCTTTTCTAAGTAAGAAAAGTGTGATGTAAGAGAAGCCCATGTGTAGAGACTGGTGAATCTATTATACTGTATAGTACCTACAGTGGGAACTGCCCATCAAGTCTGGACATTTGTGTATATATCCGTGTCTCTAATGTTTGAGCCAATCCATCGAACCCTAGCACTGAATAAATCTTACCTTTCTTGATTCTTGCTGCTCTGGGTCTGTACCCTCTTGGTTGGATGCACCTAATTAAGTGTGAGTAAGTGGCTTTGGATAAAAGCATCAGCTCAACGAAAGTCAATGCAACGATGCTCCCGCTTCTCTTTGTACTGCTTCCCTCGTCCTGCTTGTATCTGCCCCACCTTAAGTCAAAGCTGCGTGCTCATTCGCGGAAGAGCAAACCGTGTTTGTGTGCTTCCCAAATAAGGGATCTTAAACTAACATCAACTAACCTATCAGACCAAAGAGGGAGCACAGCAGATGCACCGATTAGATGCGTCTGCATATGCATACATGCATGCGCCGATGCACGCGGGCAGGTAACGTGACGGCCGATGTGAATAGGATTCCAGCAAAATACCTCCAATCTTTTGCTCCTATGCTAAAAACAAAACCAGTGTGTTCTGTCCTCCCCTTGCCCCATTGGAGGTGTTCTACTCGCACATCATTTGTAATTAACCTCCCTTTTGCTACTTCTTTATCCAATATGTTCTCACTCATGACCCAATCATATGAAAAAAAGATTTAAAAAAAGCTTTAATGACGCAGGCAAAGCCCACCACCCCCACTCATCGAACACATTCCAGAGTACAGCCATCATGATCTGTGACATTTGCACTAATGTTACAGGAGATCAAGAATGATGAGGTTACTATAGACTCCCGCTGCAAGCTCCCATAGGAATAGTGGTTACTGCAGTTTTTAGCTGCCTGCAGCCGCATCCGTGTGCACAGCAGCCATCACATCGTGGAAGCTGCCTGCCCAGTGTTTGCACACGTACTATTTTGTTTTGCAAGCTTGCACGTGCACTCTCTGGACCCAAAAACTGCCTCTGGACTGCACAGGGACTGTGCAAAGTGTTTGCCTATGAGACATGATGAGGTGACGAGGCTGTCAGGCAGGTGTGTTGCGTCTCCGGCCCGGCGCGCCAGCGGGGATCAAAACACAGCGACCGTGCAGCTGGATACTCTCCTGACGAGATCGTTCTTAAAGCGTTGATGCATCAGCATGATTGCGCAATCAAGGTCCAACCGCACTCGGAGTCTGAGTTCTTCACCCTAATACCTGAAAGCCTGACACTTGGAGGGGGGGGAAATCCTCACTCAACAGCCCTGAGGAGAGTAAACACCACTCACATCTGTAATGACTACTGTCTTGTTTCCCTAGCAACCCGGTCTGTTTTGGTCGCAGCGGTGTCGGCAGAAACCCCTTCATTCCGGGGGAAGGAGGATTGATAACAATATCCCATTGTCCGGTGATCGCTCGAGGGGCAAAAAGAGACCGAGCAGCACGAGCTGGAAGTGTTGATAACAGACGCGCAGCACAATGGCGCTACTATCACCTGAGGAATGTGCAATTGTCTCGTGATCCAGCGCTGAGGACGCCAGCGCCTCTGCAACCTCACAGCTCCGTGTCAAACAAGGTGAGGCGTGGGATGTATCAAAGAGGAAGGTTCACGCAATACAACTTCTTTTTTTTTTTTTTAACTCTTCCCCTGCTCGGCACTCTCCCACATGTGAGCATGAAGTCTCTAATGTACACGCCGTGTGTTGCGCTGTTTGCAACTGTAACGGCGTCGGCTTCAAACGGCGGCCTTCGAAGTTGTGCGCTATTATGGGATGGCGGGGCAGGACTGAGGAAGGGTCCGATCAGCTCGGGGGAGAGCACAATGTCGTTCCCACGCAAATTCCAAGACGGTCTCAGCAGGGAGACAGACGGCTCCCTTTTGTGTGGTTGTCTCTTTCAATGAAAACAACAAAAAAACTCTTTTTATTATCGGTTAGTTTCAAACTCATTCAATCTGGTATTTCATAGCCACACACGGGAAGCAAACACTTTTATATCGCAGAATGAAAGTGGCAACGGTGAACATGTCCTCACTGGTAGGAGCGTTGGAAAACCGGATCGCAGAAAGCAAAGCAAATGTTTGACTACAGAAACGTTATTAATGGCCTCCATTAAGACTGAAAAAAGTTCATAACTTGAGTAATATGCATGAGGTATTTTGCTGAAGGCCGTACTTAGTCTCGCCGTAGTTGGTGCCTTCACATTGCCAAAGGTGAGATGGACACTGTGGTCCTCCACTCCAGTGTGCAATAGAGCTGCTCACAGTTGGAAGGAGTGAACGATGTGCAGAGAGCATCGTGGACATGCAACATCTAGCCAAGTTTCAAAATATTAGTATTGGTCAAAGTAGCATTTTGACGTCCAACTTCGACTGACATTCATTGCTGCATGTTTTTGTGGATACACAATGGAAATGTGCATTCATAAATCATTGCCTCAACAACCTAAAACAATAGCATGCAGCTACAAATGACCCTGGGATTATAAAAGCTAAAGCCAGACTCGAGTGGGTGTCAGAACATTGCCTATTTTAACAATCCTGGAGTCTGTTACAAGCTGGTGCTTCTCCTTCAACACGTTACACACGGGCCAATATCAGTCCCCGTCCCACCGGCACGGTCCCTGATCATCTAAGCTCCACCGCAGCGGCTTCCAATCTCCCTTAATTGATATGTGAGCCAGGAACACTCCATTAAAAGCAAGCCGAGGAGTCCGCTCTGCTGCGTCCCCCCCCCCCCCCCCCACTCCACCACAAACCCACAAAATATCAAAAGGGGCTTTAATGAGAAGCATGTGCAGGCCGATGGAAGGCTTTAACTGGCATTTACACAGTTTCTCTCCTCGTTCATATGTACACCACATCATAATCAAATCCCTGCTGCAAGTAACAATGCCGCTTTCCAAATTCAACACTCGCTTACAAAGCACATGTTGACACTGGCGCCAGGGTGCTGTGGGCATCAGCTCTAGTCTCTCACACACACACACACACACACGCGCTAATAAACGATACTTGTTAGCAAGAACAGGAAGCTGTGATTTTTTTTTTTTTTTTTACCCCAAACACACTGATACACAATGTAAAAGTATGCACACGCAAAAAGCAATTGACGCTCATTTTCATAGCATTTTCAAGGGGCTATAAATAGTATGGCTCAAGATAATCTACACACGTAACGGCATTGGTTCGTCCTGTTAAGCTGCAGCTGGAGCCCAATCGTGTGTCAGTCTCTGTCACACATACGTGGGCGGACAGGTGCAGCAACACCGAGCCGTCATCACGGGGCCCGGGAAGCGATTCAAAGCCATGGGCGGGATTTGATGTCTCACTCGAACGGCTGAATCGCAGCGCCTCAGGAGTGTTTGATATCACAGGTGGAGTGGGACACCCGGGGGGGGGGGGGGGGGGGGAAGAGTCGTGTTGCGTCCTCTGCTGACCTCGCAGCTCTGCCAAAAGGTGGAGATGGCGACAGAGAGAAGAGCATTTGCAGAGCGAAAAACGCTAGCTATGCTTTGGGAATACTTGTACAGCTGCATGCGTATCCTTTTAACTCCTTTTAACGATTTCTACGTGTGAAAAGATGGGTGTGTTCGCTCGTACCCCCAGTTTAACATCTGTGTGTCCATTAGAGCCGCATACCATGACTTGAGACCCTGGTATTTCTCGGTAATTCTCATTGAATTTGCCCAATTTCCTGCTGAAAAAAACGTTTTCAGCATGTGCGCTCTGCTAGACGCAAGTGACTTTATTGAAGGAGTGCGTATTGTGTAAAGTGCAGAATAAATGAAGGTCAGGAATGGAGGGATGGGAGGTGAAATGAAAGTTAAAGCAGATAGGGATCGATGATGGGAGAAGGCCGGAAGGTGTCGTAGAAAAGAAACCAAGGAAGTAGATTCAGAGTGGAGGATATGTTCGCCCTCCACACACACACACACTCTTTCTCGCTTGTGGTCATGTAATGAGTAGGAAGGAGAGGAAGCGATGAAAAGAGCCTTGGAGTGGGTTTGTGAGAACTGAGACAAAGGAGAGAAAATGCGGTTAGATACAGGAAATTGGATCAGAATTAGGCGTGGTCTTAGGATTCGTTTGGAGGCCCTGCTGATCCACTATGTTCACCAAATCTTCACTAACCTTCTCTCTCTGCTATTTTGAGGCTGGGCAGGTCATGTTCGGTGGGATTATGGAGCTTTGCGGTTGAAAAAAAGTGTATTTGTGTGTGTCGGTAATCTGTGACGGCCCGCAAAAGAGACCGTCTTTCTAGTGCATTGTGGGAGAGAAAAATGCTCCAGCGTTGCGTCTGTGTCCTGCGATTGAAAATGCCAGTATTAGTAAATCTAAAGAAGAAAGAGAATTCTGAGGAACCTAAGGAAAGAAAACATCTGCTTATGATTGGTTGAAGATGGTATAGAAAGCGGGGGAGGGGGCGGGGGGGGGGAGGTGCAGTGCTTCTCTGCGATGTATTGTTCATCAGTTAAAGTTAATCCTTTATGGTGTAGTGAAAGTCTTAACGCACTGAGGGCGTCTGTACAAAACCTCCTTTTCAAAATTACACTTGGCATTTGGAAATGATTTGATAGAGCAAATGATTAACTAAAAACAATAGGCTGTTTTTAATTGACACTCTTCGGCATTGATGCACACATGATGCCTATTTTTGTATAGCTCTGTTTCCATGTTGAGGGGGACGTTTTAACATGTTAATGTTGAAAAATGAATAAAGGCAGACGCGCTGATATCCGACGCGGCCTCTCTCAGCCTGATGTCCTCAACTTGCTATCGTCTCCCTGCTCTTTTTCTCTACGTGCACTGCAGGTCCGGCCCACCAGAAACTCTTTTACAGTGTAGATATGATTATGTACCTTGGCAGGAGCAGCATGCACACATCATTGTGTTTATGAGCGCATGTGCATGCATGCATCACAGTGTGTCCTGGATGGAGGGAGGGATGGAGGGAGGGAGGGAGGGAGCCGGCTAGTGGAACACTTGACAGAAGATATGTACCTTTTTTTTCTTTTCTTTTTTTTTTTCCAGAGGAAAGGGAAACAAAGGGAGAGTCCCAATGCTACACGGCTCTCCTATGAGGCCTGAGCTCCGCTGGATCCGCTTCTTTCATTTTCACGGTTCTTTAGAACCAGGGATACAATCTGCCCTCTACCAGCATGCGCTGACGGCATTTCAACCTGCTGCTTTCCTTTTGGCGGAGAGGGAGAGCTGCCTTTCTATTTCACTTCTCTATGGCTTGTCTTTGGCTCTTTTTTTTTTTTTTTTGCCCTCTCCCACCTTCTTCCTTGGCGCTGCCTCGCCCCCCCCCCCCCTCCCGTCTCCCCCTTCCTTCCCCTTCCAGGTAGGTCTTTGATGCCAGAAAGACGAGCACAGTGTTCCTTTGTTATTTCCAGGGCTTAAGTCTAGATAACAACTGTAGCCACCCAGGCTCGGCAACACATCGGCCGCCTCCTGTCGGAGGCCTTTTATTTTCCATAATTGTGATTGGAGGGGCAAGTCCTCACAGAGTTCTCTATAGGCATTAGACAATAAAGACCTTCAGAGACACTTAGAGGCAGTTTATTTTTCTTTCATTACATTGTGAGAAAGTCTTATCTTGTGGTAATCGGATTTTAAAAGCACATCTTTTAACTCTGTGTTAAAAGGCAAATGTTGTTTTTTACGGCAGTTGTGAAAGACTTGTTTCGCCAGCGTTGGCACATGCCCCCTTGACAACGGTTGCCTGGTCCCACAACTGGAGCCCATCACCAGGGCGGGCGGGTGGAAAGCCCGCCTGCCAGATGTGAGGCCTTCTCAACGCGCTCGGTAATCCGAGCAGAAAACACCAACTTCACACACACACACACGCACTCACCCGCACAGACGACTAAACGCCCGTCGCAACTACGCATTTACCTGCAGCGCGTGCCTTTCGAGGGCACTCTCTGACTCCGGCGTACGCCGAAGAACTCGAGACGCAGGCTTTTCCTGCAGGCCTCTTTTGTTTCCCATCCAAACCGAAGAGCGACCGACGAGTGGTGGATTCCCCAAGTGGAAAAGCAGTCTCCTTCAGAAGCCTGCTATTAGCGGCTTTGTGGGGCAGAGTGGCGACATGTTAATGGCACACAGACACAGAAGAGGCTTTAGACCCCCGCGGCCGTCTGCACCCAGAACACAGTCGACTGCGGGGAATGTGGACTCTTAAAGATGGAAGTTGAAAGCAACCACCAAGGGATGGTTTGGATTTGTGTTCGATATTTTATAGTGTGTTATAAGAAGAAGAAGAAGAAGAAGAAGCTATGTGTAACATTTTAACATTTGAGGGACACAGCGTTTTAAAGAGAAGTAGCCTTCCTGCTGCGCCTTACGTTGTCTTGTCGTTGGGTCGGAATCGGAGGGAAATGCTTCAGGACACTAAACCGGAAGGAAGACTCTTTATTCAAACACAAACAAGTCCTTACACTCAAGACTATTTCGACATGTTGAAGTTGGCTTCTCTTTCATGCTGTGACCTCTCCCGCTCCACACTGTACATTACATATGATGCTAGCCTTATATGGAGCAAGATTTTCATTTTCTTTAAAAGTCTAAGCACATTCCTAAAGCAGCTCTGGCACATTTGTATTATTTTTGTAACTCAACATGTTTTAAAAATACCAAATTGGCTCAGGACTATTTTCAGCTGGGCATTAATAAACGGTTGGCATGCTAACTAATTCTCATATGTATGTTGCTAGTAAAAAATATCTCACCTTGTGTTTGTGTGGCACAATGACATGTTTTTAGTAGGTTATGAAAACATTGGAGAGCTACACAGACTACTTCATAGAGAAAGTTAAAAAACTCCATTTTGTTACAGTGAGCCAAGTATTGCGAGGCTCTGATGAAATGCTTTAGCAGCAATACTAAAAATGGCATCCGAGGTCATTCTCTTCAACTTCTTGAGGCCTTAAGAGGTTGTGTCATGAAGCTAATAAGTCACAATTTCCAACACTTCCAGTGCACCGTGGTTTGACTAACCCAGATCATTTCTGCAGGTTTCCTCGAGAGCAATAAGTAACACCATCTGTGAATACAACAAACTAGATGAAATATGTGAACAGATCCAGTGTTTGCGTATATGAGACAATGACGAGGTTTCACATGGGCCAAAGGTCATGACGATGTTGCCTACGGGAAAACCTCCCTTTTAAACACTAGAGGTTAATGGGCCACGCATGCATACACCCGGTTACGTTCACACAACACACTCTGACCCATGAGGCAGTGCGTCTTGAACTCTGATAAGACAGCCGCCGCTGCCCAATGAGCCTACAAGTCCGTTCAAAGAGTTTGTAAAGATTTAAGTGGGCCACATCGGAAGAACTTGTAAATGAGGCCTGCAGCGTCTGTCAGACGGCCACCGTGACCACCGTTGAGGGAACGAGACACGGTGGGTGGAGGAACCAGATGCCTTTTTAAGCCCTCACATTTGAATCACACTATTTCCGAAGGAAATGTATCTGAGATGTTGTTCCCATAAAACCCCAAATTATAGGACATTGGCATTAGCCAAAAATGAAAGTCTTCCACCTACACACAGTCCATGACTAGATTTCTCCCATTCACCTCATTTCCCAGAAATCTTTGTGTTCGGTCGCGGGCCATGAGCAGCAAAATGTAATCGGAGCGCTGTGCTATGAGTCAAGGGGCACTCCGTTGACGTAGCAACTTGCCAACGTAGCTGCTACCCATTAAGAAAATACCATTATTTGTACAATTGGTGGCTCATTACCATTATTGCAAGCCCATTGATTTGTCTGCACTAATGACCGTACGGCATGTCGCGTAGTTTAAGGTAATTCCACAATGGAAAACTGTTGAGACTGTTGAAAATGTTGATTTAGACCTTATATTTGTTTATTCAAACTGAATGTACTTGTGGAAAGCCGTCCAACCACTTGAATGGTGCATTTACTGTAGAGCCTTTGACCATCTGTCCTGGGAAAGTTGGCTAAACACCTGACCCAACGACACGATGGGCCTGACATTGAAAGATTTGGCAGAAGCCATTGAATGAAAGGGAATTAAACAGAAAATAAAAGATCACATGGAGTTGAACCTGCTCTGTACTGTAAGTCTGTCCCCCTTCAGGGTGGTAAAAAGCTGCAGGGGGGGGGGGATTTCTAGCGCCCTGCTATTCTTGCATCAAAGTCCGCCTCCTTTAGTCAGCTGGCGCTTGGCTCGCCGCTCATCTCTGGCACGGGCCGAATTTTGAACTTTAGAAGCTGCGCCCTCAGTTTCACAAAGAAGGCAATGGTGTTATGATTTCTGATCACATTGCCACATCACACCGTCTTGATGCTTGAGACGAGTTAAAAGCTCCTCAGAAATCTGGAGACAGAGGTGTGATCATAAATCGCAATTTCCTCGCCCTCTGTGAGTCCTTGCTTACTTGTGCCTCTCGCTCTCTCCTGTGGCCTCCCGGCCCTTCTCAGCCAGAGACGGCACATTTTAAACACATTAGCGATTGGCCAGCCAGCTGTACAGCAGAAAACCATAAATTGTTTTATTAGATGAAGTTTCTGCAAAGTGACGAGCTCAGCGTTAGCAGTTCCCGGTATACCATCAGCTTATTGAGTGTGTGTGTTGGGATATGTGTCAGTAGGCCAGGACCTTAACATATTAAAATTCAATTTTCTGTACAAATATCTGTCCTCTTGTGTATGAGCTTGCTAGATGCCATCCATTATTTTCCCAGGCATGTGGTCAGTAGGCGTGAATATCATCCTCGTCTTTATTAAGTATTTATAAATACACTGCAGCTACCGTCTGTGCAAAATTAGCTGACCTATGCCGTTTGAGCTCCACCTCTCTGTCTTCTCTCTGTGGCCCAGCTTGAAGGAGCAACTTGTGTGAAGTTGTTGACATTATAGCCCATCTCCCACCGCCGGCCCCCTCCAAGTCACACACCTGTGTGCAGTGCAAACACTCCGGCCCCCTCGGGCCGCGTTGCCAGAGTAACCGAGACCACAACCCATAAGTACCCACCGTCCTGCTGCTGTCCGCACCCCTCACCACCCCCGCCCCTCCGGTGAATGGTGCTTCATAAACAATGCCCCCTGGAGGTCACCTTGTGAACATGTTTATCCAATAATGTCATTAACGATGAAGAAGAGGTCAAGGTCTTGCAAAACCATGTTCAGGGCATGATGTGCAAGGTCACAAAGCTTTTGGGAGGCTTGAGCTGGTAGCACAACCCACACAGCGTGTGTTGGTGTTTTTGCCTTCCGTTGCCTTGGAAACGGGATTCCTTAAAGGATGGGAAAGCCCCAAACCTTTGGCCTACCCTCCCCAACATACACACGCCACGCGTCCACTCCATGGAATAACGTTTTGCTGTGTCAACAGGAGCGTTCGTCTCGGGGGAGGAATTTTTTCTCGGACAGGTGCGTCCCACCTGCGTGGCCGGCAGTGGGTACGGGAAATGTTTTCTTCCATGCCCGCCCCCCCCAACTGCAGACCCGGCAATCGCTGTTTAGTGGCCACTTTCCGCTGTGAGAGGCCCTATAAGAACGGTGAGGGTGTGAACTGGAATATAAAATGAATGTTGGCATTAGAGAACTGTGTATGCCATTCATGGCTGTGGAAGAATACACAGAGAGATGGAAACATTTACAATTACCTATGCTCCATATAGCAGCACATGTTCAAACCATCACATACTATAATGGGGATTCGAAGAGAGACTGTGACATTTGAGAAGGAAAATGACAAATCAAAACAAAAGTCACAAGCAATCGAACGGACCATTACTCGATCCAATGCTCTCACCTACATCCTTATTCGAGGTGATATGGCCATTACCCTATGGTGGCTAATGTTAGCGTGATATTCCATTCCATTATTATTATTTTTTTATTTAATGGACTCTTTATTATGTCCAATTAAGGCTTTACATCTGGACCTACAGCAGAAATTGACCGAAGTCGACTGTCAGGCTTCTCTCGTCCCGTGGAACGCTGACCCGTTGCTGATTGGCAATGATTAAAATCACTGGGTGAAGGTGTGTTTTGGGGGTGGATTTCTGCTATTTAGGGTTAGGATTCAAGCCTATTCTTCCACAATTTGTTCCAGAACTTCTTCCAAGAAACACAAATTGACCGGCACTCAACAGACCTCGTGAAACACATTACTCTCAACCCGAGATGACGTCTATTTCAAGGCAAATTCATGAAATATGAATACAATGGAAGCTTTAAATCCGCACCTAAAAAAGGGCTGCTCAGGAATTCTCTTTTAGTGTTATTGCTAAAGCGTAAAACAGAAGTGTGACAATAAATCACTTTTCCTTCTTATTTTGCTACTTAAACACCGATCATTTCATTCAATTACCCGACCATAGCGGCCTCTTGGAAGAAAGTTCCATGTCGAGCGTCATGAACTGTATATCAAAGTATAGTACAGCAGAGTATCTCTTTGGACACTTAAATAGGGTAGTATTCCCTGGGTTCAGCTCGAGGTGATTCCCTCCTTTTAAGGCATGCAGATATGGCGAGATGTTCTTTCCAAACCAAAACATGTTTTTGTGCTGCTGGGGAGAGCGAAAAAGAGAGTGCATGGGGGGGGGGGCTTGTGATGTATCAAGTTTATGGGATGCGTACATTCGGTTTGATTTAAAGAGGGAGAAAATGAATAACTCTGATCTGTGCCGCAACAATAAGATTGCATCTGCAATCCATCTCACTCCCTCGCACGCACGCACACGCACACACACACACACACACACACACACACACACACACACACACACACACACACACACACACACACACACACACGTTGACGTTCGGAGGGGGGATGCGACGTGGCGTTCGTTGCAGCCTGAGGCGGTTTACTGGAGTCAGGTGACCAGAAGTTTGACAGCCTTCGTGTCTGATTTGTCTCACGGTTAGTCACCATCCAGCACTCATGTAAACGATTAGGAGGCTGCGAGCGTGACGTCAGAGGCGTTGTTTTGGTGCCGTATCCATGCGAGATAGCGGTCAGTCGCGTGATGGGGGAAAAACCGCGGATGAATTTTTTCACGGTGCGTTCTCTTCTACGGACAATTAACACACGGTGTTCCCTGTTATTGAACCGAAAGAATGATGGTTGCATACATACTCTTGTTTTTATTTCGTTAGCTGTTGGGGTTTTTAGGCGTGCGCGTCAGAGCGGCCTCAGAAAAACAGCGTGACGCCCTCCCTCTCGGAAACGCTCACGCGGATGACAGGAAAGCGACCTCCGCGATGGGAGAACAAATGAGTAACGCAAAGCAAGTACGACATGGTGACGCGGAGCGCACTCGTGCACAAACTGCCCATTAACTCCCGGAGAGCAACAAACGCACGCATGCACGCGCGCGCCTCGCCGCTGACATCGTCCATGGTGCGTTAAATGAGAAGCCTAATCGCGGTTACATCTGAGGTTGAAATGGAGTGGAAAAATAGTCCCTGAGGGGAGAGCGGAAACTGTGCAACAGAGACCGCCGCTGTCTTTAACTGTCCTCAAGCTTTTGATTATTGAATATGATTTAGGTGGCTTCATGTGAGACGAGGCTTGTTTATCTCTGCATCTTTAGCATGGGGCCCATAGCTGAATATGAAAGTTCTTACAAAATAATTACCATGTAGAGCTAGTTCTCCCTTGTGGAAAATGCCAGAATAAATTCACAGTGCATTGTTTTTACTCCCCCCACGGTGCCAACAAAGTGCATGTTTATGCCAAAACATACCCCAGCCCTGACTCAAAAAAGATGAATATTAAAAACCACTGCTGCATATTTATTATTGTGTTGTAAATTAAAACCTGCAGCTGTCATTTTCCATTCTGTATAATAACTTATGAAGTTATGCAACCCCAAACTGTATTCATTTAAAGTGCCAGAGGTCAATAAAAGCTTTGTAACATTTTCATTGCTGGTTTCCCCCTTGTCACATACCCGGCTGCATTAATTCATAGAGCAGTGGGCCTAATCCAGCACGACGACTTATTCCAGATGTAAGATTACGTGGGGGGGGGGGGGGTGTGTCTTAATTCTCACAATCTCCTCTGCCATCTCCGGGCAAATATTAGCTGCGACCACACATTTTCTCTTGGATTTGGGATCTGTACTCGCAAAGCTGGCGAGACACGGAGCGGCCGCGCCGGGGTCAGCACGCAGGTAGCATGGCTACAATTTACACCCGCCCGCTGGAGGCCAAATACCTTTATATTTGAGTTACACTGCGTGGATTCTCGCACCATGTGTGCAGATGTATGTTGTTAGAATGTCTTATCGCCAGATATTTCCTTCTGATTGAAGTGAGTCCTAAAATTTGATTCTGATGAAGACGTTTTTTACGGAAAGGCATGTTAGGAGAAAGAGACCATTTCCCCCCCCCCCCCCTCCCGCCACCTCACCCTCCCCCTAAACTGTGATGAAACACTCGACGTTGAGCAGCGGGCTTGTAGATACTTCAAACTGAGTGCACATTTGTTCTCGGCTTGGCATACTCCAAATATTTCCTCCCGTCTGCATAGATGCATATTTATTAGAGTCATTAAAATCGCAGCCTGTGAAAAAAATTACAAGTGCCTTGAATCTTTTCGCCGTCTGGGGGAAGAAACACAGAAAGACTTTTGTTACCAAATGGTCTAGTCAAATTTGGGCTCTGACTTTAATCACTGCTCCTTCAACCTGCAGCTTAAGGACATCAGCTCATGAGGCAGGCCGTAGCACACTGAAGGAATCAAAGAAAACAACTAGCTTTAAGTCTTATCTGTATCCTTAGGGTTGAAATGCATTTATTGTAAGTTGATTTGGATAAATGCATCAGCTAGATGACATGTAATGTAAAGTGTTGAACCCCTTGGGGCTTGTGTAAAATGACCTGTAATCGCAACATGTGATCACACTTTAGTTTGTAAATTGTACATTGAGGCGGTGAACGTCTTGGGAAAGGGTTGTCGGTCCATAAATTCATCAGATACGGAGATAATTATCTCTCACGTGACGCGCCTCACTCTGACTCAACAGGAGGTTGCGCGATCGGAAATGGCTGGAATGCTTTCGCCGTGGATGATGTGCTGGTGATACCCTGATTGGGGTTCTTAGTTAAATAAAGAGCCGACTCGCGCTCAAGATCACACACATTCACAGTAATCATCATAAGGGGCCGCGATTCCCCATGCCAACATAAACCAATCAGGCATCCCACTACAGGCAAACAGCGGGCTGGACCGAAAGGAGGGGGCCCAGTCGTTGATCTGCCATTGGTCCGCTCTGTGATTTATTTCATCAGGATTTGAAAAGCAACCACTTTCTT